>NC_081824.1:321196548-321503855 GCF_030867095.1 Alligator mississippiensis
GGAGGAGTAGCATCATCTTATTCAGCTACACACAACCTACTTGTCATCCTTTTGGAAACCAGTGACTCAGATATAACTTTATTGCAGGCTGGCAGCTGGACAGATTGGGTGAAATGCACAAAGAGAATAATAATGACACACAATGAGATGCAGAGCACAGAGGAGAAAGTCTTAATGTAGCCTTCATTCAAGATCTAGCATAATTAAACCACCATTACCATTCTCAATGACAGACTTTTTCTTCTGAAGCCAGCCTTTTTGCGTGTGCTTTCCTTTGGCCATTTACTAATCTTGGATGGTCATACTTAGGACATTGTATTAAAAACTAAAGATCAAATTCCTCTGTCCTATTATCAAAAATTAGTAATTGACATTTAGCTCAATGTACATGGTAGAGTTCATAATAACAACCTCGTCAAATACAATTTCTCTTGTCTGCAGGTCTGTCAAACAACATGAAGACTCGGATTTTTTTTTTCCCTAAAATCTCCAAACAAACTTCTCCCTCATCCATCTCTCCTGGATACCTATATCAGCTAATCTTGAAAAAGCTCTCCTTCATGTTCATTGTATATAGTCACTCTCATTATCAAACTTTGTTGAAAACTGCTACATCAGGTGCAGTTATCCTGAGGGTGGCACACAGCAGCTGTTCAACAATATATAGAAATACCTATGCAACATTACAAAAAATAATTAGAATTGTTTATTAAATTAAAAAGCAGAGTGCAATTCCAGCACTTGAGGCAGCATTGGATCAGAATACTGGGAATGTATCTGGAACGCCTACTGCTCCTAGCAGTGCCCTCCCTCGCACCCCTCTCATATGCAGTCAAACATAGATCAGGCAACTTGACTGCCTTTCATCTACTCTACTCACCAATATATTCCCACTAGGACTTCTAATATTTCAAACAGCTACTGATCCCTTTCCTCATCAGCACAAACATTTTCTTCTTTTCACCTCAAATTTATGCATTTTTCCTCCCTGAAGCTTCAACTACAAAGCAGAAAACGATAGAAGAGGAAAAGGAGAACTGTCCAGGGCAATCCCTAGGAGGTAAAATAAACATATTCCCAACACCAGGGCACAAGTTATTGCTGATATTTTTAGCAAAATTACATCCCTAGCCCCTCCACCATTTCCATCAGCCTACATCTAGTGCTTCTCTGATCAAACTGAGGCCCCTTCTACCCCCTTTCCAACTAATTCAAGCTGCTGGAAGGAGTTTCCTCCTCTCCTCTTACAGCCTGCTAGCTGGAGGTGTCTTGCTGTTCTTCTACCCATCCCCCAGCTTCAATTTTTGAGTCTTCCTCTAGAGAGAATAACGCCAGTGCTTGTCTCAGCAGCTGCTCGTCATTTTCCTAAGCAGCAGCAGAGGCAAATTGACCTAATTCCTACTAGTTTCACTGCTGCCCACAAAATGCAAAACAGTAGCGGTGAAAATTGACAATACACTGGTACGTTTTTACTCTGCAGCAGCACAGGATTGGTTCATGTTTGATATGTTTCCTTCGCAACCCCAAAAGGGTTCTGGCAACTTTTAAAGCAGAAATTTAGAATCTTCAGAAAGTGATGGCAATTGTTCAAGAAAGCGTCTCAATCAGCCTTAGACAAATGGGTTTTTCAAGATTATTGGACTTTATCAGGTGCATACTCTATACTATGAGTACTGAATACGTGAACAATGATGTGCATCATACATATTAAAAAATTCCAATCCCAAAGTCTCCCACTGCCATCTCACACTGTTTTGATACATACTTTGGACTTGGCTACCTGGCTGAAGCTTTTAACACTGAATTAAGCTTGATCGTTACTTCAGTGAGGCTAGCAGTGCGGCTGACATTCATACTGCAACAACTTAGGCTGGTCCAATGACCATGGAGCCACACAAGAATCAGAAACTCTGAAAAGACAAACAATGAATCTGCCACCCCTGTGGGTCAAACAGATGGTAAGATTGGTTTTCAACTGCCAGACAAGGACCAGTAATCAACTACTCACAGGTTCTAATCTATTATTCAAAGATCAATACTCTGAAATGAGCACATAAAAAACCTTTGCTTCCTGGGAAGAGAAGGACAAATAATGTTACCAGAGCAAGCAAAAATTGGATAATTTTAAGAAAATTAACTTTAGCTAGTCTGGCAAGAAGGAATCAGTGATATGGCAACATGAAATCAGGGCATCATTACTGACAGCTGGTAGCTCTATCATCTCACTGTAAAACTAATTAAGCTGGTTATAAGACTTAGCCAAAGTCCAGCCATTCAGGCTGAAATTTCAATGGCAAACACCACCATTCCAGTAATTAAAAACTATCATAAAGCATATACATTCATTCTGCCATTTCTAAAACTTGTCAGTGCTTGCCTTTACAACCTTTACCAAATTCCTTTAATGTAGCCTTTTTTGGTTTTGGTTTTTGGCTGCGATTCTAGATATGGAAGTGTCGGAGAGTATGGATTCTATCAGACCCAACCTAGGACAGACAAACATACCGGATAAGTAGCAGACCTGAATTCATTGGATTTACCTTCCTTTTATCGTGTACTATTCCCTTTGCTGTCCTCGATAGTCTCAAATGTAAGTACTGTAAAACGAATACTTCAAATGGTATCCATAATAAATTATATTGGCTCATAACAGATCATAATGTGAAACATGCCTTCAGATTCAGACTAAATAGTGACACCAACTGAACTCCATTAACTGGCTTTGAAAAGACTCTAGTCCTGTATGTGGGAGTCTTAGCTTTAAAGGTTCAAATACATATATATATAGAGAGAGAGAGAGAGAGACAAAAAACAAAACCAAAAAAGGCTACATTAAAGGAATTTGGTAAAAGTTGTAAAGGCAAGCACTGACAAGTTTAGAAATGGCAGAATATATATATGTATATATATATATTAAAACAAAAACAACCTTCAACCTCTCCTGCCCTCCACTCCCCCCATCTCCCACCTTAATACTTAACCCTTGTTATCACAATGACCAGTGAATGTTGTTCCTTTCTTGCCCTGCAGTTTCAGAAAAGATATTCTGGCACTGCTAAACTCTATTAGGAAACCTCAGTAGTGGCCTGTATAATAACTATGAAAATTGTATTATTAGGTATAAACAGAAACAGCATGATGCTCTGAGAAGGAAATACATGGGCTGTCAAAAGTACTGAAGGGAAGTGTCAGCTACAAATTAATGGCTATTTAAACATATTATTTGCTCCAAAATGTTAAAAATGAGATTTTTAGCTCTGACAGCAAAGAAACTGGTGATGTGTCAAGCCCCACATGGGTTTTCCACTCTCTTCCAGCTGCTCTACCAGCAGTTTAGAGCTGTTGATTGATACATTTTAGAGATTCCCATGGGGAAAGGAAATCTCAGGAGAAACTAAGAGAGGTTTTCCTTAGATTAGCTGAAGTGGAGCTGTTCCTTTTTCGGCTCTGTTAACAAACACAAGTGATTAGAAAGAAAGGAAGAGTGTGGTAGAGGGTCTGAGTTTGACTTAGAGGATATTTTGAAATGAAATGAGTTTATGGTCCATGTTCTTTTTAATGGTTAATGTACAACTAGTCAGTTGTATACAATCATGCAGGATACAAGATAGGGCCATCACTGGGTATTAAACAAGATAGCAGATCTGCAACCTGCAAGTTAGCACTTCCTAGGCCTCTAAATGCTGTAATATGTGAGGGAAAAGGACAACTCAGTCTCAATAGGCCCTACAGAAACACTTTTCCTGTTCGCCTCTGCTCTGTGCCACTGTGATACAGAATACTAGGTTGGGTGGACCTGTGGTCTGATGCAGTATGGCATTTCTTATGTTCATATACTCTAAAATCAGAATGTGGTTACTCCTTTCCCAGAAATTGGCACCATAGATTTCCAAACAGTACTCTGCATGACGAAAGAAATGGGAGGGTGGGAGCAGAAATCAAAAAGCCTGAAACTATCACTGCTCCATTTAAAATTCTACCAAAACATCTGTTTCCCCCATCAACTGGCCTGATAAAATTGTCTGCCAACTAGAGGCAGACAGACTATTACATTTGCAGGGAGGGAGGCTATGGGTGTGGAATAGTTAGCTACTTTCCCAGGTAAAAATGGTGGTCAATGCCATATGTGCTACCACTGAAGACACACATCTGGGAATCAAGCTGTGGCACTAAGCAACGTTGAACAAAAAAGTTGCTCCATTTTTTTCAAAAAACTTGAAAGCAAAGAAAGAAAAGAAGGATGGCCATTGACACCAACTGGCCTGTTGCAAACCTAATAAAAACAGTATTGAAATCATATAAAACAGGCCCAGGTATTCCATGGGGACAGAATTTGCCAAGCAATCCACTCATTGCCTCAGAAGAGTTCTCCAAAATCAATGCTCTCAATAAACCACAAACACCATTTCTCATACTTAAGATGTCAAACAAAATCTTTATAAGCTTGAACTAAATATTAGAGCAACCTGAAAACTAATTCCTGTTCTGCAAAACATTCCCTGTTTTCATCAAAGTTTTCCACCTGCTAGACTAAACCAGAGCTGGGGATCCTGGCAGTCCCAGCTTCTTGGCCTCCTGCCTGGTGCGCTTACCTAGAGATGAGACCATGCAGACCCACCTCCTGTCAAGCAGTCAAGGTGTCCAAGCTCCCTGCAACTGTCCTCTCACTAGACAGGCTGCTTAGGAACAAAGAACATCATAACCAACAGGAACATCATAACCAACAAGTTTCAGAGTTTGCCTCAATTTCAAATTGCTATTTTCAGGGGAGAGGGGGAATTTTCTCTTAAAATTTCCAACCAGCAGAACTATATATGAAATAAATAAAGCACTTTCCCTGCATCCTGGGAGCCTCACTTCAGCTTGTCTGCAAAACACTAACTACACTAGTGATGAAGTTACACATGGCGCTTAGACCACACGAAATCAGTAGAATGCTAAGCAGTGTTAAAGTTAGAACATGCTGTGAGCAGACACATGTTAAGGGTTAATACCATTTCTTGCCTGCACAGCTCTGACTTGCCATTAACCAGCTAGCAAATGGGTTGTGGCTGGGAACCTGGACACCTTGGCTCTATCCCTGTTCTGGAGCAGGGCCTGGGAGCAGTACATTCTGGGTTGCTGGAGGACTGAAAATTGCTCGTTTTATCTCTGTAGAGCAAACTGAAGTTATCCTAACATTAGGCAGGTGGCATGGCACACAATCAACCCTCACCCGAGGTGGCATAACCTTGAGATGCTCAGAGGGTACTTAGCATGAGTTAACAAGATTAACACACAAGTGTCCTCACACTGAAGTGCCCTTACTATGGTCTAAGTCAGGGGTTCCCAACCTTTTTATATTGCAGACCGGCAAACTGTGGACTGGAAGTGACTACGGACCAGCAGTGACACGCATACTGCGGGCCAGCAGCCAACCCTTTCTGGCTGCTGGTCTGCAGTATGCCAGTCACTTCTGAACTTCTGTTCTGGCAGCCAACACTTCATGGCCCAGTACAAGGGCATGGTCCAAGGATTGGGAACCCCTGGTCTAACTATAACGTGCAAGTTCACCCTCAGTAATCTGTTGAGTCTGAAAATTAACAATTTAAAAATACCAATCTTGTTAACTGTTTCATCCCCAGGAGACTTCAGCAGAGCCCTCTAGCTAACAGCTCTGGGACATAGTTCCTTATGGTTTTCCATTCCTCCACACATGCCAAAGTCTAAACTTCCCCAACATCACCCCCAAATCACTTCTACCATGCCTCTAGTTGTTTACAAACATTTTCAGCATGTGGAAAACTGAAAAAAATGGAGATGACATGACTTATGCTGATGTTATTTGAAACTAATAGCCAGCATGCAATTAGCCATTCTCATTTTTAGATCAACAAATCTCTCCATGTCTGAATTTAAACAAAACAAGTGCAGAATCATTCATTGTTTGTACCAAGTGCTTTAGATTCCAGGAATCTTGTTCCTGAATTATGTCCATGAAGAACACAGGCCCTGAATACAATATGAAGATTACACTGGAGACAATAATGATCTAATATACAAGAGAAAAGAAGCTTTACGAATGAGAAAAGAGAGGTAAAAACATGTCCAATAGACTCTACTGGCATGCCTTCCAGTAAAGCATCATACTATGAAAGCAGAGGCAGTTTTCAATCAGAAGATGTACTATAATTCTTAAAGTCTGTAATCACAAAACTAAAAGGCTCCAACTAGGAAAGTAAAGATGCCTGGCCAAAATACTATTACCAGCATTTTGCCAGGCAAAGCCATTTACAGCAACGAAACACCCTCTTCCATTTTTAAGTACTGTATTTGTTTTTATATTCAAACTTTCTCAAACTATTGTCCTTAAACAGACTGCAACAATACTTGCAAAAGGCAAAGCCTATATGAATGGGAGAGTCACGCAGAACAAAGTGTTTTCACTTTCTGAAAGTTTCTATCCATACATGCTTCTTATGTTAGTGAAGTTAAAATTAGGGTGCAGCTTTAAAAATGATGTATGCTAAGAACAAGCGTGAAAGTACTAGAAGGACTAGATTTTTATCCATACAGACTAAAGACTATTATAAGAAAATTTAAAAGTTCCATCTTAGTTCATGTTTTCTATCTCTATATGTTTAACATGTACCATATAAAACACCACTTAAAAAGATCAGTACTACTTAACTGTTTTAGCTAATTAGCTGTTAGTGTAGGTTAGACTAGCAGAGAAGAGATGAGAAGCGCCTCACTCATCAGTACATTCTTAACATAATGTAATACTACTTGTGTGACTACAACAGCCGAGCAGCACCAGCTTTCTTCTTACTTACTTGAAGGATCAATTAATAATGCTATAAAATATTTATTTTGATTTAACAGTAGTAGTAACAACAACAAATCTTGAACTAAATGAACTGCAAGGTCAACAGCTGAGGTGTTTCTCAGAATACAGAGACAGCTCAACATTAATAGGAAGCATCCTCCAATCATACTGACAGGTTTAATAGTTCTATTGTAGTTCTACACATCTAAATCCAGCAGGCCAAAATGGATGGATAGGAAGGATGTATTCTGCCTGAGTAAAGGCGCCTGGAGACACTGTGCTAATAAAGGCCTGAGTCAGGCAGGATGTCAGAATAAGTCACCTTGAACATCTCGCCTACACCAGTGACTAGGAATACACCTGCAAAGAAATAGAGCCCATGCCCCTCCCAGCACAGTCCTGCTTCTGCATGCAGGTGGCCATATAATGCCACTTCCTGCAGGCATTGAGCTCTCCCGGTACCCTGAGCAAACAGCCAACTCCCATGCCCGCACTGCACTATTGTGGAGTCTATGTGGGAGTGCTGGGCAGTCTGGGAAGCTGCAAAGTGGACACAGTACAGGAATTTGCATACTGTACAGTCCCTGGGTCAGGAAGTACAGTGTGCTCCAACAGGCTGAGACCATTCCATTTCTGTGTAATTACCGCCAATTGTGCAAGTTCTGCACTTCATCAGGCAGCCGCACCACGTACCAACAGGCTCTGAAGTATTCTTAGCCAATGCTACCTTAAGAACAGTGCAGATAATTTTAAATCCCTTTTAAGTTATTTCCTGCATGCTATTTAGACTTTATTTTCACCTCAGACACATGACGAAGCAGTAGTTTAATAAGTAATGCATTACTGACAGAGCAGAAGGAACAAACGGCCAACTTATTTGTTTTAGAAGGAGCATGTAATAAAAAAGATTCAGTCTACTGTACTGTGCCCATGAACTTTATCCCCCTGATTAAGGCAAAGGCACAGTGTCCAAGAAAAATTTCCTGCTCTAGTAGATTGCAATACGGGACCAAAGCCCAAAGACTCCCAAGACATTTCAACAGCCAGTAACCATCTGCATGTCCTGGGAGGAATAGCTAACCTGAGAGCAGCTTTCCTTCTACACAATCTCTGTTGGCCTGAGGAGCCTGCCTGGAAATGCCTTGTATAGGAGAAAAGGGAATGTTTCTCTGATCAAGTGAGTCATGAAATGCTGGAGGTAGGGAGAGAAGGAGGGAGGGAAGTCTTAAGATTCTCTTTGGAAAGCATTTCAAAGCAGAGCATATTGTTCCAGGATATGTTTACAAGCTGGAAAAGAGGAAGTTTGACTTTCATTGGCTTGTCCTGTTGCAAAATGACATGTTTACCAAAAATCTGTCCATAAAAAGAAGGGAGAGAGAAAAGCTCTGTTCTAAAGAGGAGCTAGGCAGGAAGAGAAAAGAATGCAGCTCTGCTTTTGTTTGGTGTGATCTTGGCTTCAAAATGAAGACGATGTGAACTCAGCTATGCACCCTCATGGCAGCCCAATCTAGCTATCTCAGAAAAAGGCATAAAAAAGAGGCATAGACAAAGAAAACACGCATAGCGTGGAGCAGTGGTGACATGTAGGGGGTGCATGTGCACCCCCTGACCAGCTGTGCTTGCCACTTAAGCAATGGGTAGGGGGTCGGGGGGCAGGCAGGAGTGCCAGTTTCCCCCCTGCAAATGCCAGCCGATCGCTGTAGCTGCTCCCAGAAGTGACCACAGCCACTCCCAAAAGCGGCTTCAGTGATCAGCCGTCATGGGATCAGCAGTGAGGGGACCACCCCTCCCCCCAGGTATCGAGATTGGCCATGGGGGGACCCCCCTCCCCAGTTGGCGGGATCAGCCAAGGGGGACCTCCCCCACAACTCGTGGGACTGGTCACGGGGGGGGGGGGGCATGTGCCCCCCTGACTAAGGTGGCACCAGTTGCCCATGGTGTGGAGCAGGAAGGAGCTGCTACAATTACTTTTTTTCTGGATAGCACCTACAATGTGCTAGATTGTTTGCAGACATTAAAAATGGCATAGCTCCCTCTCTGACGTATTAACACTAAACAGACAAGTAGACAGTGTAGGGGGAAAAAAAGACAACACAACAAGATTTTATTTACAAATCAAATACATTGCATGCATTCAATTTAGCAGACTGCAGTCTTTTAAAAAGAGCTTAAACGTGGACAGAGTGTGGATGTTGCAAAAGAGGTCAGAGATTTCACAACATGCCTAGTGAGCTACATGAAGACATGCATAGAGGTAACCAAGTGAGAAACTGCCGAACAGGCAGCCACGAAGAGGGAAGGTAGAAAGTGGCATCAGGCATTACAGAATTCCCACTCTCTTGTCCCCGTTTCCCTCAACTTCACACAAACCAACCCCAACTAAGTTGATGGCAGGCCAGTGCTGGGTTGGAACGGTTTCAAAGCAGATGTCAGAGCTTCAGTTGGACTGAGGTGTGGGCCAAATGCATTTCATAGGCCAGTAGAGCAGAGATCAAAGAGCCATCTACACAGGGTTTTCTAACCTTTCTTAATTAAGCTGCCAAAAGAAAAAGAGCCCATTCTAGGAGGGATGAATGAAGAATGCGTGCACAGAGTGAAAGGAAGATGAGAGTTCCCTTTCCAAAATAAGAGCAGTGGTCTATGAGAAACAGGCGACGAAAGATTCCTCTCATTTCCTTTCTATTCTTTTTTTTCCCAGTTGGGAAAAATATCCCTTTGTAGAGGTTTGAGAAAAGCAAAAAAATCCCCCCAAAATCCCCAAAGGGGAAAAATGTCCTGTTGTTTTACTTTTGTTTTGCAAAATACAAAAAGTGAAAAGCTTCTCAAATGTAAACACTGCAACACTGTTCCAGCCCATGAACTCCTCGGCAGACTGGCTTTCACTCAGGAAATAATGGGTCCCTGTAGTTCAGTGGTTTAGAGACATTTTGAAATGTTAACCTATTTGACAAGATATTAGTCAAAAGCAATGCCAGAGTGTGTAAATTAATAGGACCCATATGTAACCACTTAATAGTAAACTCTCGCTTAATTCCATGTAGCTAAATGGTATAACAAAAGAGTTAGCTAGTGACATCCACTTAGGAAATATGATCCAATCTATATTATGATTTCTTTTTAACTGCTGAACTGGTTTTGACGCATATAAAAATGTGGTTTCAATCATACACGATTGTACCATAAAAAGCCTTTTAAAGGAACCCAGGCCTTTGAGCTCAAAACAATGCGCTGAGGTGAGAGAAAATTACAGTGGTATTAGAATTGGGAAGGGGAGGGAATAAGGGGTCCCTTGGTCCTTATTACTGTCAGTGAGATCACACAGACTTTCATCTGATATGATTTGTCTCACTCAGCACCAGACCTGTAGTAAAACATGCGGTGTCAAGCAAAGCCTTGAGAAAGGGAAACAGTACAATTCCTCTGGCCTGTGGATTCATCTCCTCCCCCAGACTGCCCTCATTTACATTAACATCTCCATAAACAGTAACAGCTAATGGAGCAAGGATACAACAGCTCTGGTTCAACAACAAGGAATTTGGCTGACCAAAAAAAAGTGGGAACACGAAGGAGAACTTTGAAACATGAACCAAATTGAGTAAATGAACTTTCATTCTCTAAAGATCCCACACTGTAGGCATTCAACTAAAGTTTGGGGGGAAAAATGAAAGAAAAATTAAAAAGTGATGCTTGAGATCGGATTTTGTATTTTAGAAGCTGACCCACAATAACCATATGGCATGGTTTTCCCAAGGTACTGGACAAGACCTGTGCAGGAAGGGAAAAGAAGGCACCTTTGTCTTGGTTTGGTTTGGCATCAGTTTTGCTTCAAAATGACATCCATGTGAAGAACTCTCCTTGAATCAGGTACCTTGATTTTAGATAGATATTGGTCATATACCAGGGCTCATGCTTCTTTAAAAGAACTATAGTGAAACCATGGCACCTTTGTCTGTGGGCATGCTTATGATGAGTTTAAAACTGGTTTACATTGGGCTAGCTCACACTGGCAAATTACAGGGACAAACTAAAATACCATAATCAGTTTTAATTCCACATATGAACCGGGTGCAGGTTTTAAACCCATTTAATTTAAAGATTTAAATTTTCACATGTAGACAGGCCTTAGGAAAGAAGTAATATCAGAATAAATAAAAAGGGAGAGTTCTGTATATGTGTACGTGTATATGCCTCCCTGCCTGCCCTCCTCTAGCCTGTCCTGAGGGCCAAATACAAGCATGGCTGCTGAGACCTGCACACACAGGAAGATTGCTTAGGAATTTAAAGGTATGGCAGTACATGGAAAATAAGATACTCCAATTTCACAGCTAAATAAACCACAACCACCTCCAGAAATACATTGCTACATTTCCTTAAACAGGTTAGAGCTTGCTTTGTTGCTTCTGGCATTACTTCTTTTACACTTATAGCAAAAGCAAAGGACACTGAACCAATAGTTGGCTGAGAAACTTAGGCTTTGAGGAAACGAGACTCCTTACAATTCGCAGAGTACCTCTACACAGCAATCACTGTTGTAGCATGGACATAACTGAGAAAAATTTAAACTAGCTAGTACTACTACTACTACAGTAACAGTAGCCTAGCCAAAGGATCAGGGTAGCTGAATACCACTAAAGCAGGGGTGGGCAAAATACGGCCCACAGGCTGGATCTGGCCCGCAAGGCCATTCTATCCAGCCCACAGGGCCCCTAAAAGATTTAGGAAATGAATATCAATCTGCCTTTGGTTCCTGTCAAAAATGACAGGAACCAAGGGCAGTAGGACCCAGGGGAAGCCCAGAGGGCTCCCACAGCAGCAGGGCCCCACAGGCCCGAGCCAGGCCCAGCCCAGCACGTGGCTGCCCCGAGCTGGAACCTCAGGTAAGGGAGAAGGGTAGGGGAAAGGCAGGGGAAGGAAGGGCAGGGGAGGGGAGGGCCCCGGGCAGGGAAGGAGCCTGGGGAAAAGTGACCCGGAGAAAAGCTGAGCGCAGGGGGGAGGAAAAGTGGCCCCTCGTCCACCCCGTGGCCATAGCCCCATGCTGCAGCTGCTTGCAGCCCACATGGGGCTGCCTGTCCCTGCTCTGGACAGCCCCGCATGGGCTGCGAGTGGCTGCAGTGGGGAGCACCAGCCACGGGTCGGGCAAGGGGCCACTTTCCCCCCCCCCTTCCCCCTGCACTCAGCTTTTCTCCAGGCTCCTTCCTGGCACAGAGCAAAATAGCCCCTCGCCGGCCCCATGGCCGGTGCTCCCTGCTGCAGCTGCTCGCAGCCCGTGCAGGGTTGTCCAGAGCAGGCACAGGCAGCCCCACATGGGCTGCAAGCAGCTGCAGTGCGGGGAGCCAGGCACGGGGTGGGCAAGGGACCGCTTTTCCCCACCATGCTCAGCACCACCTTGTAACCCGGCCCCATTGCCAGCCTGGGCCCCGCACCAGCTCTGGGCTCACCTGTCAGGGTTGCATGTGGCGACAGCAGCTGCGGCCCCCCTGCTTGCCGCACTGGGCAGTATTTGCCACTGCTGCCTGTGGGCTGCCCAGCACGCGAGCTCCAGGCAGGTGGCAGCAGCCAACACTGTCCCGCGTGGCAAGCCAGGGCCAGGCTGGAAGCAGGGCCAGGTTACAAGCTGATGCTGAGCACAGGGAAAATTGGCCCCTCACTTGCCCTGCACTGTAGCTGCTTGCAGCCCACATGGGGCTGCCTGTGCCTGCTCCAGACAGCCCTACATGGGCTGCAAGCACCTGCAGCAGGGAGCGCTGGCCACAGGGTGGGCGAGGGGCCACTTTTCCCTGAGCTCAGCACCAGCTTCTTCTCTGCCGGTGAGCAGGGGGTCAGGACTGTACCCTGCCCCCCACCTGCACCACAGGGTTGGGGGGCCACTGGGAGTGAGTGGGTGGGGTACCAACGGGAGCACAGGGCCTGCACCTGTGTCCTGGGCTCAGTGCTGGGGGGGCCCAGAGCAGGGTGGCAGGAGCACGGGGTCCCAGCCAGCAGGGGCTCTATGGAACTGGGCCAGCTCCCCCTTCTCCCTGCTGGTGCAGCCCAGCCCGGCTTCACAGACCCCTGCCAGCCTGTGCCCCGCTTTTGGCCCCACCGATGCCGGCCCTGGGACACTCGTCCCAGGACATTGCTCCCAAGATGGTGAGTAGGTGGTGAGGCACCTGTCAAGGAGCGAGACTACCCATGCGGCCCTCGACAGCCTGCCAAAACTGGGTAAGCAGCCCTCCACCCGAAATATTTGCCTGCCCCTGCACTAGAGTAACATGAGGGGGGCAAGTGGGGCACCTGCCCCAGATGCTTATTCAGAGGTGGCATTCCAAATGCTGGCAACCCTTACCATAAAAAAGTTCTTCCTGATGTCTAACCTGAATCTGCTTTCTGTCAGTTTGTGGTTGTAATTTCTAGTTACTTCAAGGGGCGCCCTGGTAAACAGAGCATCTCCTATCCCTTGCTGTTTCCACCCCCCCAGTGAATTTGAATTTGTAGACAGCTGTCCAAGATATACATGTGACAGGACCTGGGGGACACCACCTGTGCTGCTGTGGCTGAAGCATGCTGCCAATTCCCTGAGCTCCCATGGGCAAGATCCTGTCTCTTCATGGGCTGAATCTAGACTCAGGGGCTGTAGGTTGCTGGCCCCTGATCTACACTACATGGCAATCACAGCAGTACAGAAGTACCCTCAGAGGAGTCTGAACTGATATTTTTTAACCCTCCATTAAGCTAGAAGTGCCCAAGCACAGTATAGCAAATAATATCCCTCCATGTGATCAAGTTTCAGAATCCTGATACAATCTGTGGTTCAGAAAAAATAGTCGTCTACCACTGTTCAGTAAAAATTAAAGAACATTACAGTGTTTTTTTTAAAAAAAGCATTAAAATGCCATTTTCTACATATGTGCCTCTTCAGCCCTTCCTTTTAGAAGGTCACTTTGTACATCAAGTTCAGAGCTTTGACTGTTCAAGCAACTGTTCCTCCCTACCCTTCAGTATCCACCCCCTTAACTTGACAGCTGAGGGATGATATATACAACTCAGCAGGCCGCTCTGTTTCTCTTCCTGAAACAAATATTCACTCCTACAGCACTATGTAAAACATTAATAGTAATTGGTTTATTCCAAGAGTTCTCAACAACATGGAGCAGAATCCGAAGGCTTGCAAAGATTGTATCTTTAGAACACGATACTCCCAGCAAGGCTAGTAGCATTTTAGAAGCTTCTCCATTCCTCCCTGTAATACAAATACTGAATAAACCACTTTTACTTTACCAAAGAGGGAGTCCCCTCCAAAAAATTCTTTCCTGATTTGCATGTACTTTGTTATAGTACTCACTCACTTGTCTATTGGCTGTAGTGTTTCTAGTAAGCATTGTTAAAATGGAAAGCAGTTCTCTCTTGATAACAACGAATTGTTGTGGAATTATTGCAGGTCAACAAAATGAAACACCCCCAGCATAGAGATGTCAACAGAGTAAATTATAGGCTTCATAAAGTTAAACCATCACCCGAATAAAACCAGAATTAGGAGGAACGAGCCCTCAATGCAGTGTTCATTGATCAAAGTTCCAGTAAATAATGCGAGAGTCAGAAACCCAGGACCTAGACACATGGAAACACTGAGACAATGGTCTTACTCTCACTTTGAGCAGATATCATTTCTGAGTACCTGAAACACTACTTCAATGAGATGACATGAAAGTTAACCCTTGTAATATAATGCTTCCCATAAAATACAGAGAATGTACATGAGAGAGTGAGAAGTGGATTTAAAATGGATGAAATGCTGATGTTATTTTTTGTCTTTATGGCCTCAAAGTAGACTTAAAAATTTTAAAAGCATTTTTCAGCTTCATCTACAATCACCTTTAACCTTATCCTCTAAATGAAACCACTGCCAAGTATCCAGAATTTACTTAAATAGTTACTGAATTAACATGGGACTTACACTTGCAAGTCACAGGCCATTGTGTTGAAAATGTAACCTATAGTCGAGTTTTACTTCAAGATTTTGTATATCAGTTTATTTTATATTTCAGGTAATTCTTACTTTTTCCATTAGATAAATTTGCTATGATGCCCAGCTCCAAAATCAATGGCATAATACAAAGAACAGAGGTTCTCAGCATTTTTGTAGTGTCTACCGTTGTGCTGTAAACACATCTTCTCCCATTCAAAATCACATAGCAGCCCTGTGGCAACTGCTGTCATGGATTTCATAGAATGGAACTTTTATAAAAAGAAGTGTTTAATATTTTGATGCAACTTAGCATCTATAACTAGGAGGAGCCAATGCTCAGCTTTCATGCCAGTCTGGAAACTTGTGGAGTAGAACATAGCTTTGGGATAAAGTAGCTTAGGAAGGAGAGGAGATTTACTTCAGCGAATACCTCTCTTCCACTGCTGCTGCCATTCCACTAGTAAGGAAAGGAACAGATTGAGAGGGTTGCATCTTACATCCCTGTAACACCTGGTCTATCGATGCATTTTTTTAGCTCTTTAACTATTTCAACTGGGGCAGGGAAGAGGGTGTCAATTTTATATCAATATAATTAAAATGGTACAACTGCTATTGTGGACTTAGCAATATCAGTATAAAGATGCATCTTACCATAATAGCTTATTCCCCTTCCCTACAGGAATAGGTATGCTAGTATAAGGAGTTTCATACCGGGGTAAGTGTATCCACTTTGCGCTACGTGAAGAATGTTTAAAAACCTGTAAACCAGAAAATAAAATAAAATGCTTTTAATTTTATTTTGTCATATTTTATTTTAAAGAAACTAAAAACTCCACCATATCCAAGTTCTGTTGGTCTAGGTCTCTCTCACAACAAGTCCCTTTATTTATTATAACCTTAGCTCCTGGAGATGCTCTTTCAAAACCCCTGAGCAGCTGCAGTCGTCCTACAGCTTGCAAAATAAGGTAGTCATGAGTGCACATTGTGAACTATGCCCTTGACAGCCTCTACCTGCTCCACAGAAATGGTAATTTTCAGCTAATACTCTATGCTTTTCTCTGCACTGAGGAGGCACATCATTCCTCTGACACAAAGCCAGGCAGTGCAAAAAGGCTACAAAAGAACAAACTATATTTCCAGAAACATGCCACAGGGCCTTGGGAATGTTTTTCTTCCTTTCAGTCTCCAAGTATCTGTAATTGGCATCTTATTTATGGATGTAAACATCTGCTTATTACACAGAATAAAGACAAGTTGATCCCTGCATTGGTGGGGAGGTTGCAAAAACGCATCCACATTGAAATCCACATTATATCAAAATACTGGAAACTCCTTCTAAAGGGAACAAAGGAGCCTGTTACCATAGAGGAGCTCAATATCCTGTCTCCTGCAGCAGACAGAGAGGGGCACTGAAGAAGTACATTTGTAGACAAGTTGTACACACATATGCACCCCAACCCATCAAAGCCTGTAGCTGATAGTGAAAGATGTGGGTAGAATGCCTTGTGATAAAACCACAGGTCTTACACACTTCACTAATTTCACTGGATAGTTTTAATTCTTTTGGGGGGTTTTTATGCATTTATGCGTTGTCCGTGTTTGTCTTTCAAATGATATTTGCTCTAATAAGATAAGTCAGCTACGCCGAGGCCACGTGAAATGCCCAACAAGGTGATAAAGGTGAAGCTGCATTTTTAGTTACTTTCATCTCTACTTTCTCATTAACTGAACAAATAAAAGTGCCTGTGAAACATTAATCTTGTGATCCTGGAGGATGAAATCCCTTGTCAAAAGAACTTGTGCTCCACCAAGTGCCATTGCCCTACCAATGGACAGAACCAGCTCTCATCCCTTGAAGGGCAAGAAGATGTTCAATCCCCACCTCATCTCAAGCCCTGGCCTTCCTTCTGAGGCTGCTAACAAAGATGCTTATAAATCATTTTGTGGTGATTTTATCCTGTTTATGAGCTCGATCGTAACCACCCGTTCTTTTTATGCAGGGTACTCAACAGCCGGCATCAATGACTTGGAAGGGAAAGGTACAGTCCCCTATCAGCAAAGCCCCAAGGTATTCACTCTCCAAGAATTTTGCTTTTATGTTCTCCTACCTTTAATTGAGAACCCTTTGATGAGTCTCTCTTTCAAGAGGTTATGCTTAAAGCTGTAATATACTGGAGGAGGGAGGTGAAGGGGACAAAAAAACAAACAAAAAATCTCTCAAACAAATCCTACAACATTGAAGTGGTCAGTGAGAAATAACAAAAATAGAGAAGACAGTTGTAAACCAGGAGTGGAAAGGGGTGATGGGTTGATAAAAAACACACAGCAACAGGCTGTAGGGTCTTTTTAGCTGGCAATAATCTTTAAAACAACAAATCAAAACCAGGCACTGGAAGCAAAAATGTCACAAAATATTCCCTAGCCTAGAGATCAACACAGTCTTCCAAGCATGGGTCGGGAGCCATGTCTTCCCTCAGGCAGTCTCTCTAATTATACCTCTTCTATCATGAGCACTTGCATAAAGGAAGGGAAAAAGGAAACTGGAGTTAACCAGCCAAACACTGGGCAGTATGAAACATGCTCGCCATTTCTCAGCAATTCATTAGGAAATAGTGGAGGCAAACGTTGCCATATATAGTATGACCCTTTTTGCTCTGAAAAGTTTTTTTCCAATAAACTAAACTTTCAATCTAAAACTTACAGTGGCGGAGATTATATTCAGCCTCGTCACCTATGCAGTATTTCCAGCTCTCAGACTTATATTTATTTATTTATTGGTGTTTTTCTTTAAGCCTCAGCTCTGGAATTGGGTAATTAGGTGATGACTAAAATTCTAATTTTGCAAAAAAAAGTGAAAGAAAGTTTTAGCTCCCATGGGTATGGAGAAAAAATACTGGAAACAAGAACCTGAGGCTCAAAATTAGAAGGTAAATAAAAAAAAAATCCTGAGTTTATCATTATTTTAAAATGTTTCTCAAAAAAACCCAATGTCATGTTGAGAAGGGGCTGGCTGGGGTATGAGTGTGCCCCAGTGAGGGGCTAGTCAGCAGACAACCCCTGCACTGAAGCACCCTCATGTCCCAGCCAGCCAGGGCAGCATCTACACATGCACTGCTACAGAGTGAAAAACTCTGCAGCAGGATAGTACTAGTAAATACAAGTACTATCATGCTGCAGAGTAAATTAGTTTACTCCAGCCTAACAGATACATAACATTTACTGTGGAGCTAATTAGTCTATTCCACAGTAAATATCTAGTGTAGACGTGCTTGTTGATAAGTGATGCTTCTCCACCTTGACATTCATGCATGTATACACAGACTACCAGAAAGGATATTACAAACAGCTCCTCCTCTCAAAATGTCACACTGTTTTAAAGCACACTTGTGACAATGGACCAAATGAAGAATGCTCCCAGGGGAATATCTCACACAGCTCCACAGAGAAAAAAGAGTTCTCAGTTTAGTCAGATAATGGCTGTTGCTACTGATATTTTTATCAAAGCCAGGGAGCAGTTAATTAAAGGAAACAAAAGTACTAGGGTAGGAAATGGATCAGGAAGAAGCCACTTATCTTTTGGAGAAAAAGAATCCGGTAAGAATATAGGATAAGATCTGGAGCACTAAGGTAGAAACTATCACATTCCATGAAAGTATGGACAATGATCTGAAACTTTGTCAGAAGTCCATTCATTTGTTCATTCTGATAGTTAATCTTAGTCTGGGAGCTAACAGACAGTTCACACTGGAGTTCTCAAAAGCTGCAAATGCCATAGAATGACATGCATAGGATTATCAAAAATAAGTAAAGAAAGATCTCCTATGTTGTCCAGTCCAGCTCCCAAGCAGGTAGGATTAGTCCCCATGGTGCACATGGTATTATGCTGTACTTGCCAAGTGCATTCTAATTTGAACTTTTCCTTTTTAAACAGGTTTGTTTGTTTTTTTTATAAACAATCTGGTGCTTTTAAACTTCTGGGGTTTGGGCGAAAGTGAGGTCCAGAAAAATTCACAAAGCCACCTACTTGCTATAACTGCATAGATCCAGCAAACTATTCTTTTGATCAAATAAGGACCTTTGTATCCTATTGTTTTGTGCAGATTTGGCATCTGTAATAAAGCAACTGCAGTTTCTTGCACGTCAGGCATATTTAAGACAAACAGCCCCACAAGGAAGGGTTGAAACAACAGACCTGAAACAGCTCTATTGTGTCCAAAGCAGCATAGTGATGAGAGAAACATTAATGGTTCCAAAGAAACCATTATGGGTTTCTGTGCTGCAGAATTCTGCATTGAAAATTCTCGGAGCAAAGTATGCCCCATTTGGCTGTAACAACTCCAGAGAGCCAAAGGCGAAGTCTCATATCTATGATTTGTGTCTTCAGAGCTCTCTGATTAAACTCTATGACTGACCTACGGATGAAATTTAAAAAACTTCCTAATTATCCTTTAACCTGCTAGTTCAGCAGGTATTAAAAAGTATTAAATATTAAAACCATTTTTTGATAAATTGAGTACTGGCTTTATTAACCCTAGAAATTGGCAGCGTGCAAAATCCTGACACCACTGAACTATTGGCAGCATTGCTTTGACTTCAGATGGAGCCAGGATTTCACCTTCAGTGCCCTTCCTGCACCTTGTATACATTTTCTGTGTACGACATTCGCAAAAGGCAACACAAGCTTCCCCAACTCTGCCCAAGATAAGATATTTCAGCTTTGCTCTGTGGGCATTTCCTCTTAATGATGGGGAAAGCAGGTCCAATGATTAAGGCTCTGGTCTGCGATTGGAGAGACTAGAGTTCATTTCCATTCTCCAGCAGAGAAATCTGTTGTGGACTGGGTCCCTCACATTCTAACTAATCAAACTATCATATCAGCTGGGACAGAGATGTGACTATTGTCAATAGTGTCAGGTGTCCTCAACTCTTGGCACTACTGTACTGTAATAGGAATACAGAGAGAGAAAAAAATTAACAGGAACTATGGCTGTAAAAGCCCCACATTTCCAGAAAAAAATCTGAGTGGACACTGAGGCTGAGAACAATGTACAAAACCGAGGAAAGATCTCTTTTACAGAACACATTTGGCTTGACAAACCAGATTGTAGCTCAGAATTTCTGCGTGCATCTACACATCGCCCTACGGCGATGTAGCAATGCGCTACATCGCCGTATGGAGTGCTATGGCGACATAGTGATCACACAGGTCTACATGCGATCAGCAGCTACAATGCTGAAACAGTGCACTCCCCCGGTATAGTGTGCCACTATGACGACGTACCAGCAAAATCTAACCATGCCTCGCCTGCACAGCACAGTAACCACCCATACTGCGCCATGCTTTAGTACTTCCAAAAGGAAGTGCTAAAGCACAGCACCATAGCAATATCATCATATGATGACGTGTAGATGCGCCCTCTGTATCTTTTGCCAATTTATATCAGACAATTTGAGCATTTAATTTTTCTCCCCTCTTTTTCCCCTTCCCTTTTGATTTAGCAAATAAGTACATGGAGTTCTATGTAAAGCTGGTTAGGGATAGTGGCATAACCTTTTTGGCTGGAAAATGCCAATTGGTCAACTCCAAAACTTGTGTGTTAGAATATTCCACTTTGGCAAAACTGTCATCAGGAAATGTTTCTCGGTTCCAGGTTGGAATTACTAGTCAAAGTCACAGAGAGGAAAAAGGAAGAACAACATTAGATTCAATAAATAGGCTAGTGGATCAGTTAGTCTACCAGGAATAAGGCGAGAGACACAGGTTCCAGTCCCTTCTCTGTCATTCCCCTACATCTCTAATCACCGGTCTGTTATCTGCTCTTCTAACCACTCTCTTGTTCTTTCTTGCTCTTGGATTTTTCAAGGGAAACTTCCATACGTCTTAGTTCTGTCCTGATTAAAATGGGAAAAGTTTTAGAAATCTTGAAAAATTTTGTTGAATGGGAAACGTTTCCTGCCCACTTTTAATTGTGTACCCAGGCCTGATTTACTCTAAAATGAACCTTTCCCCTTTCATGTTCATGAGCAATTTTATCACATGCGCAGCTAGTGGTTTTTAGTTTTTGCCCTCTATGATCCCCTTGCCTTATCAACCAATTTGATTGCTGGCTCAGCATTTCCTAAATAAGAGTCAATGATTACTTTAACAGAAACTATAAACCCATCATCAAAATGCCTATAATTGCAGGAATAAGCCAGCTGTCCAAAACAAGGAGGCCTCAGTCTGGTTTGCCCACAAACAGACACAAGACCCTTCCTCCGATATTTCTTTAGAGCACAAAACTTAGCCAAATCACCAGAGGCTGTTTTCCTGTGTGTGTGTGTGTGTGTGTGTGTGTGTGTACATGCGCGTGCGTGCATGAATGTCCAAATAACAACACAAGTGTCTAGTGATTATCTGTAAAGGCAAGCACAAATTCACAGGGTATGAAAGGCTCTGAAAGAGGGAACAAGGATATTGAATCTATCCCTTCCACTAGGTGTCTCAAAAAAATGTACGTACATGTGCGTTACTGTTATTTTTGCTATTCTGAGTGTCAGGGTATCAACGGTGGACATTTTGAACCCTTACTGGAATGTATGTTATCATGTATGATTCTTGCTTTCTAAAAAAACAAGAATCAGTACATCTCAATAGTCCTGATGACTAACATGTATATATATATTTTTAGATACTCTAGTGAGTATAATTATACAGACTATTAGAGTTTTTGGTCTTTTCCTCCTTGCACAAATTGTTTCAGGTAAGATTTATTAGAGATAAAGGCTATAATAGTCAGAAACAGTGTTTTCTCAAATAAACACACTCTGGTTCACTACTGTTTGCCCAAATATTGCCTTACTTTGCCTCCTCATCCTTTGGGTGCCCCCTCCCATGCAAAGGATACCCGAAGCATCCAGCCATACCATCTCTTAAAAGTCAGTCAGAGCACAATCTCTATATGTCGGCATGTCAGAGGTGCCTGATCTCAATAGTAAACTAACCCAGCCAGGAGTCATTTTTCATATCCCATCACATAAAGGAAGATAAATAGAAATTCACGCCTGATAAAGCAGCCATTTCAGTCGCAACAGTTTTTTCAACCATGCTTGTATGATATTAAGGAATATTATTTCTACTCCTCTGCATCTTCCCTTTTCAAATTCACTTGTATATCAGACTTATTTAAAGTAATATTTTTAACTATTATAAGACCTCATGGATCATTTGCATCCTCTGAACAGCCTACTGAAATGGATGGTTTGTTCTGATTGATGTTGACTTCAAGTCATTTTCCAGACACTGAGAAAATGACAGGCTACGAAAAGAAAGGGCTAATTAAAGAGGACAGACAACCTGAAGGCTGCAAAGGTAGCTACTGCTTGGACAAAACTGTATCTGGTGATTTAAGAACAGACAGCTGCTAATTGGAATAAACAGCTGGTTTGTGTTCTACTCAGATAAGAGGCTGACAGACCACCAGCACTATTAGAGAGTCAAGTTTCACCTACCCCCACTTGAAGAAGAAAACAAGATGTAGCTTCCAGCAAACAGGAAACTCATTGGGTTGCTAAAGCTACTATGGAATTAACAGCGATGGTGAAAAGAGGTGGAAATGAACAAAAGCTTTTAATAGACACAAGATACCATAAAACCACCATGATTGTATTGTATTGTGTACACTCATTATATGGCAAGATAAGAATGACAAAAGCCCTTCACTGTTCTTGCGAACAAAAATAGACCTTTGAGTGTAGTTAGTGAGATTTTACTAGTCTCCTACACTTAGCTTTGTGTCTTTTTCATACCACCTACTACACTTGGACCATTTCCCCATTTCTTTTATGCTTAGTTCACTTAATTTCTACAAAACCCTTTTCTGTTTCTTGAAGCCATCCTACACCTGCTGAATGTGACCGACCATCTCTGTACTGTTTTACACACACTGTTGTTCTCGTATTTGTGAACTACTTGGGAAGGACTTTGTTTCCTCTCACGTTGGTGATATACCACATGCATTTACAGTGCTATATAAGTAATGACAGTCCCTGGATGACTTCCCATATAACATTCCATCTCCACAGCAAGTTTTCTTTTAGGGTTCAGTACAAAGAATATACATGCTCATTGAAGTAGGCTTAAACCTGTTTTTAAGCCTATAATGCCAGAATTGCATTGAAACAGCTATATCTGAAAAAAACGCAATACGCTCCTTTTTTGTTGAATATGTATTTTGTTTGCTTTACATTTATGTAACTTACAAAAAAAGTAAGTAGCTATATTTATGTTCTCAAATATATATTTTTTATTTTACTGTTACTGCTGTTATTAATGTTTAATTTTCTAAAGCACTTTGAAGATGAAAAGCTCTGCAGTATACATGAGTTAGGCACCTGCAATTACTGTGACTGCACACACAAAGTCAGTTAATTGCACTTACAAATTACAAGTTAGCTATTTGCACATGCATTTAGCCAATCTGCATGCACTATCGTGGTAATTGTGTAGACAGCTTTTGGGGGGGGGCCGAATCACTCATAAGTGAATTACAGTATTTCTATGGAGATTTCTCCTCTTTATTTCCCCTCCTCTGCACTATAATTTCCTGATTTTGTGCAATATGTTACAGATTTTTTCTGTTTTTTATTTTGCATCCTCTCTTAGGTTGGAAGAAAATAAAGTAAAACTAAAAAATGTATACTTAAGCAAGGGAGAATGGGAAGGGACACTAGGAGATGACTACAACTACCACACTCCTTGTTTCAGTTTACAGTTGTTTGTTGGCACTCCTTTGACCCCAAAAATCTAGGTGCTATCTAAATGGAGTTGAGCAAACAAACAAAAAATAAGTCTCTCAGACAAATAGAAAAGAGAATTTTATCACATTTGAAGCTGTTCAGCTGATTTGCAAAGAAAAAGCTTTCTCGCTTTTTTTTTACTTGATCAAAGCAAATTTTAATTATACACCCACCAACTCAAAGGAGATAGTGCTTTGTCCATTCTGCCCTAACAGAAAGGACTAAAGATACGCTGGCAGTGTGATGGTTTATTGCAGATGACCAATCTTCCAATTTGATATCAAATTATTCCACCACTTCCTTTTTAAGAGTATCCCACAACCTAATACATTCCATCATTAAAAAGTTGCCTACATTTTCTTTTATTTGATTCCAGCTATTGAGCTTAGTTATGCAACCTTTTGCCGCTTTGCCCCAGCAGAGAGTAACCTCTTGAGAATCCATCTGGATTATCGTAGGGACCAATCTGTTCAGAAAGCATTCCTATGACCGCAGTAGACTTCAGCATCAGGTGATCCTGCATTTAGAGCAAGGGACAGTCAGGATTCCTGCCTGCTACTCATGGTTTGACTGCAGGCTTTCCATGGGGAAATTACTTATTCTTTCTGCAGTTTAACTTATGTATAAAATATATACAAGAATTATTACCTACCTTGGAGGAGTGCTTTGGGGCGTAATGTTCATAAGCATCTGTATTATACCAAAATAATGTAAATAGGATCTTTATGGGTCTTAAATCAAAAACACTGTAGAAATAAAAGAATATATTACTGATAAGAAATGCTTAGTTATGTCCCCCTTAACATTTAGCCAACATGTGTTTAGTTTTCTTTCTTCATCATTCCTTTATCAATTGCCACAATTTTTGTTAGTAGCCTGAATTTTTACAAGTCTGTCTACCTCCTGATAACAAGATGCCAAGACATCAGCGTTCTGAGTGCCCAGTAGGCATACAGTATCCAATACATATATCTAAAGTGTCATCTAAGCACTGTTAATCCAGTAACATCTTCTTGAGGGAAGTCTGTGTCAGCACAAAAGTACTTGTATAGAAAGCACAAGGGATAGCAACAACTTGGATTAGAGGAATTGTTTTTGCATGTGGAGTCCAAGACAATATTAACTTAACAACTCTTGAGCAGTAGGTCTGTTTTTGTCTTCCCCACTTTCATATATGGCAAAATAGACAGAGAAGTTGAAGATGCTTTCCCCATAACCACCAAGTAATATGGCAGTGGGCAGAGTCAGGGATATATAACTCAGACAATGATCCTGTTATAAAGCCAACAGAAAGTTAGTGTTGTGCAGGCAATTTTTTATCATACTTCTTGAGTTGTGGTGGGTTCCTAGCAATAGAAAAAATGTTGTTCTACTGCTTAAAAGTAGAGAAGGGGATAGGGCAGGAGAACCAGGAATTGTGCAGAATTCCTTGAGTCTCTCCATGATAGATAGGGATTAGATATGGCTACGGCACGGCAGATCTTGCCATAGCCGTTCATTCATCTGCAACTCTACCAGTGTCATATATGCCATCACCTCCTTACAATGACCATTTGCTGTCTACATCAGACAGACAGGGTGATCATTACATGCAACAAACAGAAGACAGATCTTTACCACAGAGATACAAAAAGGAGCATGGATGGTAATTTCAGCCAAAAGCCTCCATGGAGCAGTTCAACAGCTGCTCAGCAGAGGCTCCATGTTCTGGAGATAATTCTTCGATGCTCTATTTATATCCAACCAGTTTGGCTGGATCCTGATAAAAGAATTTGGACCCTAACAAATGTTAATTTTTACTATAACTCCTTATGAAACAGTAAAAAAGCTGACCTGACCTCTTCATAGGCTACATTTTCTAATGAGCTGATTCCAATACATTTGTTTTTGTAGTGGACTCTACATATCTTACAGCAAGAGGGACCTTTCATTTCTGTCCCCACCCTCTCCCAAACTACATAATTGCTTATTTTTCTCAATCATACCTTTGGAAGCCATAGCAGGTCATATGCAGAATAGGTAAAGAAAGGAAGACACACTAGTAAAATAAAACCTGCCCCACAAACTCATTGAAAATAGCAAAAGAAACTGCAGAAAACATCGGGTGTAATTGCAGGACTGTAGTAAAAACCAATAAAATGCCCCTTCTCTAATTTCTCTGAAGGACTTTCTAGAGTTTTATTCCCAGCAGTGCTCCTTAGATGCCTTGGATTTGCCTGAAGAAACACTTGATGTTTCTGCAGACCAAATCAAAGTGAATTAAACATTAAAGCTCTGTGATAACACTGCAGGTCTGCAATAGCTTGGTGTATTAAAAAAAAAAAAAAAGTAACATGGTGCTGAAGTTTGTGAAGCAGGAATCTAGATTTCCCTTCTCCTTTCCTCCCCTCCCCCCTATTTCCTCACATTTATTTATGTATTCCCTCATTACTTGGCATAGAGAAGGGGAATCCTCTTCTTAAAACTCTTAAATTGTATTGGTCTAGGAACATATCCTTCAAATTACCCCTCATGCTCTGGGGTTACATACTACCATACATATATATGGCACTCACACTGATGCACACACAGAGTTGGGTACACGCACGTATTTTGGTTATTTGTTGTGTTCCAATATTATCTAACAATCAGTGCACTCCAAATAGCCTTACACTAAAAGTCAGTCCATTAGCTGAAGGATCTTAATGCTCCACAGAAGTAGATTCTTGTCTTCCTTCAATGAAAGGGGAAGGGGTACATACATAAAACACCCATTGCCTGAACAGCATTACCATCATTCTTTTTCAGTCTCACAATGTAAAAGCATCAAAGAGATGTCTTATTCACAGGTGAAGCCCTGGAGCACTGCACACAGGTTCTGCCTCTTTTATCTGACTTGCATAGGTGCTGGCAAAATGACAGGAGACAGCAAGCAGTTTTCTGTAGTCAGCTTTCTGTTCCCTACTGCAATTCTTTCCCCTCCTTGTCTGCCCTTACACACTTTTCTTTTGCCAGGTCTGCAAGATTATAACATGGGAGAGAAGCCAAGTACCTGTAAATGCAAGGTGAAGTAGGTGGCAGTCACATAAGTATGCAGAAGCAGGTAAGAACCTAAAGTCTGGCATCCATTTTAGGGGATTTACCACTACAAGAGAAACAGTCTGAGCCCAGGAAAGAAATAAAGCAGCAAAATCAATAACGCATACAGGAGACCCAGCAAAGAAAAAATTCATTCTTAAAGCTGTCAGAGAGAAAGAGACTTGTCCCTGACCTCCAAGCAGCAGGAATCCATATGCTGAGTTAAACCCAAAGGAAGTTTTATTCACTCAAGCTGAATCATGAAACTCTCACTGGAAACTGACTGTTTCATGGGAGAGTTGAGTAAGTAAAGATGGCCAAGAGGGGTAGACACCAGCATCTTGAATGCTCTTCTATATCAGTCAAAGCATCTTCAGATCAAAAAGCACTATCCCCCTGCCAGAACTGGGATGGCTCAGTTCCCCTACCCCACATTTGTAATTTGCACCCTCTATATGTTGCATCTTGGCTACCATGCGCTAAAGGAGGAGAGGTGCACAAGGGAACGTGGTTCAAGTCCCAACAGTATTCTCCCTGTTAGCAATTTGTGAGCTCTTTCATGATGCCTCTGGTTAATTATTATGCCATACAAGGTACTCAACAACCCCTGCTCCCTGGAGCAAAGGGACTCCCAAGCCTCACCCTGTTTCCAGACATATGCCACTGAATTTCACAGTTAAGTTTGTTTCAGAAAGGTGGTATCACTTTATCAGAGATATTGCTCTGTATCTTTCATTAAACTTCCAACAACTGCAGCCGCAGTGGCCTACATAGCTGATTAAAGGAAAAGGTACGACGTGTACATTTCTGCACCAATAATCCACCTGTTCCAGTCAACCAACTTCCCGTCAGACCCCAAAAGAGAGGACAAGAGTGCTCATCTTTTCACTTTGAGTGCCTGACGAGAAGCCCTCTAAGGTCAATGGAAAGATTCCTATGGGCTTCGACTGGCCTTTGATCAGTCCCTGAATGTTCATTAGGTGCTTTCACTCAGATGTTCAATCAAACTGGAAGGAAACAAAGGCAAACTGTTTGCTTATGTCCTTGTTTATTCAGGCTAAGAAAACTGAAGATTTGAGTAAGTTTACATACCTGTTAACATTACCTGTTATATGGGATCTGCCTTACTGTTACCTGTAGCATAACATAAGAATTGCACCCAGGATGCAAACCTAGTACTGTCTTGAGAGACAACACTGCCACGGGGGGAAAAGAGGGACCTGCAAGCACCCAAGATGTTAATGCCCCCTATAGCCTCCAATTAATTCTGTGACAACATCAAAACACGCAGCACCTACCTCTGAAGCATCCCTGACCCCAGCCTCTTCCTTGTGTGCAGCCCCAACTCCTATCACCAGTGCAACCTTTAACTTGATGCCTGGGGTTCATGCCCTGATATCCCACTGCTAGTTGTGCTACTGCTTTATAATATTGCTTAAATAAAACCTAGAAGCTTTTATTTCTAGGAGGAGGAATAATATTGCAGAGAATCAGCTTTGAAGAAGTCATATGAATAGAGACTGCAGCAGCGGTACTGTTAGAAACCATCCAGTTGTGGATATATCTAAAATTCACATATCTTCATGAAGAAACATGCACTCAGCATTTTTCTCCATCTTAATTTTAGGTTAAGCATGAAGCCACTGCAACCATTCAGCAGTAAGTATTTATTACAATCTTCTGACTGCTTCTGCTCTGCTTTCTGACTATAGGTTAATGCATAAGAACCAAGATGAACAGACACATCACTGTTTGAAATTAATGCTCCCTTGACCAACAAGCAGCTTAGTCTTTATTACTTATTTTATTTATAGTAATCCTGGAACTCCCAATTTATGCCAGAGCTCTATTTTGTCATGCATTATGGAAACATGTACAGAGACCCATCCTAAAGAGTTCTGCAACCTAAACAACAGCTGGCTGGAGAAAAATGGAAGCAACTCAAGGTGAAATGACTTGGCTGAGGTCACACATAGTAACATGGCAGAGAATGCATATCTCCCAAGACCCTGCTCAGTTTTCCATCCAGTAGACTAAGCTTCTCAAAGTGGAAAGAATCATCCTGCCATTAGATCTGCAACAGCTTCTATCAAAAAGTCTCAAACAGTGTTCCCTAAAGCAACAGTGATCTACACAGCACCCACTTCTAGGAAATGATGGCTAGCGACATAAGGCTGGCTCTTTTGATTATTTCCAGCTGTTAAATTGCATTAGAAGTTAAAAATATATTGAATATTCTTCTGAGTAGTCCATAGAGCAATATGCATAATCAATTGCAAATTACTCCCTGGAAAAAACTCCAAACACTTATTATATTTAGATTTGGAAGCAAGGCAAGAATGGTGATATACATACTTCATGTTAGAGAATTACATGACCTAATGAGAATTTTTGCAGGAGTTGATAAGAAAATATTTTGTTTTATTTTTCTTTTATTAATGTTTTACAGCTTTTATTGCTCTGGCTTTCAAATACAATTAAACCTTTAAAAATGCAGGGAGACGCCTAATGGGCAGTTGAGATATGATGACCATTGTAGCAGGCCATAGTTTTATAAACCTACTAAGAGGGATAGGAAAAGGCTGGTAGGGACGACTCTGAAATGAAGGTGTGGAATATGAAGAGTTTTAAATTATAAACACGCACTTTTCCAGGATTCAGACCTTTTTAAAAACATTCCCCACTTTCTACTATCTAAAACCTTTTAAAATATTCAGACATTATTAGATCAAGCGTTTCCCTACAAAGCACGATGAATGAAATACGGCATTTCAGCTGTCAGCATAGACAAGACAGCAGAGTGAAGCCTAGGGGAGAAGAAGAGACTTTAAGCTTCACCGACATATACTCTATAAAAGGGATACTAGGCAGACTTTTTGGGTCAGTGGTAATCAGCAAGAACATGAAAGCCTAGCTGGACTGTAGAAATGGGAAAAAAGCCTTGCTTTCATACTCTAACGGTAGAAAGCACTAACATAATCTGTGTCGAGCAGATCAAATGAGGTGCCATTTATTTAGAGTCCCCATTAAAGTTAATTACACTGTACCAACTATATCAGTGAATAAAGATTGTATGACTGGGCCCCAGAATGGTTATCATGCATCTGATCAGTGCTGTGTGCATGCTCAGGTGTTGTATTAACTGGCTAACGGATAATTTAACCAGAAAGTAACTAACCTAATGAAAAAGATCTCTAGTTACAAAACACCCTAGTCAACATAGGATACCTAATGACATATTCCATAAACATAGCTACTGACATGCTTAGCCTATCCATCTGTCATCCCCACAGATGTAGTATATATTGTATCACTGAAATAGTTCAGCACCTTTATTAAAGTTAGTTTTCTTTTCTAACTTCTATTTAATATTTTTAATAGTTAAAGAATACTTAATCTCAGTGACTTTCACATAATTTAAAGCCAGGATTTCACTTCCTATCAAAACTGCATATTATGATAGGAAGCAGGTCCTTATTCCGCCTCAGTGGAGCTTTTCCCTCAAAATTAATCATTCACGCTTTGAGCAATTTTTGAAAAAATGAAATATATATGCATCACTTGGGTAGATGCTGCACTTAAGTATATGTAAATGGGCTCCAATGGCAGATGGTAGAGTTTTTATGTTTGGGACTTAGAGTATATTATGATTAATTAAAAACCTTACTATGATAAAACAGGACTTGTTTCTAAAAATAACTCACAATGTTAAAACAAGTTAAATTAGTTAAACACAGAGCCCAAGTTACCAGACATGGTCTCTTAGGAGGTCAAGTTTAAATGCAGATTATTTAACTTGATTTTTAATTTCTGCCAAAATGGTTAAGAAGCCAAAAACACTTCTGTAGGAAGCTGAGCAGAGAACATCCATCATCCCCTATCTGTAAGCAAATGCTGGAAAAGTGACTGGATTAACAGGCTGAATTTGGATCCTCTCTGATAACACCTCTTCTGTATGGTTGCTTGCTGTTGCCTTGGCCAAAAGATCACAGGCAGAATCCCCAAAAAGGAGGCTGGTTCATAACAAATTCTGGTAACAGCATGCACAGTTTATATGATCCAGTAGCAAAAGGGGATTCATACAGACAAAAACTTCATGAGATCTTTTTTAGAGCTTCCTCCAAATCTTCCACAAAATAGTGAAGATTTTCTGCAGTGAATAAAGCAAAAGGTCTGGCTTTCAAATCCTGCACAAATCTTGGGAGAGCTGCCAGGAATTAAGGCCAACTGTACCAAATTCCGTACCCCTATGCAAAATTCAAGATATCTTAAATCACTCCTCTCCTCCTTTCCCAGCTGCCACCTGGGAAGAAAGCTCCATCAGAGCTAGGATTTTTTCCTTTGTGCCTGCCCTGTCAACTTCATGATAAAGCTTTCAGGATCCAGAATGGAGTCACTGATGATGACAGTAGAAAAATCTAACGCTCAGCCTGAATTAAACCAAGTCCTGATTTTGAAGGCTTTGTGGGCCTGATTAATAGGAGACTTTCCTTGAACTGCTTCCAAGGACAGCATGGCTGAAAACTATCACTGCACTATTACTTTGCATGTGTACCCATTTGAATGTGTTCTTTTAAAATCTCAGACTACACATGAAAGCTGATACACAAACCTGAATTCACAGCATTATCCAGGAAGTCCTTTGTGCTTTAGAAAACTACCTACTGGCATTTCTAACCAATCAGACACAGATATAATAGCATAGTGAAATGCTATGCAAGCAAGTGTGGGGATGAGAAGGGGAGATCGACACGCAAGCTTCCAGAGCAGAGCAGTTTGACGTAACATGCCTCTACCCCCTGCTAAAAAAAAAACAACAAACCCTCAAGGATTATACATGATGAACAGCTGTGGTATGTTAAAAGTATTTTAACCTGGGTTTGGCAGGTTTTAGTAAATCACAGTTTAATCACAGTCCCAGGCCATCACTGTAAGTGAACTCTGGAATTGCTCAATAAGACACAGAGAAAAGATAAACAGGAGAGTGGAAAGGATGTTTTAGAAGGAGAGAATCATTTGTTATTTACTTTTGAAGTGAAGAAATCAGCACATCAAAGAAAGGAAGAATAGAGAATATATATTTGAGCATCCTGTCCACCCTCTTCCCACTCCCCCCACCTACATCATTAATACATCCATTAATACTGTGTCTTCACTCCAAAGATAACCAGGTCTTACTCCTAAGTCTACTTCCATGCACACATGGGAACCGCTAATTTTGGCATCAGGTTGCTTTAACCCTGGGCTCATAGGCATGGCAAAAGGGACAGGTTTAAACCCTGCTGGCAACTTGCTAATGTGACAGCAACAATATGGCTTAGTCCCAGGGTACCTTTAGCTATTGAACTCATGGAGCAGCCCAACTTACTGCACGGGTAAGAACAATGGGGCATCCCACCAGAAATCCACCCCAGGTGAAAGGCAAACACAATACCATTGTCGATGCAGCTTTGTAGGTCTGGAATGGGTGAGGCTTTGCAGTGGGGATGTTTCCCCAGGACCAAGCTAGCCAGGATCAATTCCACAGTGAAAACACACTTTCAAGGAATATTCCTTAAAGCGAACTCAAATAATTGGCTCACACTACCTGTGAATGGCTTAATCCATAGTATACTGGGACTTTGCCACGAGGAAATATAATCATTTTTCAATATCCAAGCAAACATGAATTAATTTTTCAAGTTGGTTCAAGCTTCAGGAAAGCCACTATCCTAGGTTTTACTGAAGCTTAAGGTCTGAATCAAGTCCTTTGCCATCAACTTCAGTGGGATCAGAATTTCTCTCTCTCTCTCATATTGTAGTAAACCTAAGAGATTATATATTTAATCTATTCATCTTTCTATCCATCAGTCTATACCAGGTTTATTGCATTCCTTCTCCAGCAAATGTATTATCCAATGCAAACCAAACATGTGATCAGGTTTTTCTTGTCTACTTATTCTTGTCTTAAAACAGGCAGCTCATGTTTGTTTCATTACTCTGGAAGTTTACAAACCCTGGCCCAAATTCAGAGGGCATGTCTATAAAGCCAGTGTCACGTATACTTTGGTGACATAGTGTAACTTATCCTCCAAGGAGCTGAAAGAATGAAAAAGATAAAATGGAGATTAGTGTGTTTGCAGATGCATTTGCTGCATAACCTAATCTTCTTCTGGTCTCCTTTTAATTGCTTTTCGGTTTCACCCTTTCTTCAGGTGAAAGATGCAACAAATTAGGCTTCTATACTCTCGCTTATCAAGAGATCACTTAAATTTTTTTCCCCCCCTAAATATTTGTTTTATAGTGTTGTTTTAAGCATGTTTTGCTAAAATTTACTATCTGTCATAATTTCTCCCCCTTTCTCACAAATGTATACACACCTATACACTTGTACAATGTTTTATTAATATCATATTCATCGGTTTTCTTTCTTTATTCTTCTAGGGTGCCTTAGGTTTATATAACTTTTCAATGATCAACTATACAATATTACTGACTGAACCTCCTTCCACATACCACCTATGAACACTGGAATTACTACTTCCAATGTACATTGGTGTAAATAAAAGGAAAACCGGACTCATTAGCTAACTTCCTTTGCAGGCTAGGACCCATGTCAACCCCACCAGCCTACTCGTATTAGAATATTAAAATGGAGAAGCAGAAGAAAAGGGTATAGAATTTGCTTATACAGAGATGTTTGCCAAGCACTGAAGACCAGAGGACAATGCAATATTAAGTAAGAAATAACACATCCAGGAAGAGTCATTCTCCTAACAGGTTACATGGTCATTAATTAGTTCACTAATCATCATGCTGTACTTCTTGATGGGTTTTAATAGTTTGGCTTGCAAGTGCATTCTAAAAACCAATAAAAACAAGTTTATATGTATTGATACTGTTTATAACTGATACTTACTGAATCTTTTGAGTCTAACTTTCCAACAAGCTGAAGCATTTGCCAGACTATAATGTAAACACAGATAATCACAACATCAGTCTGCAAATGCAGCATAAGCTTAAACTGAAATACCAGTTCTGAGCCTCTTGGAACAAGAGAAGGACAGTTGTGATGAACTGTATGCTAGCTTTGTGGTGTAGCATGGGGCTGTCCAACTGATGGTCCATGCTCCGCAAGGTCCACTATAAAACTGTGACCCCCAAGGTCCTGGTCTGGACACAGCCCCCATCACTCTTCTGCTACTGCCACTTGAGTCTCTGGGCTCCCCCTCCATCCTCCAGGCTTCTCTACCTGCTCCCGCCCCTGGGCAGCACAGCCTAGGACAGGGAGGGGATGCTTGCAGCATGGGAACCAAAGCGGACCGCTCTAATGTCAAGAAACATCTACAACAATGGTATAAACTGAGAAACAAGATTGATTTGTCATACAAGATAGGCCACCTTCAAATGCAAGTGTCTAGCATGGGTTATTCACTAACTGCTCTACATTAACACGTCCACCACTTATTCTCATCTGGGGAACAATTTGTGTTGGCCCAGATTCCTTTTAGGAATTGGCCTTAGGTATGACAGGAAGTATGGGATCAAAGGCTGGTTTTAGTTCTGGCTGGAGAGCTGCAGAAGCTATTCCCTTTCACTAGGAAATAAAACCATCTTTTTAAGTTAACTGTCAGCCATCAAAGAATAGGACTGGAAATATCAGGCTTCACTTCAGAATTTCAGACCAAAGAATGGGAAAAGTATTGCGGAGACAAGAAAAGTGACAAACCATGCCCTACTGTGCCATGTTTTGGATAGTGACCACATTAACATATTCAGTAATGATCATTAGCTTATCTATCCATCCATCCTTCAAAAATGAACCTGGTTAAACCCCATCAATGATATTGTACTTCTTCTTTTTCCAGTGTGGACAATCCCCAGACGGTTTCAATTTTAAAACCTGATAGATACCTGGGCTAAGGCTCAGCTTACACGAAACCTTTCTCAAAAAATTGCAAGCACTGGCAACACCAAAGGGTAGCAGTGTTTACAGAAGGCAAGGGCAGCGTATAACCCCATATTATCTAACCTTGCTCAGAAGAGGCCAGTACACTTCCACCTTGCTATCCCACCAGTAGAGGTGCACCCACGCACAATCGTCTCCAGGAAAGGTTAACACAGACAATAAAGAAGCCCCAAACCCACAAAGGCAAACCTCCCATTGACTAAAGTGGCCCCAAGGTTCCACCAAGGCCTTTGCTGTAAATTGAGACAAAAGATGTCGAATTAAGAGGGGAAAGGAAAAATAAAGCAGAAAGAGGATTTCACTATTACATCTACAATTAAAAGGAAAGAAAACTCTTTAGGAAAGTGATAAATATCTTTCACAGTTCCTATCCAAGTATTAGTTGAAAGTATTACCTCCTTTATTAGAATAAAGATATGAATGCCATAACAATGAGCTCTACTCAGTGAATCCCGGAGACAGTAGGATCACACTAACTCACTTCCTATTTAAACAATAAAATCAAACCAAGATTTCAGACGCTGTGGCTTGTTGCTATTATTCACGCTGGCACCACATGCACTCTGCAGCACTTTGATGTGGCTGCCTTAGGCAGCTCATAACAAGAGTAATAATATTTGAAAGTGTAAGCAATTGTGGTTAGTAGGTAAGAACCAAAAATAAAAAAGTGCTCCTGTTTTGCAGCAGGATTCATTTTCAGTACCTATTACCTTGTTTCAGTACATCCCAAATCTGTCTTAGATGCCCCCTTTAATATAATGGCAAGGGGGTGGTGAAGAGAATTCTCTGCCAAGAAGGCCAGGGCTCTGGAAAATCTTCTTGTCCCTGGTCCAAAATGTCCCAGATTTACTGTGCTTTAAGGTTCAGTTCAAGACCCTTGTGCTTTCATCAAGCCACAGACTGAATGAGGGGAAATCAAGATCATACCCAACATATTGGGCTATTAGTATGTAATATTTAGTGCTGCTGCTTTGTAGCTGAACTGAGGCTAATTTAGAAATGTATTTAAATTTTGCAATTCTTAATAACTGACAGGGAACTCAGAGCCCACGTATTTGATACAAACTGAAATAGAGTGGAACACAATTAAGAGTTAGCCACATGTTCTTCCTGATTGGCCATCACAGGATTCTCCCACTGACTTCATGTTATAAAAAACCTTTAACTGGCAATGTAAATCCATAAAGGGAGACAAATCTTGAAATAATTACAGCGTTGAGAAAACACTGTATACAATTCAAAACATCCCTGAAGAAGAGTAGTGGATATTTTTTTAACTTGTTTACTGCTTTTAAAATATGCACTGCAGTGAAAGCAAAAATAAACGGATATTTAAAAAAAAATTGAGAGGGCAAGAGAATGTATTTAACAAAAAATAAACCCACAAACCTGATACACTGGGTTTAGCCAAGCATCTATAATCTTAAATGAAGGAAAGTCAGTGCAGGCACTCAGTCGCAAGACATCCATTTCAGACCAGTCACTGTTTTCATCTCATTCTGGATGAATACTACTTTCTGTTAGATCCCTTCATTTTGAAATGGAGCCAGTGTCCCTCAAAATCAATGGACTTTTTTCCACAGACTTTGATGGACTTTATTAAAAATTTAAGTCATAATTCCAATCAGACTGACTTCTGCTCTTCCTGCCCCATACCACTGCCATGACAAATTATTGCCATGAAAAATGTTAATTTCCATGATTGTAACAGACATGCTAAGGCATGTAAGGCAATGCTCAAAGCCAAGTCCTGCCATCTCTGAGATAAACTGAGAGTGTCTGTGGTTCTAATCATACTTCTAGCCTTTAGTTTATCAGGAAGGGAAATATTCTGATACAGATATAGGATGTTGAGAGTACATTGTATTATCTTTTAATTTTACTGGAGATAAAAAAGGAAGAGTAGATCAAAAACATGGAATAAATTTGATGTTTTTATTACTATGATACGGTAGTCTCCAACTGAGCCCAAAAGTGGCTATTGTTCTTTCATTATCAATGTCTGTGCTAAAAGCCCTTTGTTTTTAAAAGCCTGAAGCCAAGCTCGCAAGTCTTAAGATGCATTAGAGGAAAAGAAAAGATATGTAAAGAACCAGACAAATGTTAATATAATTTAATAATATGCTATAGAATGTTGTACTATATAATATGCTAAATAATCCGTTGAACTTTACTTATAATATTCTGTTTGTTTGTAGTTGTAAATATTTGTATTACTGTTCCAATATACATATTCAATGGATACACCTCTGAAGTGTAATATTGAAATGCCTATCTCCTAGGATTACATGCTATATAAAACAATAGATACCTAGCATTTGTTTGGATTTATAATCTTCCATTTCTCATATTATTTTCAATATCTAACAGACATTAAACCAGATGGTAGTCATAAACCAAATTTATTTTACTCAGAACCAAAATACACCTCTGAGACTTACAGTACAGAATGACTTTACTGAGTGAATATATTCACTTAGAGTTCATAAGATTTAAAGAGGAATGTATTCACACATCTGCACAGTACACAGCCCATTTCTCAACATTTTAAATATTTTAAAAGCATTTAAATTAATTCCAAATGCTTTCACCATACCCCAAACAAAAGCACATTCTGTTACATACATGCTAATGCCAATTTAAAGAATCAGAAATCAGGTTCCCTTCCCACAATACCTAGTCTCTCCCTGCCCAAGTCCCTGCTGAAAAACCACAAACACACATATAAGATTTGGATAAAAATCCCATTTTTTCATTATGATAATGGGCTCATTTTATTTGCTTCCTTGGCTTGGGACCTCTAGAGTAGTGGTGCTCAACCTTTCAATCCTTTGGACTGGATAAATGGTACAAGGCTAGTCCACAAGCTGAGCCTTCATGGGGTCAGCATGGAAGGTTGGGTCCTGCATCTCCTGTTCAGGCCCCACACTGCCCCAGCTCTGCATGCTCAATCTAGCACACAGGGCCACTCTATCTGGCCTGCCAGGCTCTGTACAGGTTCAGAAAATTGGCAGAAGGGGAGAGACAATTAACACTACCACCATTCCCCTGCCACCAAATTTCAAGATATGGGGAGCTGGATCTGGCTAGCAGGCCAGGGGCTGACTACTTCTGCTTTAGATGCATCAATTTTAAGCTTTTTTTTTCCACAACTAGAAAGTCCAGGAAGTCCCTTCTTTTAAATACAAGGTGATTATCACATGATTATACGACTGTTGTTGGGGTTTTAAGGCAGTCTGTGAAAACATAAAAACAACAATGCCCACCCACCGAATGAGCCAGTCAGCCTTTATGATTTGAAGGCCATAGTTAATCTGCCATTATACAAGGTCTTCTTTTACCAACAATATTTCCAAACATCTACTGACCTCATCTCTGAAATGCAAAGCCAGTATTAAATCTAAAAAGTTTAATAAAAAAAACTGCTGACTGGATTCAAATCCAACAGTAATACTGTCATAAATATGTTCCTGTGTTTGCATGCAGTGCAATTACTATCAAATATTAGATTTCTCTTTCTAAACCTGTCTCCCCCCACCACACATACACACTTTTATTCTAATGCAATGAAGTTTAATGTAGCACTCATGTCCTCAAAATTTAATTCACACTTATTTTTCTGAAGTAAGGGTCCATTCTCTCCCTGCCATGCCATGTTGTACATTGACACAGGACTGGATAGTAGAATAACCGTAATTTTAGTGCAGAAGGGGTTGTAATGAGCATTCTGTAACATAGGACTATGCACTAATGTTTGCCAAACTAATTGTTTCCAATCTTTTTCATAAACTAGCAAGGGTATGAGTCCAAGGGAAGCTGTTTCCCTGAATACAACCCCAAAGTGAGCACGTAGACATGGACAACCCATACAAGCTGTGGAATGGCTACACTGATTCTTTGAGCTCTTTCATCCGTTTGGGAAAAGGATTTGGTTCCTTCAAGCCACAGGTTTCATCTTCTATCCAAAGCCAGTTTCCTCAGGCTTTGTACCAGACAAACTTAAACCAGAATACAGGCCACAAACACAAAACCAAGAGTACTGTAATGTGCTGTCAAGATAAGTAAACTTCTTCCCACAGCATGGCACATTACACCTCATGAAGGATTTCAAAGGGCAGTTCACACAAACGTAAAGAACTATAGGATATGCTCTATAAAGGATCAGCATCTCACTTAATTCAATGCAGGACCAATGTGGATGCAACAGCATGAATACTACTAGTGTTACCCTTTGCAATGTAGATATTCTCACTCTATAGTTAACTATTTAAACCAGGCATTGGTAACCAATAACCCATGGGCCAGATCTGCCTGCAGAGCCATTTGATCAGCCTCACAGCCATGGGATTTCAGCAGCATTCAGTGGCAGAGGGCTTGAACAGCAGTAACTCTCCCCTACTGCCATGGGTAAAAGCACAAGCTGTGGGCATTCGCCTCATGCTGCCATGGGGAAAAGTGGCAGCAGTGGCCTGGTCACAGTGCTCACTGGATCAGTCAGGCCCACAGCTTTCAAGCTAAATACAGACAGTCAAAAAGCCTGAGGCTGAATCAATTCAGTCTTTGCAGGTTAGTTTAATGGTTGCAGTTTTGACGAACTAACAAGTGGACAGACATTTACTTTTTGCAGCCACATGCCCTCAGTGACTCAGGCCAGGACCCAGGGGGCACTAAAGAATGGCTCTCTGGCACATAGCCAGCATGGGCTGTGTTTGCTTCCTCTTCCTGCTCCCCCCCCCCCCCGAGGTCTCTGGGATTTCCAGTTCATCATCATAGCAGCAGGACTCTGTAGGGTTGCTCATCACTTCCTCTTCCTGCTTCCAGGTGCTTCTGGGATTTGTAGTCCACAATCACAGCCAGTAGTATGTTTAGTAGGCCAGGGCAGCTCTGTACTTGGGGGCAGGGGGATTTAACCCCACTCCCTGGCCCCAGCTGGGCTTTGCGTGATGGAGTGGGGGACAGTCCCTGCCCCTCCCCTCAACCTTTCTCTGCTAGAACAGACAGCACGCCCCAGCCCCGGGCTGCAAAGTATGCTGCAATGCTGGGGGACTGTGATTTAACTTGAACCAGGAAGGGGTCTGGGACCCCCATAAACTGGTTTGACCCAAATCAGTTAAGTTTGATACTACAGTCAGTCAGGTTTATTTGAAACTAGTCTCAGACATTTTGAAACTGGTTTATGTGCACTGAACTTCTGTTCTGTTACAGGTTTAAACTGGTTCTGATGACTTAAACCTGTTTATGTGTAGCTTCTGTCCCTAGCCCAAAAGGTTGCTGACCACTGCTGTAGACCCCAAATCAAACATACCTTGTTTTAGTCCAAAAATTCTCTTTGTTCACAAAAATTTGGTAGCTGTGCCATCACTTTCATCATTGAAGGCCATTTACATGAGAGATGAAAAAATGATGAAAGTCAAAACAGAAAGTTATTTGTGCCACATGAAGGAATCCTATGCCACTAAGTTTCCTGAATAACTCATTTGTGTCCGTCCCTCATTTTGATTCTCTGTCATACATCACACCTTGGATCTGTGCCTTGGTAGTCTGTGTGGTATGATACACAAAGAATCAGAGCTTTCCGTAATCATACCCACAGCATAAATCTGTACTATAACACTTCATATAATTAATGCACGAAGATAGAACAGCAGGATGCATAATTCTGATGTTCCTTTGAATTGCAGCAGTTCCAGCAACAACCTATGATTTTGTATGTTGGAGGGTAAAGACTTAAGTATTAGCCCCATTGATACAGTTAGCAGGAGACTGAAATGCCCTAAATGAGCTCATAAAGCTCAACAACAAAGTATATGGAAATGAAACAAGTAACTCGGTTTATCACTGTTAAGAAGGAAAGAAAGAAAGCACTGTTCCCAAGTTCAGTAACAGTAGCATTGATTATTACAATAAACCATCATTTATTGTCACTGTAGAGCCTAGACATCGTCAAATTCTATAATTAGTGTCCTCTATTATATGTATAGAGCACACTTCATTTCAGAATTCTTCAGAAAAAAAGATGCTGCTTCTTCATATAGAAGAGACTACTGTGTTTCTCCTGTTCTCTACAGAATGGTTCTGTAGGTGGCCACTTAAACAACAAAGGAAGTTCAAGGGTTCAAAACAGATTTCCACTGCTTAATAGACAAAAAAATATGTTTTAAAACTCAGTCTCCCTGCTGTGCTATTATGTATGAATTTAAGGCTAGTCTTTTTCTTATAAAAGAGGCCATGTTGTGCAAGTAGGAGAAGAAACCAGGTCACTCAGTTAAGAGAAGCAAATTTCCCAGACTAGCCATTGTAAGGGGGGTAGAGGGGTAGGGAGTGGGGAGAGAAGGAAGAGAAAAAAAGAAGAGAAATAGAAAGAGAGAAAAAAGGGATTTTATTTCTCCCAACACTTGGCTAATGTCTAACTTTATTCTTTGGAAGTCTTACATATCACCCATTCAAACCAAGGGACTAAAACAGGAACCTAATTAAACCTTAAGTAGTGCTGTGGTAAAGATCAACATTGTGTTAAGAATTGTCAAGAGCAAGACTCATCTAAGACTGCCTTTGTAATACAATCCAAAATATACATTTTCTGTTTAAAACAGTATGATTTCCCTACTTGAGGTTTTTATCTCCATGCCAATATATTGCTCTCTCACTTTGAACATTTTATTATTCATCTCTTAAAGATGTTCCTTTCCTGTGAAACATTTTAAGCATACGCTGTATATTTACAATGGCCCATATGTACAGAGGTGCCGTGTCCCTCCTACATAAAAATGCCCTGAGGGGGACAAACTAATTTAAAGTTTCTGTGCCTCCTCTAAATCCACTATGTTAACACATTCTCTTCCTTTTGTCCCCAATCCCTCCAAAACCCAAGAGCCTTCAGGTTGAAAGCAGATACCCCTCCAAATTTACTCTAACTATACATGGGCAAAAGGATCCACATCAAGTGGTCCTGATCTTGGGGTTCAGACTTTCTTCAAACGTTAACCTGTTAATGAATTAGATGTGCATCTTTGGGACTACATAAAGGAAAAGAACACTTTATAACCTTCCAGAACTGAACAAACGTAATTCTTCAGTATTAATAACTGAGCATCTTTGAAAAAAACTTTATATTGATTAAAACAGTATGTCTATTTTCTAAATGTTTGTACCACTATGAGAACCAATAAGCAAGATTTGGAATTTCCCATGTGGAGGGAGGGATGGGAATCAGCAGTAAGTATATACAAGGTACAAATTCTTTGAAATGGAAAATATCTAAATGATCACAACACTGAAAATAATTAGAAGGCTTAATCTTGGAGGGATGTAGCTGTGGGTATTAGTTTTTCCTGTAGTCCTCTAGATTTATGCAGTTGAAGATGCTATCCTCTAGCCAAGAGATGGAGAGAATGTCCCTCCAAGCAGAAACTCTGTGTGTGCATGCACATATATGTACCAAAGGAAGGACAGAAATGTACTGAGTAAACTGTACCTCGTTCATGGCCATGTGTAGAGGGGAAACTTTTGGTCTTAGGGCAAATGTCTTAATTTTTTTTACTGCTTATACTTCAAGAAAAGCAGATATAAGAGGCTCTGCTTTCAGTGATCAAATAACAACTAGCAAATATACCATATTTATCAAAGCCCACTCACAGAACAGATTAACACCAAACACGAGAAGTTATGAAATGCATCCCTATTTAGTTATGACATGTACAGTACACTCTATTTGATCAAACCAGAAAAAAAAAGAGAAACATGTTTTCCTATGCTGACACTAAGTAATCCACTATTTTGCTTCTGACTCGATGTAGCTTGATGCTAAAAAGCCATGGGCCTAATTCATGCCTAATGGGTTAGGCAAGAAAATCAATCACAAAATGCTGGTAGTATTCTTAATTTTTAAATGAGAGAAAAATCTATATTTCTTTGATATATAATACAATACACACAAGTAGACATTAAACTTATTTGGACCAATTTAATAACCACAGATAATTTAGGTTTAGAAAAAATATGCAATTTAAAAAGTGTTAAAAATATATAGTTTAAAGAAGTAACTTTCTTTCTTTACCCCAAATACCACTTACAAGTATGGTCAAATGAGCTCCCTACCTTTCAAATTTCCCAGTACCCAAACACAGAATTGTATGTCTCCACACAAACTTGCTAAGATCAGGTATTTGCAGGATAATTACTAAACAACAACATGGAGGAGATCCAGCAAATTTGTAGCAATGGTTTGGCTTTCATGCATTTTGATTGAGGACTCTGCCTCTTCCCTACCTAGAGGTGGTTACTTTTTTTCCCCTTGGACAGTGGGAAGGAAAAATAGAAACAGTAACTTTTCAATCTGATTTGTCACTTATTTCTGCAACACAGACAAAGACATTTAGCTTTGCATCAGTGTACGGCCCCTTTCAAAGCTTTTCTCTGCTAACTGAATAGAGTCAGCTGGGAAATATTTGGCTCTCTGCATCATTAGTGCATCAGGCCTTGCACTGAGCAGGCCTCATAGACTCTACCCTGGAATCCATGTAACATCTGAAATTATTTTAAGCAGCCTCTGCTGACGGCCATTTCTGGAAATCAAGAGCAGATATCTCTATTATAACCTTGCTGCAAACAACTGCTCAATAAGTCTAAATGGCTGTCAAGCTTATTGCAGTAGCATTCTAGTACTGGCTGGAAAATGAACTGGATGGTTTTAGATATTATTTCCATTTCTAGTTTCTAGAAGAAAAGGAGAATTCCTCCATATTCTTGGTTGTTTGAAGAATTAAATCAGGACCAACCTTGGAATTTCAGAAAATAAATCCATGCAGATGGGACTAGTGCATTACTCTGATGTTCTAATAAAGGGGTGGGCAAAATGTGGGCAGGGGCTGGATGCAGCCCACCAGGCCATTCTATCTGGCCTTTGGGGCCCCTAAAAAATTTAGAAAATTAATATTTATCTGCCCTGGGATGCCTGTCATGTGGCCCTCAATGGCTTGCCAAAACTCAGTAAGCAGCCCTTTGCCCAAAATAATTGCCCGCCCCTGTTCTAATACCATGTATTCTCCAGTTTCAAAAGACTCCAAAGCCACAAAACTGTTATCAGATCTCATGCATCTAGTGAAGCAGTTCATCTTTGAATCCATTTTAAGCAGTTATTAAAGGAAGAGGATTACCATACTTTTTTCAGTTCTTTTTAGCATTTTCATCCCAGTTTTGGAATTTACCTAGAATTTTTTATCTTTTAGAAAAAGTTACATTTGTATCCTATTAATTTAGAAAAGTTAATAAAGATTGATAGTTTCCCTGAGGAAAAACAAGTGAGGAGATAATGCAAGTTGGATTATATCATCCAAATAAATCTTTCTTTCAAAACAAACACAGCTTTCCCAGCTTGCAAAACACTCCTCTAAAGATAATGCTTTTTTTTTTAAGAAGAAAAAAGTCTTTCAACTGTGCTGACAATGAGTAAATGAGCATGGCAGCTAACCAAGCTGCCCAGGCCTGTAGCTTACTTTGCTTACCATGCAAATACATATAATTATATGAGATATTTTGCAGCCTTTCCTTTCAGTGACTGAAGTCCATAGGATTAATTATTTCATGAGTTAGACCTGTAAGATGGGGCCCAAAGCTTTTATAAATAATTATGCTTGGGAAGGAGTGGGGAAGACTGGATAAGAAACCAATAGAAGAACTGATATGTAAGTGTCATCTGCAGCCTCATGTTTTACTGGTGAAAGATAAAAGGGGAGAAACAAAAGGGGCCCATGAGCAGCTGATTACACTTCTTAGAGGCATGAAAAAATTTACAGAGGAGAAGAGATAGAATAGGTTAGGTACATTCAATTCAAACAGGAGGGACTTGAAAGAAGTACAGAATGACATACAGGCTAAGTACATACAGACTGTGAAAAAGCCTGAGGCTGAATCAATTCAGTTTGCAAGTTAGTCTAAACTGCAGAGATTAAATTGTAACAGAAGTGAACAGACATTTACTTTTGATTCAGGAAATGCAGCTGCATGCCTGCATTGGCTCAGGCCAGAAGCTGGGGGGGAGCTACAGCACAGCTCTCTGGGTGTGTATTCACTTCCTCTTCCTGCTGCCCCCAAGGTCTCTGGGATTTGCAGTACAGAATTACAGTAGCAGGACTCTGCAGGGTTGTTCATCACTTCCTCTTCCTGCTTCCAGGTGCTTCTGGGATTTGTAGTCCACAATTGCAGCCAGCAGTAAGTTTGAGCAGGCGTGTTTAGCCCTCTTCCCTGGCCCAAGGCCCCAGACAGGGTTTACTTGGGGAAGCAATCCCCCACAGCAGACTAAGCTACACTGAGCTTCTGTTTTGTTACAGGTTTAAACCAGTTTCGGATCACTTAAACTGGTATATGTGTAACTTCTATCCCTAGCCATGGTATGGTAACAAATAAATGGTATAGAGCAGGGGTTCTCAAACTTTGCAATACCGTGAATCCCCAGCAACCAATTGATGAGCAAGGGGGTCCCCTGCATGGTGTACAGCAGCAGAAGCAGAAGCACTGGCAGCGTGTGGGTTTGTAACCCCCTTTTAAGTTGCTCGCAACCCCCAGGGGGGGTCACAACCCACTGTTTGAGAACCCCTGGTATAGAGAAAGTTAATTGGGATGTTTTATTTACCCTGTCTTGTAAGATAAACAATAAAAATTACTGCATATTTAAAGAAAAAACAAATAAAAAAGCATAAATTACCACCTCCCCCACTGGTATGCATCATGAGCCTGTGGAACTCCCTACTACATTTGATACTGAGGCCAAGAGCTTACTAGGATACAAAAAAGATTAAAGTAAAAGGATTATTCATAATGAGAACATCCAGATTTGCATATGATAAAATAAAATAAAATAAATCAGCAGGTTTACAAACCTCTCCTGATTCAGGCTAGCCACTAAATCCCCATCAATTAGAAGGAAAGCTTCTTTATGAACAGGATATTTCTCAGCTGCCCACTACGGGGCTTCTTTCACTTTTTCCCAGAGGCCTCTGGAACTCTGTCAGACAGGGACACAGTATTAGCCCAGATAAGAGTTGTCAAACTTGGTTAGACCAATAGTTTATGATCTCCTGGGTTTTACATGAAGGATCAACATGAAGATGTGAAGCAACAAATACACTTTGCCAACATGGAGGCACAATATCTTGAGCCCTGCTCAACTACTCACTCCCCTGAGTTACTACTGCAGAGCACAGCAGCAAATGGGCCTAGTTCCCAGCCCGTATTTCTCCTTTACTTTCAACATGGACTGTTTCCTGTTTAAATTCCCATAAACTAGCCTGTCACAAGGCTCATCCTCACAAATGTAGCTGGGTGAAGTTCCTGCCTGACCTCTCAGCTCCCAGCTTTTTTTGCTCCTTTCACAGTGTTTTAGCCTTTCTATAGTCATGGAAAACCACAATAGCATCACCTCACCCTCAGGCAGCAACTGCTATTAACATCAGCATGAGTAAAAGCAAGTTGAGTGTGCTGTAACTATAGTTCAGGTCCCAAACTGGATGTTTGTTACAATGGAATGTGAGAAGCCAGGTCTGGGCCATTCGGGAATCGAGGTGCTGACCAGGGTCAAGATGGGCAAGCAAAATCTGGGAACAGATTCCAGTAAAACACTGGAACAGGTTACTCAGAGAAGTTGTGGACTCTCCATTCTTGGAGGATTTTAACATCTGACTAGACAAAGCATTGGCTGGGATGATCTAGTTGGGGATGGTCCTGCTTTGAGCAGGGGGTTGGACAAATTTTCTATGATCCTATGAACACACCAGGTCAGGGAACCAAGAGATCAGTCAGAGAGCAGAGCCTAGGATCAAGCTAAGTCAATGGCACCAGAGTAAATGAAGAGTGAAGTTATCAATGAGGTGAATCAGGAAACCGTGAGATCAGTCAAGAGAGCAAACTCTAGGATCAAGCTGTGGGAACAGCAAAGAAGTCATGGATCAGGTTAAGCCCTGTTACAGAGACACTTTCCATTTCAGCTCAGGAGTTTATATGTGGGGGAAGTGGAGGTCAGCTGACCGTAGCTGGTCACTCCAGTGACAGGGAGTGGGCTGATGGTTAGGCCCTACTGAAAGCTACAAGCCAGCCTTGATCAGTTTCTGTGATCATTCAAAGAGTGCAAGGCAAGATGAGTGACCACATTGGCCAGGCCAAAATCCCAAGTTAAAAGCTGCGGCCTGACAATGTCACTGCTTTTACTATTTACAGTTGGAACAGAAGTCCATGACCCTTCATGTGTGTACAATCACGTGGATGTCTACAGAATAGCTAACACAGTATATTGAAGTCAATAGCCTCTAACAGAGAGGAGTTCATTTGGGCGTTTTTACCACAAACAATATCAGGACCTGATTCAATATATTATTCACCTTTTTCCAAACTAGAGTCAGGAGCAGATTAGAAAGAAAAAATTAAGAGGTTGCTTTTATTTTATTGTTTAAGAAACCAAGTCCCTAAAGTAGTAACTGTACCTTGAATGCATATTAAAATAATTGGAAGGAGGGCATGCTGGAAGGAAGTGGTTTATGTGGCACATATATCACAGACCATATATTGTGAGCTGTTGTTTGAAGAACTATAAAGGAGATAGTCCACATTTACACAATCTCTTTATATGCCCACTCACCTCCTTGTGCAGTACTGAAGGAATAAGAGTGAAATATTTATCTGTCTGGATTATTAACTAATGCTTGGCTCTGCTGAGATCCTAGACCCTGTTTACAATCTCAGTATACATGTTTTTTCTTCAGCCTATGCTCACACAGCTCAAACATAATCTGTGCAAATACATCCATCTCAGTACTAGCCAGCAATGATATCGGGCCAAAAACCACTTCCATAGAGGTACAAGAGGAGAGGAATAATTTAATGAGGCCAGACAAAGGGTGGGATCACCCAATTTTTTACAATGTCATATTCTTTCCAATCTATGTCTTAAAAATCTGTTAATTGTGTAATGTTTATACTATTATTTATAACAGTATCATTATTTATAATTGATGAATTCTCCAACTAGATCGGCTAATGCTGAGTGACTGAATGCAAATCAAGTTCCATTATCAGGCCCACACTATGATTATAAAAGAAAAAAGCTAATGTGAAAATCGTAAATGTTAAACCATTTAAAATGCCACAGTGAAGGGTTTGTTTTGGGTCTCTGTCTTTTTAAACTACTCTGTAGATTCTTTTAACAGTTTGCAAATAAAAATGTCTATTTCCAATCAAAGTGAGCCTTTTTGGTGTTTGTAGAGGAGCCTAAGCCAGTAATGAGGCTCTTGGTGTCCACTGTTCTCTTCCATGGCACACTAATTTATTGTGAGGCTGTAGTATTTTGTCACATACACAGAGGGTGTATTGTAGTGATTGTGTGTTGAAGTAGGCGTTCTCATGGCCACCAAAGACTAAACAGTAATTTAACTAAGCAGGGGATGTGGCCAGGGCAGCAGCCCTGGGTGCCACCTCTGTGGAGGGGTGCAAAAATAACTGCAACTGCCACAGTGCCTGATCATGCCACTGTAATTGGCACCATACCAGCTTGTGCTGCCCTGGGAGTCACATGGCCACCCAGTGCACAGAACTACCCAACTATACCTCTGAGACTAAACATTTATTACAAGAGACTCCATGACCCAGGAAGTTCCTTTTGGTCTAATGCTCTTAATAACATTTATGCCCAGCACAAATCATCCGCCTTTTATTTATGCATAAGCATCAGTGATGTTTGCAACTGAGGAATCATGTTCAAATACAGCAAATGGGGGCAGATCCAGAAGTACGAGCACTCAGCATTTTATGGACTGGTTTCTTATGAGCATCAGCCAGAGAACCAAACCCTGAACACCTCACCCCTAGGAGTAAAGTGTGTAAGACTGGCTCAACCAAAGAGAGAAGTGGATGTACTCATATAGTTTTAAAGATAATAGCAGTTGAATCCTGAGATCCTTCCTTGCAAAACTCTAACCCTTGAAAAAGGTGACCTGTGGATATTACCAAATAGCAACCTGAGCATTAGTCAGGGCACAACTGAAAACTCTCTCATCCCTGCCCGCAGTTCCCTCACAACCATGGATAAGCATCAAGTTTCATCACCGTCAGGGTGACCTCACAACCATCACTGTATCCTGCTAAGAAAAATGGAACTAATCTCTAAGCAGTCAAATAAACATTGGGTTGATACTATAGCGTATGGATTTGACCAATATTTGTAGTCTATCCGCACCCCCGCCAAGCAGATGCAGCCTGGTTTCCCCCAGCCACACGTGCAGCACTGGCAGCTCTGCTACCACCCTCTCCCAGCCTGGGCTTCCCCTGCCACAGATGCAGTACTGCCCCCCCCCGCCCCCCCCATCAGCCACATGCTCTGTGTGGGTAGCCTCCTCCCCACCCCAACAGTTTATGCAGCATTCCTCTCCGCCACCCCCACAATCCACCCTCCCGGCTACACATACCACCCATCTGCAGAGCAGGCAACCCAGCTTCCTTCTTTGCTGTTGGCACAGCTTAGGCACTCTAGCCCCCACTCAGCAGCCAGAACAACTGGGGACAGGGTCGTGGGGCAGTCAGGTAGGAGCCCACGGAACACAAGCTAACCCTTCATGGACTGCATGCAACCCAACAGTTGGACAGCCCTGAACTACATGGTAGTTCACCTACCCTTTGCTGTTTGAAGAATTCTAGTACATGATGATCCAGCAGTTAAAAAGTGTGTTTAAAATATTGGATATCACTATCCCAACTACAGGGTTACAGGGAAGAAGCAGCATTCAGATGTTCAGCGATGGGTGTGTCATAAGAACTAGGTGGAAAAGAACAGAACAGCTTCAGCTATTCAACAGTGTGCTTGTTACACAATAAAAAGATAATGGTCCTGTACTACTATACTCTGTGCCTGACCAAATGAAGTCAATGGGAGTCTGATCCATTATTACAACTTGCAGAGAAGACAAGAGTTGTGATAGCAGTCCCTGTCCTCCTAGAGGATAAAGAAGGAAGCATGAACTGGAGGCTTTTAATCATGGCACCTCAATCTCTAAAATGCTTCAAAGACTGGATTAGAGAAGGATATACAATAGGATCTGAAAAATCCCATATAGTCCATGATCCCTAGGACTACACCTTTTTCTTTTTTTTAAATCAACCCCTTGGATTATGCTTGCTAGTATCCTAACTGATAAGATTTTGAATATCTCTGATGACTGGACGTAGAATAGCTGCCTAGCTGCTCTTAAGGACTCATGTGTAGTGGTGTGTGGAAAAGTCCTGGTAGGAAGAAGGTTGCACAGTATGACCAGCCTACTACTGTATTTTAGGTCTTACAAACAGTGTTAAAGAAACTGATTGGAAACAGTCAGTCTCATTCACAATTGCAGTCCCTGGTGGAAACAAAAGCAACTTGGAATCATTCTACAGGGTGTCAGGTAAAAAGAACAGTGAACTGTAAAACTAAGAGGCTGGGTTCTTCTCCCAAAATGAACAAAGCTGTAGACCTGAACATAAAAAGGTAAAACAGGGATCCAATTACAATTTACAAGCCACCTGCAAGTCCTGAATAAACTAGTTTAATTGAATCCTGCAATTAAAAAAAGGTACAAACTCATTTTTATGTTTTCTTTGATCCTTTCCCTCAACAGCAACTAAAATTTCTTTATCTTCCTCCCCCACCTTATTCTGCTTCTGCAGTTCTATGCTGGTCAAGTAGATAGTCTTATTTTACCTGCAATAGATTTTTAAGGACACATGATCTTGATTAAGTGGTGGAGTATCAGAGCTAAATACAGTATTAATATATCACTGATGGTGGATAAACCAAGATTAATTCTAATATATATCCAGTGATCCCCCCCCCCCCCCAAAAAAAGAGGCTATTACAGTGCTAGAATACAAGGCACTGTTTCTAGTATTTTTCTGGGTAAAGCTTCATCTATTGATGTAATCTTCTCTGGTTAGCTTTTCTACAGGACCACTGACCAACTGCATAACTCAGAATCCTCTACCATTGAAAGTTACCTTTCTTGACACAACTAGTACATATTTGAATGTGTTTTTAAATAAGATCCCTAGATAAAGGGCACCCAGGCTTTTCCTGCATCAAGAAATCAAAGAGAAGGAAACAATATTAAATTAAATATTAAATGAATAATTGTAAGGTGACAGTAGCAGAGACAAAGTGACAGTCTTGCAATAAATAAACATTTACTATATTAAAGTTTTTCATACAGTGAGAGATACATGGTGACAGACACCACTGTAGACCAACAAAAACAACAAGCAACTGTTGCAACATTTACACTACTAACCTTTGGGCATGAAGCTAAGGGTGTTAGGTCTCTTCCACGCCATTATTAACAAAAATACTTATCTAAAAAATCTTGTGGCTTCCGCAATTCAAGCAGACTGTACATGCAGTCACTTTACTATTGCTTTTTGTTAGGTTTTTCTAGTGATCACAGATAACATAAAATTAAGTTAGACAGATGAGAGACATGGGTGCATGTGGGCTGGGGTAGGAATGGGGGAAAATCCAATAAGCCCACCTACACAAACTCGTATAAATCTACTTTCAACATAAAGGCCATCACCTTCCTGCTCAACAGGACAAGAAAACCTTCAGAAGTCTTGTAGTACAGAATCTTTCAGTACCACCAGAAGTACAAACCTTCCCTCAAAGGCCAGCCACAAACCCAGGTGGTCAAACATAGGTTCATGCATCAGTCTTTTTGACAAATAATGAAACTCTGCACCTTTCCATTAGTTTAGATGTCAAGCTCTGTTGGCTCTTTCTGGCTGAAGTTAGGAGAGCATCTTCCCCAAGAACTGCAGTGTCAGCACTCAGCAGCCAGCAAATACACATCAGATATCTATTAAACTTCTCAGCACTGTTTTTTAATTAAACCAAATCCCATGGCACAGCCTCATCACTGCACAACTATAATTAACTATGACATATAGCTTGTAATGTAAGAAAGTGTTTCAGTTCATTTCCCACCATGATCAAGGTCTTGGAAGAAAAGCTGGTCACTGCAGAGAAATGCTGGTTACTCGAACCAAACTTTTGTTCTATGTCTGAGAAATCTCAGTAACAATAAATATTACTTCGTAGGTGAGGATGGAAAATCCCATCTGTACATGCCACTAATGTGTCCTTGCCAGCCAGGAATGCAGAGCTATTGGAAGAATGTGTCCATCAACTACAGAAATAGTTTTAAAATGAAGGGACTCAATGGCTAAGTACAGACACTCAAAAAGCCCAAGGCTGAATAGATTCAGTCTTTGTAGTTTAGTCTAAACTGCATAGACTGAATCAATAAACAAGTGAACAGACATTTCCTTTTGATTCCAAAAATACAGCCAGATGCCTGCAGCGGTCCAGGCCACAAGCCAGGTGGCGCTAGAGCATGCACCCCTGCTAGGCTGGAGAAGACAGCTTGGGCCAAAGCTAGCCCACCCACCCAGCAAAGTAGGGGGGGAGAGTTGTGGGGGAGGAGCAAAGCATCCCAGGATGCTGGGGGACTGTGTGTTAATTTGAATCTGGAGAGGATCTGGGACAGAATTTCACTAAACAATCAGTTAAGTCTGATACTACATCCATCCAGGTTTATCTTAAACCGACGTCAGGCATTTTGAAACCAGTTTTTGTGTACTGAACTTCTGTTGTGTTACAGATTTGAACCAGCGTACAATCACTTATACTGGTTTGTGTGCAATGTCTGTCCGCAGCCATTTGGCAAAATGCTAGTCACTTGTAGAACGTACATAACTCAGGTATATGAGGTACTTAATACAGCAACTGTCACCACCTTTGTAAAGCATCTAGATTTTTCGTTTCCTAGGTACAGCTGAACATTCTTATGAAGCAAATTTACTCAGGGATCCAAAGAAAAATAATCTTCTTTTAGTCCAGCTACTTAAAAATGAGCCTGGTTCTCAAACCCAGCCTCTTAGAAAGCAGGACACTGAAGTAAATGATTTAAACAACCTGAATTTTACAATATGCCTTCTACAAACAAGGCTCCACTGAAAGACTATTAAATCACTACAAAATCTCTTCTTCATTTGCTGCAATCCCACTAGCACCTTCTCCCTTACCCACACCCCCTTTCCAGACACAATCCTTTCAAATACTGAAGAGCTCTGAAGCAAGATATCATGAACTATTGATAAGGGATGTACATTAGAACCAGCCACCTCAAAAGGTAAATTCTCTGTGTGAATCTGTCCAATACTTTCTTGAACCCTGTTATCAATCAGCTTCCACAACATCTTGTAGCAATGATTTAGGACATCAATTACATGTAGGACCTACTCAAATTATGACGTCTTGGATTTCATGGAAATTGTGAAATCTAGTATCGCCCATGAAATTAGGCAATGCCTGCGAAATCAGTGGGGGGAAGAAAAACTTGCTGAAAACAAAATATTGGCTCCCCAGTGGGAGCCAACTGTCCTCATGGATGCTGTGGCTTGGCCACGTAGCCTGCAGAGGCAGAGGGCGGAAGGGAGGGGGCCTGTGGGCACAAAGGGAGCCCAAGATGCCTACTGCCCCCACTCCTCACCACTGACTGGCTGAGAAGGCATCCTGTCATCCGGCAGTTGTGAGGGGCGGGGCCCTTGGCCAATCAGCGGTGAGGAGCAGGCCACCAGGCCACTTTGGCCAGAGGCATGGGGGCAGAGGGGCCTGCCACGATAAACCCATGAAAATGGCAGCCAGTCCCACGACCTGCCCATGAAATCAGCCGCTTGCCTCCTCAATTTGGATAGACCCCCTAATTTTAAACCCTGAAGTCCCAATACAATCTTCATCCTCAAGCCAAAAAAAAAGGGGGCGGGGGGAAGTAAAATAGCTTTATGCATTTCAAAAGGACAGAATGTGTTCTCACCTTGCTGTACAAGGTAAATATTCTTGCATGCAGACAAAAATATTCTTTGGGTTTTTTGAGTTAAAAAATCTCAGAGCCACCAAATATGGTCTGAAGTAGAAAGCCTTTGACATAGCAGAAACGTGCTGTGATAAACTGAAATTCTGGCAAAACCTCGACTCTGCTCTGGCAGTTCTGGCATTCAATATTAAAATATTTGGTTTTGCAATCTAGCTTTAGTTCTAGGATTCTGCCCATCTGACTAGCGCCACCAAAATCAAGAACCTATAAAAGAACATATTTCAGGCTTTTAATAATAAAGAAAATCTTTAGATCTATATTTAAATATAGTCCAGCCTTTGATTGTTAAAAAGAGACACATTATAGGACATTCATTCATATTGCTTTACAATTATAAAAAATATTGTGCCTTTGGTGAATCTGAAAACTATGCCATTTTTTGTATCAGTTGATATAAATCCTTTTTTGTGTGTGTTTCATGTATCTACAACGTTTTGCTGGTTAGGGGTCTCAAAAGGCTTCCTTAACCTGCATAACAGTGCTGGCAAAACCCACCACCTGGATGTATCTCTGCCAGCAGAAGCTGAATGTCATTCTGTGAAGCTGCATAGCGAAGTTGGCAGGAAAACTCTTCTGCTATTGTATATTGTGACCAGGTACAGACATTACACTTTTATGGAGCAAAGTGACTGGAAACCAGTCTACACCCATAACAGAAGTTCAGCACACAGACTGGTTTAAAAATGGCAGACCCAGTCTAAGATTTGTGCCACCTCACCCCCACCACCAAAGAGCAAATGTGTGTTCTGTTTGCTACCAGTCTAAACTGTGCCACTTATGGAAAACCGTGTAACTTAGATGGATTCTGCCTCAGGTTTTCTGAATGTCTGTACCTTGCCTGTGTGTCCACTAAAGTGTTCAGCTGCCCTAGCTGTGGTAACATGGCTATGATGACACGTACTTTATAATGTAGGCCAGCCTTCTCTGAAGATATCATTTCACAAAGTAGCTAGTACTGACATTTCCCTGGGTAACATGGTAACTGTTCAAAGAGCACCTTACTCCTTAATATATTTTTCAGCTGGTTGTTGCAATGCGGTCTGGGGAAAATGCTCAGAGAAGGGCCTAAATTAACACATCAAATCTATAAGCAAAACCAAGCAACCTTGGCCCAAATCCCCAAGCAATAAGCAGAACTAGTTTTTGGCTTGGATCATCCATTACATTTAGTAGGAAACGTTCCTTAACATTAATAACTGAAGCATATCTAGGCCAGTCTCAACTGCAGTATATAAATGAGTGAGGAGGAAGTTCAAGGTTTTCGGTTGCCCTCTTAAGTGCAGATAACCTCCTTTCGCTTTACTTGCCACAGTATCCTTCTTCAGCCCACTTTCCCTCACACCTCCATTCCCCACATGTGTGGCTCTGAGTTCAGAAAGTTTATTTCACAGCTACCTTCCACGCTAATCCTCAGATCAGCCAGCAAGAGCTGCCCTGAAATAACCAACAGTTCCACCTTCATCTTTTGCAGCACACGTGTGTTGCCACCATAGGTTGACTGCAAATCAGAATTTGCTCATGCAACTAATGGAACATCAGTCTATAGAATCACACTTTAAAACTTTGTAGTTAGAAATTCATGACCTGCTTCAGTATAAAAAAATGGCTTCAGTTTAAGAAAACAAGCAAGCAAAGAAATGTTGTAGAGCAAATGAGACTGAAATTGGCATGGCAGGGTACCAAACTATGACAGACTTTTTGACGAAAATTATGCAGTCAAACATTATAGATTACCCTACATTTTATCTGGGCAGTATTGTACATTGCCTTTGTTGTATTGTACATTGCCCTTGTTTAGCTAAGTTGCTGCTGATGCAGTTATAAGAAACCTTCTCCGTTCAGTATTCCCCATCTAAACTCAGTATGATCAACATTTTGAATCCGTTTGCCTTTGCATCATGTCATCCTACAGCAAGGATAAATTTGACTGATGAAGTGTATTTGTTTAAGGTCCCTTTCAGATGAGTTATTCATATTCTAAACCTTCTATTCTTATTCACATCACACCGCATTTGCAGAAAACTTTGAGCATGTATACTAATTATGCTCATGCATCTCTCAATCTTACTGGGATGAGTTCCCCAATTCCATATGGAGCTTTGATGATTTACACCCACTGGCTGTACCTATACATGTGCTTAACTGAAGATTAGACTACTTAGCTGCAGAATAAAGTGTCACCATCTACACATACAAATCTATTAGGCTGCAGTAAACTAATTAAACTAATTCATGCTGCCATAAGATTAACTGTGATTAAATACACATGTAGATGCTGACTGTGGGCATAAATAGCACCCGGACAGCCCAGCAAGCAGGAGGCCAGACTCCTGCCTGCCACCTAGCCACACAGTTCTGCACTTTCAGTACCTTCGTGCCCCATCCAGTCTCGATGCTGCCACCTGGAGCCCAGGGCTAACCCTGGTGCTCAAATTGCTGCTGTCCCAAGCACACATGTAGATGCTATGCCCAGGAGTAGTTTACTCCAGCTAAAAGTGCTCCAGAGTTTATTGCTTCACATTAATTTGACACGTAGATGCACCCACTGAGAATTTGTTCCATTACTTATAGGTGAGCAACAACCTGGAGGGGTTTCAAGTTAGCCTGTGTTCACTGTTAGGATGGTTAGACTCACTGTACAGATAACCTCGTTTTTAGTGCCTACATGGGTGCATCAAGCAGGGTCAGGTCAATGCAGTACTAATATAAATTAGGAAATATTGCTGAAACAAAAACAAATGATTCTTAATTCAGATTGCTAAACTAGATTCCCTCCTTCCCGCCCCCACCACCCCCTGAATACACATACTCTTTGATCCTACTTTTTCTGTCCTCAGAAGTAATCCTCCCTGAACAGTTTTAAAGTGACAAGAGAGAACAAATATAAGAAGCCAAAGCAACGGAGAGATCACTGTAGTAAATATACTGCACCCTAAATGAAAAAATGAAATAACACAAATTAACATGCTGAGCCCAATTAATCCATTTACAACATTCATTAAAAGCCAGTTTTGTTTGCATTTTTTTTAAATTAAACTTTAGTATGTTTTCAGCAATTAATTAACTGAACAAGGCAGCAACACATTAAGAAAATCAGTGGAGAATACACTAATAAAAATTAATATAATTCATGTCCACAATAAAAGGTGTTTGCCTTTACCATTAAGATATAGATTAAAGGTACAAGCCACATTTCCTAAGAAATACAATAAGGAGGAAGTAAAGGAGGTTAAGGGTACATCAAGTGCCAGACCTGGCTCCAAATGCAAGAGCAAGCAAGGCAAAAAAATGACTCAGATTGGAGTTTGTTAACAAAACAAAAATCAGTACTGTGGAAGAGGCAAGAGGGAGGGGGCAAAGGGAAATATAAAAATAAGTTTCAACAAAATGCTCTATCCAGGGTTGAAATTTAACCTATGCTTGCCAAATCTGTGCAGGGCTCTCTATTCTACTTAATTCCCACAGCAAGTCTACAGGTTATTTAGGGGTTGACTGACTTTGTGGCCAGGGTCTTCAAAATCTTCTATATGCAGAAGAGGAAGTTGCAGTGATGACATCAAAACTGTGATACGGAAAAAGCTACTGAAGTGCTGCAGCCGTGCCATAGACCGAAACAGTTTCCCAGGAGCAGTATAATTAGGGAAGACAGGGTAAAGTATGTAAATTCTACTTTCTCAACTCCAAGCAAAATCCATGTACTGAGAAGCCAGGATATCTAAATTTTGCACATGCAAATGCAAGATCTCTGCATGCAGATTAGCAATTCCCCTTTAGAATCTCAGATAATGCCCCTTTTTTTTTAGAGCACTTATGGCCTAACATACATAACCCATCTGTTCTGATGCACAGAGCATGTCACCACAAACCACTGGCTACTAGGGGAGAGTTCACATTTGTGCCAAGACCCACCTCTTCCTTCCGTTTGGGACAGATAAACAAGATATAAAAAACAGCCATCTATTAACTTTTATTTGGATTCAGTCTCATTTTTACTCTACTCCAGCCAACCAGAGCATCTCTGATTCATTCCAAAGCAACTTTCATTGTAAATAATATAGCTAGTTACTAGATCTTACCAAATGCTGGGAACAAATAAATATGAATGTTACATTACAAAAAAATTGCCACTCAGCTGTACTTCCAATACAGCACTTTACTTTTACTGCTGACTAGCTCATGTTTAGTAGCAGCAAACTTCAGCCTCACAGTTGCAGGCTACTATAATCTTATATACTGTACATGGCAGCATCACAGAACACAGAATAGGTTATTTTTTAATAAAAATAACAATAAACCGTCTCTGCATGAGTGTCTGCTCTATTTGGCATTTAAACTTCTGCAAGTTCTGTGTAGAAAGGAGTTATTTAAAACAATCAGTGTAATTCACTGTTGGTACAGAAACAGCTTGATCCTGTAGTCACTGGAAATTACACAGCTGAATAGGCCGGAAAAAAACACAAAAACAAAAAAACCCAGACATGTGTGAACTAAGCAGTAAACTTTATGGGGGGGGAGGGGATGTTGGAGAGAACTGATAAGTTATGAATATTTATAGTACAACACACAAGCCCATGCACATTGTCCTTAATCACATGCACATGTTAGCAGGACCTCTTCTCTGAACTTTCTTAGGGACTCAGTCTGAGTGATTACAGGTCAAAGTCCAACTGTCTTTCCAGTTGAAAGGAAAACAGAAACTTCAATGGCATTGTCAGGATTACAGTGATCCTATCAGAAAATGTCACCCTGTGATGGGAAATACATTGCAGATACATACAGTGCTCGCTGAATTTAGTAAAGTTCCAAGTACGCAACTCTTAGCATAATTAATTACTTCGCTTTAACAAATGTCACATTCACTGTTGCTTTCTTCCAGTTTGCTTAAGAAAAGTGCTAAAAAAAAAAAAGCCTTGGGTAGGGAGAGAGAGAAGAATCTGAGATGTTTAAAAAGTATTTTCCAACATAGATACAACAATATGAAGCTCCTAAATAAAAACAGAGCCAGAGCATAACCTGTCATAAGAGTCCATGTGAAAAATTATACTACTTTTTAAAATAAGGGGTATATTAGAAACAGCTAGATAGAACAAGAACGTAACCCAAGAGTGTTCTTGAGAGATATTTCCACTTCAATGGCAGTACTGGATGCTATCTTTTCTTATAATCCAGCTCTAAATCCTGCCTTTTTGAACTTTTTATAAATTCCACTATCTCTCTTTACAGTGACTTACATATTGGTATATAAATTCAAAATCTAGAAGCAATTAGGAATGAAGCTAAGATTCTCTCTTGATGCTAATACATCAAAGGAAGTAGAAAAACTTCCCCTCCAAACACACGCAATAGCACAGAAAGAGTTCCTCCTTTTCACAGGCTAATAGTTGAAGTAGCTCCAATAGAGATTCTGATGTCAAATTCTGATTACATGGAGATTGCAAGTGATTTGAAAACATAGCTTTTGAAAAGTCCAGTTCTCTAAGTGAGAAGACCACACAAGTGTGCACCGATGCTGTAAAAATATTCTTGCAAGCTGATCATATTTCCTCTGCTTCAGACACCAAATCATTGCCATTAAAGATCAATGGGCACCATGAAGTTGTGGAATCAGAAAAAATATATGCCTTAAACTTTGATTATTTTAGTTATAAGATGACATAACCGCTTTGTGTAGAATTGCTGGCTCTGTACAGTAGAACAGATAAGGGCAAGTGTTTGTTCTTTGTAACTCTTCTGCAACTGCTTCGCTCACCGCGGCCTTGAAGGTAGCAAAAAAGTATGTACAAAGTAGATTTCCAGGTGCAAGAAGGAGGTTTGTGAACTAACCTCGCCTCCCCCATAAGTTCCCATCCTGATTACAGCAAAAAAATAATGAAGTAATATTATAGCCGCTTTTCATGCTAATTTCACTATATGATCACGTGAGTTGTAAGCGACTGTTAAAAAGTATATAAGCCTCCTGATTTTGCTCTTGGGGGGGGACCCCTTCCAAGTGCTTGGGAAATCCATGTCACTTTGGAACTCCCTCTACAGCTGTAGTTTCTTTTGAATAAAAGCTTCTGCTGACCTGACCCAAAAGTACTCTGTGTGTGTTTCCACGACAATTCCTGGTGCCGTGACTCGGATCCAGAACACAGGCTGAGGAAGGAGGACCGCAGGCTACGCCCCCCCCCCTCCCCCCGAACCCTGAGGCGCCAAACTTGAGAGATAAGAGACCTAATTCAAAATCTCTATTGGGGTTTCGGAGGAGGACTGCCTGTAGGCTCCCAACTTGGCCGTGGTAACTGGATCTGAACCTTGTTAAAACAGGTCAGTCTGAACCTTACTGCCGGCTAAAATTTTCTGTCTGGTAAAGGATCCCATTTTGTGTCTGGTAACGTACGTTTTAGGGAGAAACTGTTTGAGGCACCTTCATCCAACAGCACATCGGGATTGTAGTTAATTAACTAAGGCGGTGTGGGGTAGGAGGTCTGGCTGACTGAATAAATGTGCATGTGTGTGTATTTAGAAATATGAGCCACTGACCAGGACTGAGACTACGGTTGGGCTCAGCCGCCCCAATTCTGCCTGACAGGGCAGTTTTGAAAGCAAGGGGGCCCAACTGGAACCTCGTAACCCAGTGGACAGAGCTTATTGAATGAATGTGTGTGTGTATTTAGAAATATGAGCCACTGACCAGGACTGAGACTACGGTTGGGTTCAGCCGCCCCAATTCTGCCTGATAGGGCAGTTTTGAAAGCAAGGGGATCCAACTGGAACCTCGTGACCCAGTGGAAAGGGCGTCTGAGTGATTTTGTCTTTTCCAAACCCCTTGTCCCAGTAGCTTCTGCCGAAAGCAGGAGTGAAAGGATCCCTCTAGTGTTTCCCTCCCCATTTCCATTTTATGACCCGGTGTCGGGTCAGAAGCCTTTTGTCTGGGCAGTGAAAAACTGCGGGGCAAGGCACTGAGCGGCCCGGACATCCTAAATAAGCCTCTCCTACGTCTCCCTATGTGACTGAAAATGGGAACAAGTCAGTCTAAACAAGTTCCTGTCCCCCCTAAGGGGACTCCGGCGTACTTTATGTACACACACTATTCTCCCGAGACTTGCAAGTACCTGGATAAGTGGAACTGGTATACTAGGGATGATCCTGTGAAACATTTTCCACAGGAAGGAACATTTGATCAGGATAAAATAGTGCACTTGAGGGGGGCGTTAGAGTGCCGTGGATCCAAAACACCACAAAACCAGTGGGACGCGTTCTTTTATTGGTATGATGAAATGTCCAAAAGGTGGACAGAATCTCAAACTAGGAGCCTAAAAGACTCTCAAGAAAAATTAAAACAGCAGTTAAAAGCTGTTCGGGAGAAATTGGCTGCTCCCCCAAATTACACGCTGGCCACCGCTCCGATGTATCCAGCATTGCCCGGGGCGCCTCCACCACCGGAGCCAGCAGAGGATATCCTTGACCTTTGTTCGAACCCTGCTCTCCTGGGACTCCCACATCAGCAACAACCGGTTCAACATCAGGCTGCAGCCCAGGCTAGTGACCCATTAGCTGAAGCTCCTTCAGTAAATCCATCCTCGGAGCTTAATAGTCCGGACTCATCCACCATATCTGCCACTCAATCATCACCAGTGTGGCAATTTACTCCTGGGTCACAACCCACCACAGGTGTATTTAGAAGAATGGGAATAGGCATGGAAAGATCTCCCATCAATCTGAGATCCCGAACTGCACAAGTTTACCCCCTAAGACAAATGCCAGGCATTGGCACCGATGGACAAAATATAGTAACTATGCATGCACCCTGGACTCCAGGTGATCTCTACAATTTAACTCAAAAGTTCCCAAAAATCAGGGAAGACCCAGAAAAATTTCAGGAAGAATTGCAGACTGTTATAAATTGTTATAATCCAACATGGGCTGACATTAATCAGCTCATGCGATCCATTTTGCCCAAGGAAACTATGCTACGTCTGTACGCTGCCTGTACTTGGCCAGATCAAAACCCAGGGATTGGCCAAGACTTTATTGACAAGAGAAATGCTTTGGTTCAGGCAGTTCTCACAATTTGTCCAAAAAAGGCAGACTGGACCAAAATAAATACCTGTAAACAAAACAAAAATGAACACCCCAGTAACTATTTAGAACGCCTCAAACAGGCATTTGAATGATACTCAGGAATGGATAACCCAGTTGGAAATGCTAAACAAGCAATAGTGGCAGCATTCGTCCAGGGACTTAACCCTAAAATTGCTGAGAAAATTCAAACAGTAATTATTGGCTGGGAAACTAAAGATTTGACTGAAGTCCTTGCTGCGGCTAACCATTTTCATAACAAATTGGAACGGTCTAAAGACAGTGCCGAGTTTAAGTTAATGGCCTTTCAGATTTCTCAGTTGCAGGGTCCAGGTAGAGGAAGGGGACAAGGACGGGGAAGGGGAGGCCCGGGTAGATTCAGGGGAAGAGATAGATCCTTGAGCCCACAAAACCCAGGCTATGGGAACCAATGTCATTATTGCAAGCAAGAAGGACATTGGAAATCAGAATGCCCCAACTGCCCCGGCCAAGGACCCAGACCCCACCCCCCACCTCCACTTCCTGTCAATTTTCCCAGTGTTGAATAGGACAGCCTGAGGGACAGTGACATCATTGCTCCTTTGCTTGCTACTGACCAATCTGGTCCGTTTGTTGAATGCCTTATTTCTGGTAAACCTGTCTCCTGTCTTGTCGACACCGGAGCGTCCCGCTCCACGCTAAAGGCTGCTGAGTTTCCTTTTCTACCTTATTCTCCTGAAACTGTAAATGCTGTCGGTATAGGCGGACAACCTATCCCACATCCCGTCTCTGAACCTGTCTCCATCTCTATTGGCCCTTTGTCTGAAAATCATGCCTTTCTTCTTAGCCCCTGTGCACCTGTCAACCTTCTTGGTAAGGATTTGCTGTGTAAACTGGGATGCGTGATTTATTGTAGCCCAGATGATGTTTACCTTGAGGTACCGGAACAGAGGGAAACCGAGCTTGTGGCTTTGCTAACCCAGGAGTACTCTGATCCTGACACTTCCTACTTGCAAGAGGAACTGTTGGCACAAGTACCTCCACAGCTGTGGTCCACCCATGCGAATGAAGTGGGGCACATGCTGAGTGCTGAACCAGTGCGTATCATCCTGAACCCTGCCAAGCCACTTCCTCGTGTCCCACAGTACCCCATCTCAAAGGAAGCTGAGGAAGGGATCAAGCCTGTCGTTTCCTCACTCCTTGAGCAAGGGATTATTGTTCCAATACGCTCCCCTTGCAACACACCTATCCTACCTGTCAAAAAACCTGGTAAAGATACGTATTGCTTTGTGCAAGATCTTCGAGCTGTAAATGCCGCTGTTTTACCCGCTTTCCCCGTGGTCCCTAACCCTGCCACTATTCTTTCCTGTATCCCTTCAGATGCTACATATTTCACAGTAGTGGATCTTTGTTCTGCTTTTTTCTCTATCCCCGTTCATAAGGATAGCCAGTATCTGTTTGCATTTACTTATCAGGGATTTCAATATACCTGGACAAGACTCCCTCAGGGATATACAGAGTCCCCAACCCTGCTTTCCCAGATCCTAAAAAAAGATTTGGATCCTATCACGTTCAAAGGGGGGTCCACCCTTGTTCAGTACGTTGATGATCTATTGTTAGCCTCACCCACTTTGGAGGCCTGTAAGCAAGATACTTTGACACTCCTCACAGCTTTAGCTCAGAAAGGCCACAAGGCCTCAAAATCTAAATTGCAGCTCTGCAAGTCTAAGGTACATTATTTAGGGCATGATATCTCAGCAGGAGAACGACACCTTTCCCCTAGTAGAGTTGAAGCTATCCTCAACATTCCCAAACCTAATACTAGAAAACAGATGAGGGGATTCTTAGGTACAACGGGTTATTGTAGACAGTGGATCCTGGATTATGCTGCTTTTGCAAAACCCTTGCAAGCATTCACTCATGATACCACCCCGGAACCCCTCCCTTGGACTCCTGAAGCCGAACAAGCATTTGTGGCCCTTATTCAAGCCCTCACTCTTGCTTCCGCTCTTGGACTTCCTAATTATAAGAAACCCTTTACCTTGTTTTGTCATGAACGGGAAGGAATCGCTTTAGGAGTACTCACTCAGCTGCATGGTGAAAAGCATCGCCCAGTTGCATATCACAGCTCTGCCCTTGATCCCGTAGCTGCGGGACTTCCTCCTTGCCTCCGTTCAGTTGAAGCTGCTGCCTTGTTGGTTGAAAAGGCAGATTCTCTAGTTTTGGGACACTCTTTAACCGTTGCAGTTCCACATGCTGTGATGGCCCTTCTGCTCAAGGGCAAAACTCAGCACATTTCCAATTCCCGTCTTACTAAATATGAGAAACTTCTACTGTCAGCTGCAAATGTAACCTTAAATCGCTGTTCAATTCTGAATCCTGCGTCACTTCTGCCTATTGCCTCTGATGGTGAGCCTCATGATTGCCTGTCTATCACAACTCAATTGTTAACCCCTCGAACTGACCTCAAGGACATTCCTATCCCGAACTCTGACCTTGTTTTGTTTGTTGATGGTTCCTGTCTTAGAAATGATGCAGGCAAATTAGTTGCAGGATATGCAGTATGCACTCAGTATGCTGTTTTGGAAGCCTATTCTTTACCCCAAGCTCGTTCTGCTCAAGTTGCTGAACTCATTGCTTTAACACGTGCTTGCATTCTTGCAAAAAATCAAACCACAACCATTTATACTGACTCTAAGTATGCTTTTGGTGTTGTTCATGATTTTGGACAAATCTGGAAACAAAGAGGGTTCCTCACTTCATCAGGGACCCAAATCAGTCATGGTTGTTATGTAAAAGCGCTCTTAGAAGCTGTTCAATTGCCTCTTGCTATTGCTATTGTTAAATGTAAAGCTCATGAGAAACCCTTTGATGATGTCACACGAGGAAATGATCTGGCAGACCGTTCTGCCAGAAACGCGGCCCTTTCTGGCCCACAGGCTCCTAACTCTGTTCTTGTTTGTTTTTCAGCAGACCAGTCTCCTTTGGCTAGCCTTTCAAGTCTGGCCCTTCTTCAAAATCAGGCCCAAAAAAGGAAATAAATGACTGGCTGCATGCAGGATGTTCACTGCACCCGGACTCTCTCTGGCGCTCCCCGGACGGCTGCCTGGTGGCGCCTAGAGAGCTTTTGCCACATCTTGCTCGTTTAACCCACTCTGTGGCCCATACGAGCAAAGGAGGAATGATTGCTACAGTACAAAGAAATTGGTTTGCCCCAAATTTTCCTTCCATGGCACAACAGTACTGTAGCTCCTGTCCCATCTGCTTAGCTCACAACATTGGGCAACGGGTAAAAACGACACCCGCAGCCCATCCCCCTCCATGGGGACCATTTGTAAATCTGCAAATTGATTTTGTGCAGCTACCTAAGTGCTGTTCTTATGAGTACATTCTTGTTATTATTGATGTGTTCTCTGGATGGGTGGAAGCCTACCCATGCGTACGTGCTGATTCCATCACTGTAGCAAAGAAATTGCTCAAAGAATTCATCCCTAGATTTGGATTGCCCCTCACAATAGATAGTGACCGTGGCACCCATTTCACAGGACAGATAGTAAAAAACATCTGCCAAGCACTCAACATACAGCAACACCTACACTGTAGTTATCATCCACAGTCAAGTGGTGCTGTAGAACGTAAAAACTCTGATTTAAAAACGCGCATTTCGAAGATTTGTGCTGAAACAGGCCTCAAATGGCCTGATGCACTGCCCATTGCTCTTATGCACATTAGAAACACTGTTAACAGAAAACTGGCCTAACCCCTTATGAAATACTCATGGCACGACCCATGAGGATGCCAGCTACACCACCTGTTGCCCCTCACCAAACAGACCTACAATTAACTGATGAAACTGTACTAAATTATTGCAAGGCATTAATAAAGTATGCCAGGTCTGTTCATTCACAGGTCCAAGAAGCCTTACCTCAACCACCGGATGTTCCCTGTCACAACCTCGAACCAGGGAATTGAATCTACGTAAAGGTCTATCAACGGAAAAACGCACTTCAACCCAGATGGAAAGGACCTTTCCAGGTACTTCTGACCACTAATTCTGCTGTTCGTTGCCAAGGTCACCAAACGTGGACTCATGCCTTGCACTGCAAGAAGGTATCACCTCCATTGGACCCCGAAGCAGCTGTATTCCAACCAAGGTTGGGATCTTTCCCTGAGGCCAAGGACAAAGACCCTCAGGACCTCACTCAGGCAAGTGAGGAGCATCAGGGTGCAAGTGCTAGTAACCTCTCCCCTGCACCCAACACCTCAGCCCAGCCGGATTCATCAGTTGAAGAACGAAGATATCATCTTCAGCCTCGAAGAAAGTGAATGCTCCCATTCGGAAGATCACCACCTCGATCAAGACCAAGAGCCGACATTATCAGTCCTTTAGATAACTTGAGCCCAGAGGATGAAGAAAGACTTTGGCTGCCATCCTGGGTTTGGCTGGTAGTGTTCTTTTTCTTACTGGTGCTGGTTATGTTTGTTATTAAGATTCTTTGTCCCTCCTGTATCTAAAAATGGCACTGATATCCTTATATATCACACTTGGGTATCTCAGTATCACCCAAGGGGGGTGGGAGAAAAATTTGTATTTGCAGATCTCCCATACGGTGGCTCAAGCTGGAAATAAAAGTGACTGCTGGATATGCTCTCACAGCCCAGCACACCTACACCAAGGAATCCCAATGATCGGAGTACCAATATCCCTCCAGCAGTGGGGAACAATAAACGGCGGCTTCGTTAGACTCTACTCGTTAGCTGCCCATCGGTCCACTCCTAAAGAATGGAGGGCCGCCCCTGCTAACTGAATAATCTCCCCAAGAGTAGAGGCGCCTTTCTGTTACAGATCCAACAACACCGGAGCTTATAATAAAGCCACACCTGTAGGACACTACCCTCATTGCTTAACTACTCTAGATTATAGCCCTAGTAGCACCAGTGGAATCCTGTTGGGTAACGTACCCTCTCTCAATTGTACAGGATTCATGGTCTACAACTTTTCTAAGGAACCTCATGTTGCTCTCATTGCAAACAGATCGGAATTTTACATTGACTCCAATTTTACTTCTTGTAATATATCTCGGTCCAGCAGGATAGCAGCTGAACGTGGTCCGTCCTATACAATACATATCAATCAAAAGTGCCGGATATGGCACAACAACTGTCGAGATTTGAGTACCCTTTCTGCCCCAGGCCTTTACTGGCTCTGCGGAAACAGGGCTCATAAAATCTTGCCCTGGAATTGGGTGGGGGCATGCACTCTTGGACGTGTTATCCCTGGTTTCGAAATGCATAGTGCAATATATCTGGAACAAATAAAAAATTTCAACCATCACATGAAAAGGGCGGTTAACCCCTTAGCTACCAGAAACACAGGGTTCCATCGATTTGTAAGAACCTTCATACCGTGGCTTGGAGTAAGAGAATTGGAACTAGCCATAATTAACATTTCAGCCACAATGGAAGCTATGGGAAATGCCACTGCAGATGCAATTCAGGCTCTGCAAAAAGAGATCTCCCAGATCTCACAAGTAACTATACAACACCGCATAGCCCTAGATTACCTACTGGTATCCCAGGGAGGAGTATGTGCCTTAGTAAACTCCATCTGTTGTGTCTATGTCAATCAGGACATGCGAATCGAAACTGACATTCACAAAATCCGAAATCAGTTAAGGGTCTTACATCAAGTGGCCTCAGAAAATACTGACTGAGGTCTAGAAGAAATGTGGTCTTGGCTAACCTCCTGGCTCCCAGATTTCGGGGCCCTTGGCAAAAAAATCCTGTATGGAATATTGTTTGTCTTGATAGTTCTAATAATGTTCTATGTCTTAGTGCAACTGATCCTCTGCTGCGTGAAAGCCAGCAGGAGAAGCTTTAGCAAGGCAAGAAAACCCACAGCAGAGTCTAGAATAATGGTGTTACAAAAGTGTGAGCAGATTGAAAGAAAACATGAAAGGCTGCATGATGAAATAGAGGGGCTCATGAGAATGTAAATTTAAGGCTAAAGTGAGACTAAATAGTCTCAAAGGGGGGGGCTGTGGAATCAGAAAAAATATATGCCTTAAACTTTGATTATTTTAGTTATAAGATGACATAACCACTTTGTGTAGAATTGCTGGCTCTGTACAGTAGAACAGATAAGGGCAAGTGTTTGTTCTTTGTAACTCTTCTGCAACTGCTTCGCTCACCGCGGCCTTGAAGGTAGCAAAAAAGTATGTACAAAGTAGATTTCCAGGTGCAAGAAGGAGGTTTGTAAACTAACCTCGCCTCCCCCATAAGTTCCCATCCTGATTACAGCAAAAAAATAATGAAGTAATATTATAGCCGCTTTTCATGCTAATTTCACTATATGATCACGTGAGTTGTAAGCGACTGTTAAAAAGTATATAAGCCTCCTGATTTTGCTCTTGGGGGGGGACCCCTTCCAAGTGCTTGGGAAATCCATGTCACTTTGGAACTCCCCCTACAGCTGTAGTTTCTTTTGAATAAAAGCTTCTGCTGACCTGACCCAAAAGTACTCTGTGTGTGTTTCCACAACAAAGTGGTAATCTTCAAATTACAGAAACGCTAGATAGAGTCTTTGACAGGGATGGCGCCAGAGCCACAGGGAGTGGGGCAAGATATATACATCCTGAAAAGATGAGCATCAGAACCTCTGGAAGCAATTGGAGTATTTTGGAGGTGAAGAATTCTATGACACTGTAAAGAAAAAATAATCCTTATCTTGGGGACCTTCACCATTTAATAGATGGATTGAAAATCTACTCTGTGTCCACAAAAGTCATCTTGTCTTTTCTTCTGAACTAGTTTTCCCCTGCCAAGTCCCCTCTAGAAAGAGGAGCAGATGTATGGTCCAGTAGTCCTTTAACCACAGACATTGGTTAACCTCACTGCACAGTGATTTAGCTTAGCGGGCAGCAAATGAGCTGGGATGCTAACTGCAACTTTCTCCCACAGACTCCTTCACACCTGCAACCCGGCCTGATGCATCGTACAGTAACATTACACAGCATGCAATAATGGGATAAAAGTATAGCTCTGAGGTAAATTGCTCTTATAATATAACTCAGCACATGACAAGCCAACTGACAAACCACTAGCATTTGGCTTTTAATAAGTTCAACTGAATAGCTTCTATTTCGCCTCATTGGCACAGTCCAAAGTTGTTGAACAGCTGAGTATTTTGACCTGTTCTCACCAGACAACTGTAAGAAAACTCAGGTGAAGAATGTTTTGTGCTACTTTCTTCCTCATGAGTGAATAACTAGAGCTAGACTGGCATGGTTTAGCTGCTAAACTTCAACCTGGATGAGGTGGGAGGTTGGGGCAGGAGGAACTCTACTATGCACATAGGAATCCCTGAGGACACTCAGCCTGACTTAGGTACAGTGGTCCTGGAGGTATTGGAGGAAAAAATATGTCAGAGCAGAGCTGGCAATGCCTTAAAACAGGCTTCACTCCTTTGTACTCATTCAACTTTGCTAAGCTGCTTGGAGGGGAAAAGTCAGGAGCACTTTTAACAGGAGCAACACTGAAAGCTCTTCTCATGCCCTTGCACAGGAGTTGTGACTGGCTTATTCATGACCAGAGTTAAGAAATGGCTTTCTGAACCCTCTCCCCACCTTTGCATATGTATGCCAAACCAACTATAATCTGATCTTCAAAATATAAATCACAAAACAGGCAAATCTATGCAGGAAATGTCAACAGAATCTGATACCACTTAGCCATAGCAGGGGTTAAGGGGCACTGTTATATTGGTTATTTGCATTTGCTTCCACTAAGTCCTTCCTTCTCTGTCCATGGACATTTCAGAATTATATATAAAAGTTTTTGCAAACAATCCAAACTCTTTATCTTCCTTGCTTTAAAATGTCAAAGCACCATCTTTTGTGTGTGGAATTAGAGAACTCAGTGGCCCTCCCACATCCATAAGTATGAAGGCTTCACTTGAGATTACTAATGTCTATTACTTTAACTTCCCAGCTCCTGATTTCACTTATTTCATAAGTAATTTTTATTGGATGGGGGAACAGAAGGTAGAACTGACAGCAAAACGTTATGTTTATACGCACACACATGAACACACACACGTATATACAGATATACATATTGGATGTTTTCAAGAGCTGGTAAATAGGCACTTGGCTGGGATGGTTTAGTCAGGGAGGATCCTGCCTTGAGCAAGGCGGCTGCAGTAGATGACCTCACTGAGGTTCCTTCCAGCCCTACTTACCCGTGATTCCTATATATGTACGTGTACATGAATCCATACACGTGTACACACAGATGAATATGTTCTAACTTATCGGGCCAAATTTTCTTTTGGTGTAAGTCACATATATGCCTACACATTTTTTCATCTGTGTGATTCCACTGTCCTTAAACAAACGATGTTGTTTATGCAAGGATCTTGAGCTGTATTTCTAATGAGAGGATAGAAGAGATTCTTCTGCTCGCTTTAAAGGAGTGTAAATCTACTATTGTTTCATTGCTGAATACCTATACGGTTAAAGGCCATCCGCTCCAAGACCAACCTCTCTCATAAAAGGAGCTCTTCACCTACCAAGAAGATCCAAAAAAGTTAAACTCAATAGCATAATGTTGTATTTCACCAATGCTGCTTAAAGAACAGTTTCAGAACCATGAGGTGCCCAAACACTACAAAGGTGAAGCTTAAGGACATATACTTTGACAGAGGTTTTTCCCAGATTTACATCAACATACTAGAAAAGAATTGGGTGCATTTTGAGATGTAAACCATATTTCCCTGCTATTTGGTTGTTATAGAATGTTGACAGATAAAGCACTTGGGTAAAATCCCAGCCCCATCACTATGAGTCTTTCCATTCTGTGGGCCCACTATGTTATTCTTTGGTTTTATTTTAAACAGGGCCAGATTGTGATATTCCAGTCAACCCAGGCAAAGGTGACACTTCCAGATTCCAATGCATAAGGCCACTACTGAAAGGTTTTTGTGAGATTGCTTGGGTAGAAACCATTAGAAACCACTACCTAAAATAGATTAAAAATGCCCTTCCATAGGTTTTTCCCCCCTCTTCAGTTTAGTAAATGTTTTTATCATTAGGCTGTAAAAAAAGATAACTACTTTCCTTTTTTAAGGGACTGTGTTTAGTCTGATGCTATTGTAAGGTAGGGAGACTCTTGGTGAGTGTTTTTCCTTTTACAATTCTTTATTGTTCCAGCAGCAGCAAAAAAACAAACAAGCAAACCAGCATTTCAGTTCTCCAAGTCCCTGCCCATGACATCAGCCCTCAGATCCCATAAGAAGCAGAGTGGCAAAGGAATGCTCCCACTTTCCCACACTATACAAAAACTCAACAGGAGTACATAAGGTTGGATTGAAGAGCTACACTTAACAGTGCCAGAGAGAAAAACCCCAAGAAACAAATGAAAAAAAAATGACTACTGATAAAGAGGGATGAGTCAATTTTCAGAATGACGGAGAACAAGGTTTTATCATTCACACTGTGCATACAGATGTGCTATATTTTACTAAAAGCATTCTGTAACATATCCAATGTACATTTTCTTTCCAAGTTTTTCAAGGTGCCCCACACTTTGTTCCTAATCCAAATGACTGAAGTGCACAAATAAAGTCCTTGACTTAGGTTATGCCTCACCTATCTTGGATTGCAACAATGTATACTTTTAAAGCAAAAACGTTCTCTGCATTCACATATGTTTCAGGTCTGTCATAAACCTGGAAAAGCCGTGGAGTATACAATTAAGGAAAGCTGAGCATCCATTCTTAATTGTGACTATTGTAGTTTTGGAACCAAAGTGATGGTAATTCATTCTGAGAGAGCACCTGAGTATACAGTGTATACAACAGTGTAGCTGTCTACCATCAAAGGAATTTGAGTTTTTGAGAATCTGGGGAAAGCATAGCTCTGGTGTAACTCATGGTTTCTGAACCATTTTAAAATGCGGTTCGAATCAAAGCACCCAAAGCTATTTTGAAAATCTCCAAATGATTAGGTAACCATGTGTCTAGCTATCATTGTAGACATGCTTCAAGACAACTTCATTTTAAGAGTTCTTTGCAAATTTCATTTGGCAGTGAGAGAGACTTCTGCCTAGTAAGATAAGGAGCAGGAAAAATAAATTATTAGCTTAGCTTAAGATCTAAATATATGTTCAGAAAAACCCTGTGGGAGAAGAAACGCCTAACATTAAACTTTTCTCAGCAGTTAGAAACAAGCATACTGGCATTCTACCAGTACAGAGGAAAAACCACAATGAAATGGACTAAACAGTTAAATTAGCCACTCTATTTTCAATGACCAACCTCAGAAGAAATGGAACAAGGAGTACATGGTATAAAAATACAAAAAGAGTAAAATTTTGAGGAGAAATATTAAGAGCCTAGTGCCATTTGATGTCCCTAAACTCTCTGGTGGACACAGAGCACTGGACCCTGTGTACCAAGAAAGCAGGATGTAAAAAGCAGTGCCTTAGATCGAGGTAGTCAACCTATGACACACATGCCACAAGTGACAGAGACAGCCTGTGGGTAGCATGTGGCAGATCTAGGAGGGGACAAGTACCACAACAGCAGATAATGCAAGAAGCAGAGCAGCAGTTTGGGCAGAGAACAAAAAACAGAACAGCAAACTGGACAGGGGAAGAGGATCGAGCAGTACGTGGGGAGGTTGAAGGACTAATTTGTTGTACATCTGCAAAAAATGTTGCCCCCTGCCTTTGATCTTAGGAAAAACACTACTGGAAAGCTTTGGAAAAGATTCATTTTCAATAAAATGTGTATGTTTCTTTCCTTAAAAAACAGAATGTATGTTTGTGTAGGACACAAAGAGAATTCTCCTCATCAGGGCATTAAAATTCTGCGGCTAACTGAGCCTTGACAAGTAGGAAAGCTTCCCAACACCAGTTGGGAAGTCCTGACACCAGTATCTGCAACATTTAAGCTTTCATTTAAAGACAATTACATTTGTAGCCCTGTTCCTGAAGTAGATTTTCCAAATATGACAACAGCGAGTGCTGACCCTACGAACAAACCCAGTGCTTCTATTGCTGCTCAAAGCTCTATCAGTTTGCCAGGATAGCAAAAATAATAAGACATTGGTCAGTTTCACAACTCCCCCCCCCTTCAGAAACCTGTAAGCAACCGTGAAACTGTCAGGAACCATATCACTGCATGGGAAACCAGGAGTTATTTAGGGTGAAGTTAGAACAAAAATAATGAAGAGTAGAAGGAGGGCTGAGTAGACAGCTCCAGATTTGGGACAGGAAGGATTTCTCTCCCTCTTTCAAGTGCCTAGGGAAGGATTCTTTTCCAATCTCTAGCCTAGGGTAGGATTCAAGTTCATTACACACTTACGATTCTACTAACCAGAGGCTTACATGAAAGAGGAGAAACAAAGCAGAATCCCAAATGTAGGTGCCACCAAGATTCTTTATAAAGAAGTGGGGCAGCCTGGAAAGATGAGGAAGGGGAAAGGAACTCCGTAGTAATGCCCTTCCTTCAATCTTTCAGGTTTGGTTCTGTAGCAGGTACTTGATAAGAATTCCAATCCTGGTGTCTGAGCAGAAGCAAAAGGAGCATTTGAGCAGCACAGTAGAAAAGTTCAAGTTAAAACAAAAAGTAACCAGTTTCATGGCCTTGACCAGACAAAGAACAATGAAAGTGAAATAGGGAAGCTGTAGCCAAATGAAAACAGCATAGCTGGTGAGAAGAAAAAAAAAAAAAAAAAAAGCCTACAAAGCACCATTTTTATTCCAGTGAAATTTTTTATTCTAGCTTCCCTTTGATCCCATCTTAAATGGTTTATTTCAATTCCACAGTCCTAAATATCTAACATTAAAATATTTTATTGGCGATAATATGATACCAAAATGCTACAAGATATTAGTTTTAAGAGATTTATTTTTCTGATCTTTATAGCATTGTTTGGCTTCTTGCCTCCCCGATACTGGTAACCCACCTGGGCCAAATAAAAACTTGGGATAACATGCCAGAGATGCACTTGGCCTATTATTCCCTTTTATCTTGCTTGAGATGCCCTTTCATAATGAAACTTTGTAATCTAACTAGCTCATTAGGAGAACAGAAAAAGGCCCTGAAACTTCACAGCTCAATATTTGGAGCACCTCTGCCAGCAGCCTAATAATCGGACAGTGTTATTCTCAAATCATTGTGCTGCAATTAGTGGTGTTATAACACCAAGTGTTTTTACAGTAGCGAGATAGACTAATGGCTTCAAACGTCAAATAGTTTAAAAAAAAGCATGACCTGTCTGTATCACTTATACTCTTCCAATGCAAAGTTAAACAGCATCTAAGTAAACATAGCTAAATAGGCCACACTCAAATGTTGGTGTTAGTCTACTGATTTCTGTGAAAGGGGGTTAAAACTCACTCTTGATATGGTTAGACTGAAGTTCATAGACAAATTTGTGTGAACACCGTATGCTTAAAACATGAGGGTATGGTGTTGCGGCCAAAAGTTCTAATGTACGAGGCGGTGTCCTTATAGCCTCTCGGGATTGGATGCGTGCTTCAGTGTATACGGTAGGTTGGTATGCCTGTCATGGGCTTCACGAGGTGTGGAGGAAAGGTATGTGGAGTGGTGGAATGTGGGTGTGAGTGACTATGTAGATAGGGACACAATAAAAAGTAGTGGGGAAGCTGGATCTGATTTTTCATGACCTTTGGAGGAGCCCACGGACAGGGAGTCATCCAAAGTGATCTCTACTACTTTGATATCCCGGTGTGGGTTTCTGTGCAGAAGAGGGAAGGGGCTAAATAGGGAAACCTAGCAAAGATCTTCAACAAAAGACTTCCCTCTCCTGAAAATCGGGCAAATGCTGTCCCGGCAATATTAACACACATGTAAAAAAAAAAAAAAAAAAGTGCCAAGTTCTGCTTTTTCCAACATTAGGGTAAATCCACAGTGCTGCTAATGAAGCCCATGGAGTTACACTAGTGTAACACTAGTTTCATAGTGTGCTTTGTCAACCAGAGCTACTAGTACAATCCACATAACAAAACAAAGCAAAACAAAACAAACAGCTAGATTCTCCTGTCTCTCCAGAATAACCCTGCTGCCTGCAATGGAGTTACTCCAGATTTGCATCGATATAATAAGGGCAGAACGCAATTCAACCAGCTTGCATTGCCTCACCCAACCCCTTTTTCATTATCCAATCCTCCTTTTTCACCACTCAGAGAAACCTGCTCTGACAATATACCTGCCCCAAAACAAGAGAATGCCCTTCTCCAGCCACCAAGAGCCTCGGCTGGTGCACAAACACAGAGCTGTGCCCAAGTTAATAAAGTGTGATGAAGCCACTGTGGAACTGCATCATTTTATACCAGCTGAGGACATGGCTATAGGTACCTGCTGCAAACATGAAGGCTCTTGATTTGGTTCATTAGAGAAACTTGTTTGACTGTGAAGTGGCTGTTCCTACTTTACTTTGGTTTCAGGGAAGAAAATCTGAGTAGAATGATCAGATTTCACATTTGCTTCCAAAGGCGTAATAATCAAGTGGCCATCAGAGGTCTCATTTCCCCTAAACAGTCAATTTACTCTAGATTTAGCCAGGCTAAGCATGAGCAAAAGCTAGCCCAGCGCTTCTTTCTGAGCCCAGCTCTTTCATCCAGAGGTGGTAACAGAAAGGACTCCATCTGCACGACTGTCAGACCAGGCTTCCAGGCAGAAATCTGACCTGCCAAAAATACCAAACAGAGGGGAAACGCCTGCACCGCTAAAAGTCATTAAGTCCTCACTTGCATAGGCCACATCCAGCTGATAGGAGCAGCTGTCGGAAGCAGGGGGCCTGTCACGGCTTGTATAGCTTTGGGTGGAGAGGAAACAGCATTCAAGCACTGCTTGCTAGGGACCGGAGTCCGAGTTTCCTTTTGCCCCCAACGGAGCTCACGGCTTTCCAGGGCTCCCTCTTTTGTCACCGCAAGTCAGCCACCAAACTTCAGGAGTGGATGATGCCCAGAGGCAGCCTCTATTCATTATCCCTCCCAGTCCACATTTTAACCAGAAAGCCCAGAAAGATAAAGGTGGGGGTCTGTCCTGAAGGGAGCAGGTGTGGGGTGTGCAGGCTAGATCTGGGGAAGGATCAGAGATGCTTGGTCGGGGGGGAAGGATCAGAGATGCTAGGGGGTGAGGAACCCCCCCTCTCACCCCTGGGCACCTGCCTAGAAATCCTCCAGCCCCTCTTTCTGCCACAGCCGCAACTGTAGCAGAGGCAGCCTGCAAACTCCATGCCGGGGAGCTTCTTATGTAAGCCACAAAGCACTGACATCATCTTGCGTGTTGGCTCCAGCAAGCTCGCCGCACCCCGCACCCAGCCTGCACTGCCAGCTGTGCCCCTGCTAGCTGTGCCCCAGGGGAGGGGGCTCCCCAGCCATCCCCCGCCAGGGCTGCCACCAGCAAAACTCCAGCAGGCACCAGCCTCCCCTCCAAGTCCCCAGCATGGCCCCTGCCCCGGAGCTGGGGAAGTTACCCAGAGAGGGGGCGGCTTCTCCACACTTGGAGGCTTTTAAGACCCGGGTAGACCAAGCTTTGTGTAGGATGATCTAGCTGGGGGACGGTCCTGCTTAGAGCAGAGGGTTGCACCAGATCCCCTCCCACCCTTCATTTTCTAGGACGTTATGCCCATTCATTCACTAATTGATCCATTGATTAATAATTAATCCATCATTAACTGACGGATTAAGGGGCTTGGTGGACCCTCCCCCCAGTGGGGCGCCTTGTAGCCGCCTCCAAACTTGCTGCGCAGCCCCGGAGCAGATGCAACACCCGCCCTCCTCCCCATCACTAACTGATCCACTGATTAAGGGGCTTGGCGGACCATCCCCCGCAATGGGACGCCTTTCAGCCCCCTCCAAACTTGCTGCCCAGCCCCGCAGCAGATGCAAGCCGCCCCCCGTCCCCGCCGCCGGCATGAAGTGGAGCCGGCGCCGCCAGGTGCGCGCTGCGGCCGGCGGGCACGGAGCCGGGCATCCCCCGACCCACGCCATCCCGCCCCGCCCCGCGGGCCGGGCACTCACGCACTGCCTCCTGCTTGGGGTCCAGGCCGTGCAGCGCGCCCTGGGCGGCGGCGAGGCGGCCGTGCAGCGTCCGCACGCGGCGCTGGGTGCCCTGCAGCTCGCCCTCCAGCTCCTGGAAGAGCGCCCCGGCGTGCCGCGCCACGGCCGACAGCTGCCGGAGCACCCGGGACAGAGCCACGTTGCTGACGGCGCCCAGGTCCAGCATGCCGCCGTCGTCCTCCTCCTCCTCCGAGCCGCCCTCCTCCAGCAGCACGGAGGCGGCAGGCTGCCGCCGGCACAGCCACTGGGGCTCCACGATGCGCTTGGCGAAGGGCATGGCGCTCCGTCCCCGCGCCGGCTCGCCCGGCGCCCGCGGCTAGCAGCCGGCGTCGCGGGGCGCCCGCCGCCCCATGCCTCGCTCGCCTCTGCCCCGCGCTCGCTCGCTCGCTCGCTCGCTCGCGGCCGGCCGGGGAGCTGGTCTGCACACGGACGGAGCGAAAACCCGGAGCGAGGAGCGCGCTGCCGGCTGCGGGAGCGGGAGGAGGAGGCGGCACCGAGCAGCCCTGGCGTCTCTCCGCCACAGGGAGGCGCCGCGGAGCCGGGCCGCCCCCCGCCGCACGGGAGCGGGGCGGGAAGGGGCGCGCAGAGCCCACCGGCGCCTGCCTTTGCCGCAGGAGCCTCCCTTCGCCCTGGCCCTGCGGCACCGCGCGCCTCCCCTTGGGCCAGCCCCCCCACCCCCCGGCAGAGCCCTCACACCCAGGCTGCAGGCCCCCGGCTTGGAGCAGGGGGGTCGCAACCCGCAAGGGGCGCCAACAAGCTGTACAAAAATGGATCAACAGACTTGCAACGTGGCTTCTCCTTTAGAGGAGAAAAAAGTGGGCAGCTACAGGTTTCCCCTTGTGGGCTGGCAGAGTTGTGAGGGGCTGCTTGGGGCCCCTCACCATCGGCAACTCACATGCCCCCCTGAGATTGGCCACCACCAACACCAGCTTCTGTGGGGGGTCGCCGCTGCCAACCAGCACCTGCGGGCAGTCCCTGCTAGCCACTCACCACCCCTCCCCTTGCCGCCATCGCTGCCACTGGCGTCTGTGGGCAGTCCCCACTCACCACTTGCCACCCCTCCACACCACCACTGCTGTCATCTGCGGGCAGTCCCCCCTCATCGCCACCTGCCCAGCACCACCGCCACCAGCGTCTGTGGCCAATTGCCACTGCCACCTACAAATGGTGCCCCTCTGGTCTCAGGAGGCACCAGTCATTCATGGCCCCCCACGTTCACCCCCTGCCCCACACAGTGGGGGCAGTGGGTGGGGAGCAAGGGGCACTGGGGTAGGACTGGCCATCCATGTTTACAAATAGGTCCTGGCATGAAAAAAGTTGAGACCACCAGACTAGGTGACCTCCCCCTTCTAACTCTCATTTTCCATGATTCAAAGTATTGAATTGTATTGTCCCTCTTCCCCTCCTGGCATTGTTTTCCTGTCACAAGAGTATTGGATTAGTGTTCAGAAACATGCTCGAAACTCTGCATGAGACTCCCCTCGACCCAGACACAACACAGAGCAAACCCCCTCACATGGTGCAGGGGCATCGCAGCACGAACAGCTGCCGAGCCGGAGGGGGTGTTTGTCAACCTGGAGAAGGGGTTTGGGAATGAGGTGGAGAGAGGTGAAGTCAGTGTGGAAAGGACCCCCCAGTCAGAAAGGCCCAACCTGTGAGAGAGAAAAACAAGACCCTCCTGCTTCTGAAAAAAAAGGGCAGGGTAACAGAGATTTTTTTATTATTATTATTATTTCAGGTCCAGTTCTGGCACCAGCTCATTGCAGAATCAGGTCCCCACCAGAAGTGCTTAGGGCCAGGAGCTGTATCATCCTGTGTGGATCAGCCCCAGCAGGCTCTGATCCTGACTGGCTGCCAGTTCTGCCCAAGTACAAATAATGAAGTTGTTTATGTGACTGGTTGACTCTTCCCTGGCTGGACCAGCATGTTTCTGTCACGCCTGAACACTAATCAAATATTCTTGTGACAGGAAAACAATGCCAAGAGGGGTAGAGGGAAAATACAAGTCAGGTACTTTGAATCATAAAAAACAAGAGATGGAAGGGACCTCAGGAGGTGATCTAGTCCACCGCCCTGCTCAAAGCAGGACCATCCCCAAGTACATCACGAGACACTTTTCAGGAGATGAACACCTAAACCCTATGCATCAGCCTTCCTCTATATCTCAAAGAATACAAATATTTTCCAAATTTAAACACAAAGAGTTCAGACTCTGGTACAGAAAGATGAAGAGCCCTTGGGAAAGCTGCTTTTCAATCATTTAAATAAGAATCATGGTTTCTGACAAGACAATTTATTTTGGATTACAGATGCCTAAAAGTCGAATCATATTCTGCATATTATATAGTTATATATAATACCTTGATCTAAATGTAGATCAGAAAAAAATCCTACATTTTTGCACAGAAAAGTTGAAGGAACTCAGAAGTTACAAAGTGCTGAGGTTAGGGTTGCCCATGTGATCTTAATTTGATCTCTTTCAGCATGTGCATTATCACAGTCACTTACTTACATAGGAAATGACTGGCTAGGCTGCAGTACTGCAGGAAAGGATCTGGGGCTTATAGTGGCTCACAAGTTGAATAGGAGTCAACATGAGAATATTGTTGCAAAAAAGGTGTATGGCGTCCTAGGATGTATTAAATGCAACTCATGGGAAGTTATTTTCCTACTCTCTTCAGTACCGGTCAGGCTTCACCTGAAGTAAGGTGTCCAGTTCTGGACATTACACTTCAAGAAAGTGAAAAAGTTTCAAGGAGAAAAAAATATGTTAGAGGTCTAGAAAAAAAGGTTGGAAGAACTGGGAGTATTTAGTGTAGAAAAAAGAAGACTTTTTTTTTTCTAGAAGGAGGGCTGGTAACCCTTATTATATAGGAAGACTTCCTATACAGAGGATGGCAGAAGACAGGGCAGGGTGGCACATTAGAGACTAACTTATTCAGAAAGGCATAACCTTTCATAGGCAGCAGCCTATTTTGTCAGATGGTGATAAACTCTTCCGTCTGCTCACTGGGACAAGAGGAGAAGTAATGATCTTAAACTGCCACAAGAGGGTTTTAGGATAGATGTCAGGAAGAAGTTCCTAACTATGCAGGTAGTCAGGTCCTCTAGGTGGGTACCCAGAAAGGTTGTTAAATCTGTCAGCAGAAGTTTTGAGGTGCCAGTTGTCTCAGTTGGTTTAGACAGGGATTTCATAGATTTCATAGACATTAGGGCTGGAAGGGACCTCGGAAGATCATCGAGTCCAGCCCCCTGCCCAAAGGGCAGGAAGTCAGCTGGGGTCATAGGATCCCAGCAAGATAAGCATCCAGTTTCATCTTGAAGGTGTTCAATGAAGGCGCTTGAACCACCTCCGGTGGCAGGCTGTTCCAGACCTTGGGGGCTCGGACAGTAAAGAAATTCTTCCATATGTCCAGCCTGAAACGATCTTGAAGTAGTTTGTGACCATTCGACCTCGTCATCCCTTGGGGCACTCTGGTGAACAAACGTTCCCCCAGATACTGGTGGTCACCCCTGATAAACTTTTAGGTGGCCATCAGATCACCCCTGAGCCTGTGCTTTTTCAGGCTAAAGAGCCCCAGGGCTCTCAGCCTGTCATCGTAGGGTCTGCTTCCCTGACCTCTGATCATGCGCGTGGCTCTTCTCTGGACTCTCTCAAGCTTCTCCACATCCTTTTTGAATTGTGGAGCCCAAAACTGGACGCAGTACTCCAGCTGCGGCCTCACTAAGGCCGAGTACAGGGGGAGAATGACGTCCCGGGATTTGCTTGAGAAGCATCTATGGATGCAAGCCAGCGTTTTGGTCGCTTTACTAGCCGCAGCATCGCATTGCAGGCTCATGTTCATCTTGTGGTCAGTGATGACCCCCAAGTCTCTTTCTTCCATAGTGCCAGCCAACATAGCACTGCCCAGCCTATAAGGATGCTGCAGGTTTTTTTTCCCAAGGTGGAGAACCTTGCATTTATCGGTGTTGAACATCATCAGATTCTCGTCCGCCCACTTGCTGAGCCTGTCCAGGTCAGCCTGGATCACCCTCCTGTCTTCTGGTGTGGATGCTTTGCCCCAAAGTTTGGTGTCATCGGCGAACTTGGCCAGTCCGCTTCTGACTCCAGTGTCCACATCATTAATGAAGATGTTGAACAGTATGGGTCCAAGGACAGAGCCTTGGGGGACCCCACTGGTCACAGGACACCACAATGAGTGACTTCCATCAATTACTACCCTCTGGGTCCAACCCCGGAGCCAATTTTCCAGCCAGTGGATCGTGGAGGACCCAAGGCAACAATTGGCCAGTTTCTCCAAGAGGCGATCATGGGACACCAGATCGAAGGCTTTTTTGAAGTCAAGATATATGACATCAATCTCTTCTCCCTTGTCCAGGTGATAGGTCACCTGGTCGTAGAAGGAAATGAGATTGGTCAAGCAAGACCTACCCGCAACAAACCCATGCTGGCTATCCCTTAAGATGTTGACGTCGGCCAGTCCATTAAGGATGGCCTCTTTAATAAACTTTTCTAAGATCTTCCCCGGGATAGAAGTCAGGCTGATGAGCCTGTCTTGAGAAGTGTTAGAAGGTCGTTTCTGTGTTATCATATACTACTGTCTCCATAGGTTCTCTGATTCATTTAGGGCACAGGATTATTTATAACTTACTGCAAAATACTTTAATTTTTCCACCAAGAATCATAAATGTGCATGGGAAGAGTTAAAGTATTACAGCCATTCCCTATATGGTTGAGTTGGGTCCCAGAATTCGAACCACTCCCCAAATGATGTTCCAGCACTTGCCAATCTCCCAGTTAGGGAGACCACATTATAAGATCTCCTGATTATGGAAACTGCTGGCAGTCATTCTTTCCATGCCTTTATCAAAGTATCAGGATGCACTGCTGGATTGGGCCACCCAGAAGAGTTGAAAACAAAAAGGAGGCTGGTTTTAATTTTCCCTCTCACCACCCTATTTTCCACTGTCACATCTTCTGCCTGCTCAGCCATTATGCATTTGACAAGCCTCATCACAGCCTCCTTTTCCCTGTGCTCAGGTACAGGCAATCCTTCCTCGTTCTCTTCAGGCAGGTCTTATGGAGTAAGGTGTCTCTCAGCTCTCTTGTGAGGCTCTGTGATGATACAAATTACCTTGAAGGCAGAAGCAGTATCTCAGGTTTCAGATGGTCCAAGTTGCTTCCTCCTTGGGAAATTATGAAGATTTCATTAAAAAAAGGCTAACATTTGATATCTTCCATGTGTCAGGTATCCAGGTTGTAGCTGTATTGGTCTAGAGGAAAAATCAGTCAGGCCTCGTGGTAGAGATGATATCTTTTATTAGACCAGCAACATTTTTGCAAAAAAAAAAAAAAATTCTTTCAAAAAAGAAGCAGGTATCCATTGGTCTTAAATGTTTCTAAACCTTTTTCCAGCACTATATGCTCCATACTATTTTAGGTTTCTCATCATTCCTTCTGTGGCTCTGGATATTTGCACTTCACTTCTTTAATTTTTCAGCTATACTTGTAAACACCTTGCACAGATTTTGGATTTTGGACTTCAACATGTTACCTTCTTGGGGTACAAAGACCATAGCTCCACTGCGCTAACAGGATAGGTTAGAATCCTGTTCTGATGATGTGGCTGCCAAGGCAGGCAGTGGGTTCAGTCAACATTCCTTGTTAGAAAGTTCTGACATTTTGCCCATTCTCCCTGCTGCTACCACCATCACTTATCTCAGTGGATCCATCTGATCACAGATACAAGAGTTAGTGTATTCACTTGAGTGAAGTAAAGTGAAACAGTTTTCCTTGTAAATATGTTAGTATAGTCCTTCACCTTCTCCTTCAAGTAGGTCTGAAGAAACACAGTGATATGGGACTATGCCAGAAAGTACATCAGCCCAGAGCAGGGAGGATTTTATGAGGTTTTTTTCAGCCAGAAGGGCATAATATTTGACAGTACTTGCTCTCTTGTACAAGAGATGCATACAATAAAGAAGCTGGCTCCAGGCAATTTAACCTGGACTGCCTGATATAGACTTCAAATTGGCTGGCATCCCTGATGGCAGGCATTAGTAGCAAGGTTAGAGTCCAGGTAGTGTACATACATTGCTGGGGGTGGCATCTAAGTCTCCTGCCAGCATAGCTGATTGTCATGTCTTTCAGATGGTATAGATATAGATATAATTACCTTCCCACACTAAATGCAACTGTAGCTATGGGACTATTTGAGATCACTTTGGAAGGTTCAGTGGTTTTCCAATCCAGCAAAATGAATTTAGCTAGGCTGTGAGCCTAGCTGTGATACCTGGTTTAGGAGATAATTTGGCCTGCTAAGCTTTAGATCATTCAATATTCAAGAGCCAAAAAGGGGAAAGAGGCAGATGAGTGCTCTGGGCTTCTGTCATTTCCTCCCTTTTCCACAGCTGCCAGCCTGTGATGCCTTTAGGCATCGTTTTAATGAAGTTTGGCTTTTTGACCATAATGTGGTGTCTTCACTGAGCCTTGCCTTTATAAGTATACTATATGGAAAAACCTTCACTGACAGAATGCTATCATGAGTGTATCTATTTCAGGTTAAGCAAAAATTATCATTGTCAGGAAACATTCCTTCCTGCTCAACTTTACTCTAGTCACAGATATGTATTAGACCAGAAAAATAACATTTGTTCATCAAATCCAGGCCACATAAAAAGAACAAACCGCATAGCCAATACAGCCCATTATGACCCTTATCCTGCTCATTTAGAACTCAGATTTGCTGGTGGGTTCAGTAGGAGCAGGATAAACCATTATGTCTTGAGCCCAAAACAGATTATAAAGCTCCCAGGATTCCCGCAGTTGTACAGACATGTTCAATTTAAATGTCTCGACATTGACAAGGATTTTAAAAATCAGTTTGTTGGCAGAGCAGCCTTTAAAAAGAGAGTCCTGCATTTCAGAAGGTTCCTTAAGAAACTAGGTGTGTTTTTCTGATCCCAGTTGATATCTGGAAGGACTTTTAAAGAGACTGTGAAAACAATACCCACATGTGTGCTATGGCCCACCCTTCCCTAATGTTCCTCTCCATTCCATAAAACTTTAATGGTATGACCACCTATACAAGAAGTATTAAAGTGTAAGAAAGACAGGCCTCCTTCCCAAATTCATGAAGGACGGATCCATTAATAGCTATTACACAGAATAAATTAGAGATGTATCCTCTGACATCCTTAAATCAATGATGGTTGATGCCAGGGAGGGCATGACAAGAGATGGATTATGTTATGCATATATATTCTCCCTCTGGAGCATCTACTACTACTGTTAGAGATAGACTACTAGGCTAAATGGACCATTGGGCTCATCCAGCATGGCACTTCTTATGTTTATGACTGCAAAATTGATTGGTTGATCCATCCTGCCAGGTGATCTCTGCTGAAGCAGGAAATGGAGCAGAGTGCACATATAGGGATCAGGATAGGCAATGCTGTCAGAGGCAGGTAAGATCCTCTCTGCCATGACAGTTACACACTGCTTCGATCCATTTATCTTACTGCTTGTGCCATTCAGCACAGTGCCATTTCTAGCACAACTCTTCCCAAATGGCAAGGCTTTTCTTTGCCATTTTCTGCTGGGAATTGTAAAAGACTTCTGGAAAGTACTCCCAAATTTCCCTCACTCTTTCTGGTTTCAGGAACATTTGGAACATGAAGACTCTCTCTGTTAGTATCTTCTCTAATCACATTGGATTTTTTTGTGCTCATGCACACGCGCACACAAACGCTTTACTTTCTGTTTCAGTTCTTCTGCTGTTTTCCCCAATGTTATTTATTTATTATGTGTATTGCCGTAGTGCCTAGGAGCCTCAACCTTGGACCATCACCCCACTGTGCTGGCCACAGTACAAATAGAGCAAATGCAGGGCCTGTGAAAATGAGTGCAACATCAGCAAAACAGAGAAACGGACTATGCATGCAGTGCTGTCAAAACAGACAATGCAAACAGACTGAAAACTAGGAGGTCATTTTTTTTCTCCAATCTGTAACGAGTTTTTCAGATTTACTTTCAACAATAATAAGAAGAGCATTTCCAGACTGAAGCACGAGGTCCAAAATGACTATGTTCCTTTAAAAAGCATCTGACGGCAATTTTGATAAACTAATAGGATTTTATTAGCAAGAAATAAATGCATTGTAGTTAGGAAATTTCATTAGCACAATCCTAAATTAATGCTAATTACATACCTAATAAATGTTTTTCATCAGTACTATCTAGTGATGCCATTATGAAAGTAAATTCTGGAGCAATAATATGACCGATCAATGAGATAATGTCATCTAGCATTAAAATTAGTTTCATGAGCAGACATTCCTGACCAGGTTACTGAACCCTAGGACCAGGAGACAGAGAGAAAGGGTATGAAGAGAGGAGGGAAAGTTGCATATATGTTTTTCTTGCCTGCCTTCAAAATGGCTAAGAACAAGCAGAGATCAAACCAAATGAAGTTGTCACGGTATTGTTGGGAATACCAGGCCCACTGGCAAAATGCAGGTTTCAAAATAGAGTTCAAGTTTCAAAATAATTTTAAACACAGTTCAAACTACTATAAGATGATAGGGGTAAATCTGCATTCCATGATCCTAAATAATAATTCTTGATTTACTGCCTCAAAAAGAGAGACTTGGCTGGATTCTATTTAAGATACCCCAGATTTTCCTACACCCCTTCCAGAACCTGGCGAATCAGAGTAATTTATCCCATATTCTAGGGCTGTGGTTCTTAACATTTTCAGATTCAAGATGCTCCTCATTAGACTCAAGGGCTCCCTCAGAAAATGCTAGCTCTTAGCTTTCGCTCAAACTTTAACTACAGAAAAACAGCAGAGCAATTCTTCTGTTGCATAGAACTCAGAAAGTCCACAACATGGGTCAGAATGGTTTTAACATTGTGGATTCCTATTTAAAATCTCTGGGTTTTCCTTGTAAATGATGTTTGCACACCTAACAGTACTAACAGTGTGGGGGAGCCCCATGAAAGGCTCTGAAGGCATCCCAGGGTGGCACAGGATCCAGGTTGAGAATCACTGTTCATAGCTTTCAGCTCTGAACTGAAATTTGGCGCTGTTAGTTCTCAACCTTTGGGGGGACACAAAGCACCTCTCAGTGGACTCAAGGCACCCCTCTATAGCCTTTGTAAATGGCACCCAGTTTCAAAAACTAATTTATATATTGCAGTATTTACCTCCTTGCAGAGGGGCCCAGCAATGGAGGTGAGAGCTCAGCCAGCCTGAGCTTGCACTTATCTGCTTGGCTAATCTGCTTACCTCTCACATCTTTTTTACTTCCTCGCACCTCATGCTGCCCTTCAATGGATATGGTGACACCCCAGTGCATCATGGTACCCTGATTGAGAATCACTGAGCTAGATTATTAGAGTTTGTCTACACAACACTTGTAGGTACTTTGCAAAAATACCCAAATTAGCTCTGAATGAATTAGCTCAGATATCAGAAGCAGTAAGACGCATAAGCATAGTGCTCTGCCCCAGGTTATTAGTTCTGCTAAGAAGCAGGAAATATTAACCTGCGTTAACACAGCATTAATATTGTTGTATTGCAGGGGTGTCTAACTTATCCGGTCCCATGGGCCACATGAGTAGCATAAGACCAGTCCAGATGAATGGTCTGGGACTGGCTCTGCAGGCCAAATCAGGCCCATGGAATACTCTCCTGCATGCTGGATTGAGCTCCTGTAGCACCCACTCTAGCCAGATCCAGCATGTAGCGGGGGTCCCAGACTGGCCCCACAGGCCAGTACCACATGTAGCGCAGGTCCCAGTGCAGGCACCACAAGTGGTGCATGTCCTGGGCCAAGTGTGCGGGGATGGTTCAGTTCCCACTGCATGTGGCCTGTGGGTCAACTCAAGACCCAGGGTTAGCACGGGAAGCCGGATGATGGGACTCCACTGGCTGGATCCAGCCCATGGATCATATCTTTGACACCCAAGCTAGCTCTGAACAAGCATGGTATCTCTGCCTAGCACTGCATTGTGTCATATAGGCATTCTCCTAGAAAGATGACTTATTCATGGATCATTTGTTTTTAAAATTTCTTGTGGACAATAGCAGCTTTCCAATGACCCTACTTCAGGGTCAGGCTTCAAAACTGCTGTACTATTTTGCATAGGATATACCTGCAATGTATCTCATTGCAGTTTATAGTAAAATTATCACTGATAATCACACCAGGCAGCACAGTTTGGGGAGATGGTGAGCAGTCCTCAGTCGTGAAAGAACAGGTTAGGGACTATTTAGAAAAGCTGGATGTGTACAGGTTCATGGGGCCAGACGAGATGCACCTGAGGGTGCTGAGGGAGTTGGCTGATGTGATTGCAGAGCCACTGGCCATCATCTTTGAAAACTCATGGTGATCAGGTGAGATCCTGGATGACTGGAAAAGGGCAAGCATAGTGCCCATATTTAAGAAAGGTAAAAAAGAGGATCCAGGGAACTACAGACCAATCAGCCTCACCTCAGTCCCTGGAAAAATCATAGAACAGATCCTCAAGGAATCCATTTCTAAGCACTTGGAGGAGAAAAATGGTGATTAGAAACATTCAGCATGGATTCACCAGGGACAAGTCATGCCTGACCAACCTGATTGCCTTCTATGATGAGATGATTGGCTCTGTAGATGCAGGGAGACTGGTGGATGTGGTGTACCTTGATTTTAACAAGGCTTTTGATATGGTCTCCCACAACATTCTTGAAGGCAAACTAAGGAAGTATGGGCTGGATGAATGGACTGTAAGGTGGATTGAAAACTGGCTGGAGCATCAGGTTCAGAGAGTAGTATTCAATGGCTCAATGTCTAGTTGGCAGCCGGTATCAACTGGAGGGGTCAGTCCTGGGGCCAGTTTTGTTCAATGTCTTCATCAGCGACCTGGAAGATGGCATAGAATGCACCCTCAGCAAGTTTGCAGATGACACCAAGCTGGGGGAAGTAATAGATATGTTGGAGGGTAGGGATAGGATTCAGAGAGACCTAGATAAATTGGAGGATTGGGCCAAAAGGAGTCTCATGAGGTTTAACAAGGACAAGTGCCAAGTCCTGGACATAGGACAGAACAATTCCATGTACCACTATAGCCTGGGGGCTGACTGGCTGGGCAGCAGTTCTGAAGAAAAGGCCCTGGGGGTTACAGTGGATAATAAGCTGAACATGATCCCAAACTGTGCCCTGGTTGCCAGGAAGGCTAACGCATACTGAGCTGAATTGATAGGCGTATTGCCAGCAGGTCAAGGGAAGTGATTATTTTTCTCTATTCAGCACTGGTGAGGCCACATCTGGAGTCCTGTATCCAGTGTTGGGCTCCCCACTACTGAAAGGATGTGGATAAATTGGAGAGAGTCCAGTGGAGGGCAACAAAAATGGTGAGGGAGCTGGAGCACATGACTTGTGAGGACAGGCTGAGAGAACTGGGATTACTTAATCTAGAGAAAAGAAGATGGGGGGGGAGGATTTAATAGCAGCCTTCAACTACCTGAAGGGGGGGTTCAAAAGAGGATGGAGCTAAACTGTTCTCAGTGGTGGCAGAGGACAGAACAAGGAGCAATGGCCCCAAATTGCAGCAAGGGAAGTTTAGGTTAGATATTAGGAAGAATTTTCTCACTAGGAGAGTAGTAAAACACTAAAATAGATTACCCAGAGAGGTGGTGCAATCACCATCCTTGGACGTTTTCAAGACCTCCTGGCTAGACAAACCTTTGGCTGGGATGATCTAGTTGGTGATCGTCCTGCTTTGAGCAGGAAGTTGGACTAGATGACCTCCTGAAGTCGCCTCCGAACCAAATTTTCTGTGATTCTATGATTCTATATCAACTGGAGCATTTTAAAACCTGGCTTCTAAAGGTACCGAAGAAATAGGCATTAGGGGTTATATGATACCAAGTAGGAACATAAGGGCCAAAAACAGAATGATAGACACAAAAGTTGTTAAGTCCTCAAGGTACCCTAAAAGGAGAGGAAGTTCAAAAAGATACAGCATTCTTTGCAAAGAGTTATATTCAGGTGGGAGAGACCTGGTGATAGTTTCATGTCCAATAAGACACCTATCCAACAGAAGGCTGCTGGCTTTCTAGTTGCACATTATGTTGCACCACCTGTGGTTTTGAGCAGCATGTTGTAGAGCTTATATAAATGGATTTTATTAGCACAGGTTTGTGATGACCCTGTTACTCAGAAGTAACAAAGCAAGTTATGACAATGGTGTGATAAGCAAAGTTGGTGCCTGGGGCAAACCCTGCGGGAGAGCTGGCAGGGAGCTGGAGGGTAGGCATGTGATTCCATGGGGGGGCGAGAGGGATGTGGGTTCTAAGAGCAGGGTGCAGGGCTGGGGGGGCAGCAGTCTTACCCAAACCGGAAACTCCTACACAGTCCTGACCCAGCTGCTGCTGCTACTGTGTGTACTCTGACCACCCTGGGTGTAGCTCTTTTAAGCCTGGACTGTTCTGGAGTTTCCAGCATGGCTATACTGCTGAGGCAGAGATTACACAGGGATGAGGGGATATTCCAGTACCCCTCCTAACTTGGTGCCCATAGTGGGTGCTCCTCTCCCCAACCCCCACTTACGCTACTGGGTTACTAGACTCATTCTAAATAAGTGATAATTAAATTATGTAACCTGTACCACTACAGCAAGCCTTCTGCATTTGCTCCATGTTGTACTGAAGAAACTCTTTCTGCTTAGAACAATGGCATTGGGCAGTTTGTCTACATCAGGCCAGTTCTGGAGTACCAATTCAGGACTTAAACATCAGTGTAGGAGGATTCTGTAGGAGGATCTAAGAATATATCCAAGCAATGGTGTTTACTGGCAAAGGAAGGTGCAAGCTATAGCACAGATGGTCATTTTGTTTGGTACTTGCATACTAGCAAAATGTGTTTTTATGTTTTCCCTAATAATTTAGCATAAGGTAACTTCATGCTGGAAGTGTGGCAGGCTTTTGCTATGTAATCAGAACTTGTAAGTAGTTTTGTGTTTCCCATTCTTATGTTAAGCACTCTTTTCCTGTTTGATGTGTTTTCTTTGCCACAACAGAAAAAGCCAGTGGCATGTGTTATCAGAGGAACAGCAGAGTGCTCTGTGCATTGTTTACATTAAGTAATATTTGCAGGGGGGAGTCTAACCCATGGAAAAGGCCAAATACTGATGCCATCTTCCCCATATATTCTGCTAGAGAGGAACAGCTTCAACTCTGGTCAGTAACAAAAGATATGCTGAATAAGTGTATCCTCTTCCCCCCCCTCCCCCCCATTGGAAAAGTTAGCCTAGGGTTCCTGAGAGAGGCAGTGGGGATTATTTTGATACTTTAACCCAGTCTTCTCCCATTTTAAGCCTGTTTTCTACCCCTGGGGTTTATAGCCTAGATGCCAATAGCAGAAAACTAGCAGTAAATCCAGATCATGAGCCTTCTAGAGACACAAATCCTGATCCACAGTGTCAATAGAAACAAATGTAGTGGTTTTACCCTGCTGTGTTTTGTACATATTCCAGAACACAATATGGGAGATTAAATGTTTGGAAGTCTTTGGTCCAGTGAACCTTGGGGTGAGCATGGCAAATCATATTTGAGAGTCATTGGTGGTAGTGCACAGGGAAGCTTACACTACTCAGACTGTGTCTTGATGTCACTAGTATGGATTACTGAATCTTTATGTTCCATAAGCAAATCACCGATTAATTTCCAGAGAGAAAATTATAACCAATTACACATCAGGACAGCTAAATCCTTCTTGATTCACCTCCCTCTCCAGGATGGAACCAAAAACCTGGGCTTTCATCCAGTGACTTGAAAATGTATTCCAAAATCTGTTCTGGAAGGGTTATTCACCAATCAGTTGGAAAAGTGCCCTAAGCATTAATATTTTAACACTTTCTATAAAGCAATAGATACCAATTGTTTTCTTTACCTACACGCTACATGCTCGTGGCAAGTGGATAATAACCACACCGGTATTTGAGCTCGGATCTTGCTTTAATGTGGCTTCTTCATCCATGTCTGATATAAATCATTTTTAACCTGAGCCAACTTCTGGTCTCATTGTGAGTAGTCAAATCATCTTCCCTGTTTTGTTAAAGTAATCCTCATTAGTTAAAAGTGCTCTGAAAAAGCATCACAAAAAGGAAAGTCTGAGAAAGTAATAGTGATTACTGTTTCAAAAGAGAAACATAATTTATAATTAGTCATCTGCTCTTATACAAGACAAATGTGGCAGGGAAGTTGAAATGATATCTTTGGATTTTAAAAACATAGAAGCATATTAAATAAAGGAATTTCACTAGACTCTACGTTTGTTTTAAGGATAAAAGAAAGCTATTAGGCTAGTTATCCTCTTTATATCCACATTTCACTTGGTTATGTTTAATAGGATCTACTCATGTATAAAAAATTGCACCCTTATCCAGTTTATAGTAGAGATATAACAATATTTAAAATTACTACTTAAGATTTTGTACATTAACTCTGTCTGCTGGCAAAAGACAAATACTCTCCTATTATGTAATTATGGCTTCAAGCGGCTCTAGTGAAGAGGTTGCACAGGCTGGGGCCTGTTCTCTGTTGTCTGGAGGCGTCGACAGCAAGTCTGTGGTTGTGGTCACATAGAATTTGAAAGAGAGACTTCGTTTGCCAGTCAAAACAGCATGCAGTATAAAGTTCAGTGCTCGTTCCTTCCAAGAGGGCAAAGAATAGTCAGGTCTACATTCCTGCATGAGACTGCAGGGATTTATACATCCAGATCAATACTTTGTTTCCTTCCTTCCTTCCCCGCCCTGACTACATTTATTTTAAAACCATCTGGAAAATTGTTAAATACAGGTAAAATGATCCACTGACCATATGGATGCAAACATATGGGGGCCTTGCTCTCTTCTTACATTGGTGAGAATCGAGAGCATTTCCACTGATTAACTGTGAAGAGTTATTTACCCTGGGGCAAGTAAGAGGAGAATCAGAATAGACAAGCTAAGGTATAGGTCTACTGCAGTCACAGAAGCAATCTAGCTGTGACAGCATGGTGATCCACTTAGAATATATACCCTATCCAAGAAGCAGATTAAATTAGCCTCCATGCTGCCCTGGTTAGACTGCTACCAGTACTCAAGCTAGATACAAAAGCTAGCCAGCCAAAAGCTACACTGGGTGCCTTTCCATTACACTGCTAGCACTGCAACTGCAGTGTGGAGACAGCCACAGTTACTGGCTACAGAATATAAAATAGCATGTAGAGTACAACTCAAAGGGCTTGAATCTCCTCTTGCTTATACTCCTGCAAATGAGAATAAACTCCATTGAAGCCAGGAAATCAGACCCTGTACCTTCTGAGCAAAAAGCTACAAGGTCCTCCCACTTCCGTTTAGGTCTCTTAACCCTCTGGGATGGAACTTCGGTTGACACTATGTTCTGTTGAGCAAGTGGCTGTGCTCAGAGGTTAACAGACAGCTTGGGCCCCTGCACCTGAGTAAGTTATTTACAATAACAGGTCTTCTATCCTTTGGAAGAAAACAAGCACATCCCCCAAATAAAAAGCAGAGTAAAACTAAAACAGCAGCCAGTAAAAATAGATTAGAGGCTTCAAAGATGCAGGCTGATGGTTAAAAATCAGTTCTCTATTTTCAAAGAAAATGTCATTAGCTAATCCTTAAATTCAGGCTTTGGCAGGTAGCACAGTATTTTCTCCAAGTGCAGGAATGTGAGTGTCATAAGAAAATCTTTGTAACACATGAAAAACCTCCACAGCTACACCTTTATGGTTCCTTTTGTTCAAGCCAGCCTCAATGGGCTCACTGATCTCTTTTATGTGCACTGGACCATAGCATGGTTTAAGGACAGACTTGTTTAGTGCATTTATATATTCCCTTTATCTACAATTCCACTAATGTGAAATAAAAGAAAACAAACTTCACCAAAAGAGATTAAGTGTGTGTATATGCATACAAACATAAGCAATGAAGTCAAGAAAACCAAGAATAAAAACCCATCCTATACTCCAGGAAGAATATCCATACATAAAAGACCATTAAACTAATATTAAAAATAAATCCAATTCAAACAAACTTCACCCCCCATTGCTTTCACACTTACATCATTTTCAAGATGCTCTAGCACATTCTCTCCTATTGTCTTCTTTTCAAGCAGATGTCTCCATTCTGTGGTTTTCTATGATTTATGTATTACTAATCTCTATTTCTCCATTAGTTACAAACATCACTCTACCAAAAAAATGATGCCAGCCATGTCCCACAGTAACTAATCCACTAAAATGAGTTCCTTTGTCTTTGTCTTGAATCTCAAAATGACAATTTTTCCACTGAGAATTTCTTCTAGAACTTTGCCCAAAAGATGCCCAAAGCTATATCTTGTTGTTTCCTTGGTAACCAATTGCTTGAAGTCAAATAACTACACATGAGATGCCTCTTCTTGTTACTAATGTGGAAAGGAACACTGGGATAAAATAATGAAGGACTGGTGTTCCCATTTGCTAGGAACTTATCACCATTTTCTACCATCAACACAGTTCTTTTAGCAGTCATTGCAAGACAGCTCTGTTTGAAATGCCAGGAATATATGGATCTTGTTATTCAATCCAAAAACAACCAACCACATGTAATTCCAAATGTGGCACAACTGTAATGCAACACTTAGGGGGAAAAAATGAAAATGAAGGCTTAGTTCATGAAATCACTATGAACAAAGTTAAAGCCATGCTTTGGGGATGCTACGTATGAAGTCTGTAATACATACACATTACAGAGCAGACCAGGCTACAAAGGAAAGTTTGTAATACCTACACAATACAGGGCAGACCTGGCTGCAAAGCATATGGTTAAGGCCTTGTAACACTTTCCATTTTTATATATAATGTAAATTGAGCACATCTTTTGTAAGATTTTCTGCTTCTCTTTTGATGTCAAGGAGCACCAGTATTACATTTGTTTATAATTGCAATTAAAATCCATGTAGCGGTCATATAAACGATTTTATTAGAGCACGTTTGCGATGCCCTTGTTACTCAGGAGTAACAAAACCATATATGTGGCTCATCCCAAATAAGAAAAGATAAAAAATGTTAACCAATGTAACTCCCCTAAGTACAGATGTTCCATGCTGTACTGAAGAAACTCTTTCCTAAATGTTTTAAAAATCTTAAGGTCATATTATCATACTTACTTTTGCCTGTAGCATCAAATCTCCCTTATTACTTGTGAGTCTAGTTCTCAAAAAGTTACCCAAGATAGTTTATCTGCATAACCGGCAACATACATACAGTGTTAAAGTCTGATATTTGAAGATGAATAGAACAATTACTATCGTCTGAGATGTCCTGGTTTGGAAAGCTCAGAACATTCTCTTCCAAATTGTATAAATAGGCCTATTTCTGGTCCTAAAAGAGCACGCAATATCATACCTGAAGACAAGAGTGGCCAACCTGAACCATGCATGCCACAAGTGGCATGTGCAGCCACTTTCTGTGATGTACAGCAAGAAGTTTTGAGCAGAAAGGAGTGAGAACAGCAACAGACTGGATATGGAGAATAGAGGCACATACTGCAGTCCAGGGAGAGCAGAGGAAGGGATCAGGCAGGGAAAGGAGATCAGAGTGGCGCTTGGGAAGGGTGTATGGCTTACTCTGTGGCACACCTGCAAAAAAAGTTGCCCCCCGCCACCCCTGTTTTCAGATATGCCCTGGTTCAGAATTACATATATGTTTGTCCCAGGCCTTAAATCAATGTAAGTTAGAAGATAACCAAGAAGGTATTTGGACTAGAAATTGTATTCCCATGTTTGTACAACACCTAACACAGCTGGGCTCTTTCTAGATTTATTTTTAAATAAGACCATTTTGAAGTAGTCCCAGTGGATCTGAATTAGGAGATAGAAAAAAGATAAGGAGACCGTAGATGAATATAAATAATTATTATATGGACTTAATTAAAAATGATAGGATGATGCATTCAAGAATTTTACAAATGGTTGCAAAAAGTTTAGCCCCTAAATCCATATTTAGGCATTTTAATAAATGGCCTGATTTGCAAAAGCTGTTCCATATCAGACTAGTTTTATTGATGTTCATCCAGAAGTGTCAAAACATTTGTTGCAAAGTTTAACCTGGAATTATTCTTATAATAACACAGGCACTATTACAAAGAGAACAAGAAAACAAGAAGCTCATTTAAAAAGAGAAAGATTAAAAATAACAAAAGTGATACGGTATACATTAATGCCTTAACCAAAACCAGAACAGGAATCAATGTTGTGTATTTAACATGTCTGCATATAATTAAGACATAGTTCCCTTGCAGAGAGTCTGTACAGAGTTGTACAGTTTAATAAAGTTTTGCTTTCTTCTGTATAGCTTAACTTCTCTGAAGATCTTTGTTAAAATACAGCAGGAGGAGTCACAGGACCATTCATATTCAAAAGATAACTTCCTTCTCCAGCAACTCTTAAATTGCAGAAAAATCACATACACCAGGGAAAGTGGTTCCAACAAGGCCCGTTTTTTCCCTTCCCTCTGTCAAAGTTTTGTACGAAGACTCACTGACATAGCATCTCGTTGTCCTTCTACATTAGATTAATAACAACAAAGTAGACTCAATGGGGTCTCTAGCTCTTCTTAGTTTTTGAATTTGAAAAAAACAGGTCTGCCTTTTTGGGGAGGATTTTTGAGGGGATGGGGATGAAGGGAGAGGAGCATGGGAAAAGCAGACTAGTTGTAGCAAATTTCATTATGGTTATAAAAAACTTTGGCAGATTTCAGGGCAACAAGCCAGCTAGGATCAGCCACCGGATAACCACAGTTTATAGAAGCTGGCATTGAGTCATCATGTAGGACTTCACTGCATTGAAGCTTTTTATGAAGGCAATTTTTGTGTAACATGAAACTTTGGGTCTATGCTGTCTATTCATCACCCACTGAGGTCAATAGGGCAAGTCCCTTTCCATGGACTATAGTAAGAGTTTGATCAGGCCCTCTCCCTGTAAGTACCGCACTGAGACCCTTGAACAAGGCCATTGTACTTGAATTTAGGTCTTCTACTGGCTAAAAGCTTGGATTTCCGCATGGTCATTGTTCGGCCTTTTATTGCCAAGCTTATTTTCCAAATGCTGGGTGGTTTCTGTTATATCAATAGAAGCTTTTTGCACTAAAGTAGATATTTATTTCTTTGCAAGTCCCTTGGCAACAACCAATGCTATACAGGAAAATAAAAGCTTATGAAACAATTATCTGAAAAGGAAAAAGCAAAAAGAGAATAAAGGTAGGCTAACCAGCTGCCCACATTTCCAGTGTGTATTGTAGGAAGGGTAAATATAAGTGCAGAGTAATACAAGTAAACTGAAACTAATTAAACTAAGGTTCAACATAGAAACCATAAAGAAAAACTCTTCAAGTCATCTCAGTGGCAGAAGTATTTGGTGCCCAAAGTGTCCTTCATTCCCTACCCTGGTCTTCCTAGCAGGTATTGTGCATGGCTAAGTACACAGGTATTTTTTACCCCCTGCCTCCCATCCAGTGCTGGAATTACCCGCTGCCCTGCAGAGATTTCCAAATCCTGCACTGATAGGACAACAGGAAAGTTGAAGAAACAGGCATTTATTTGGTAGAGCTGGCCAGAACCACGCTGAAGAGATCCTTTAAAAGCACACACTCCAGTCTCTTCTCCTAGCTGAGGAATCTCTCCATCAGTCTCTGTCCCTACTCCTCCCATGCCTGCTGGGCTTTCTGTATTCCATTGTATCTTTGCAACATATCACTCATGGCCCTTTTCTGTTTGTTCACATCTGGCCTGTCTGCTCACTGAGCTTCCTAAAGGGGCTGAGGTGGAAGAGGAGGTGGGGGTAGGGGGAAAGAGGGCAGGGTGACTGGCCCTTCTGAATGAATGAGGGCACTTTTTTTTCTGAAGTTTGAAATGTGGAAAAATAGAAAAAAAGTCCCTGTTGTTCATTTCATGTGTGGTTTAAAGGTTGAAACTTACCAAAAGAACAGCCAGTGGAGGATTCTCTTCCTGAGCTCTATTTGGGTATGGACACATGTATATTTAGAGCAATTTCAAAAGGGCAGTGGCTGTTATATTTTAAATCTTACGTGGGAACAATACCAATGTAGCATAAGTGCTCCAACTTTAACCCTGGATGAAACTGGCATGTTAAAGCTGGAGAGATTTTGCTATATTTGTATCATTCCCAATTGGGGGCTGCACATGACACAATCATCGGCAACAAAACAACTGATTATCATCACAAGTTGAATCCCCTCCCCTGCAGTATCCTTCCTGGATTTACACATGTAGGACCAGCTGTCCATCTTCCACCTTGCAGAGTGCCCCTGCAATGGCCCCCTCAAGAGGATAAATAGACTCTCTACTTAGGCACTTTCATGGGACTTTCCTTATTGCTGAGCCATGAAATCTAATATATAATAACTGCATGAGTGAGAGAGAGAGAGAGAGAGAGAGAGAAAACCTTTTTGACTTTTTAAAACTTTACTATAAAAATATTAAAAACAAATGGTGAAAGTGCAAAGGTTCATCAACTGCTGAAACTTCCTTAGCCTGACGAAGGGTTTTTGAACTCGAAAGCTTGCTTAATAAATATTCTCCAACTATTTGGGTTGGTCTAATAAAAGATATCAAATTCACCCAAGGAACCTTGTCTGCCTATGTCCTTAGACCAACACGGCTACAACCTAAACCCCTGCAAGGTATTCCCCCCACCTCCCAGAGGCTGACAGCAACAAACACACCATATCACCAAAGATTGAAACCCCATCCCCCGCATGCCCATCTGTCCATCTTCCTCCTCGCAGAGTGCCCCCTCGATGGCCCAGCATGACATACTGGTCCACATTTTGTTGCAAGGTAAAGTGCCCAAATTCAAGATGTAACACACACCTGGACCAAGAAGCAGAGGATTTGGAGGGCATTGTCAGAGCTGGCTTGTGAGCAGGTTTCTGCAGCTTTTCAGTCACGGCCTTGGCCTGTCTTAGCAGGAAATTGGCCAGGCAGGTCATGCTTCCCTTGGCCACTCAGGGTGGGATAGAGAAGATGTACACAGTCTCAGAGAGGTCCAAGTCAAGAGCACCAAAGAGGGCACTGAGGGCAGCAAAGAGCAGCTGCAGCCAAGAGAAGTCCAGTAAGGCATGGAAGAGTCTCCTTCACCTCCTCCACACACAAAAACAGCAGGCTGCCAATGCCTCCAGGTCTAAGTGGCAGACAGAGGCCCATATCCAGGGCCCCATGCAACAGTCATCACTGAAGTTGTCAGTTCTTTTGGTGATGGGCAACTTGTAGAGGTGCACTGGGCTGAGTAGGATTGCTTTGGTGTTGCTGCCACTAGGCACCACCTCCAAGTCATGCCAGGACAGGCAGCATGGACACAAGCATGAGGCACTTTGTCTATGTGTACAGTGCCTCCCCATACAGGATCTCAAGGCAGGTTCCACCACTGTTATCATTAGGCACAGTAAGGGAGAGCAGGGTACCAGGCCCATCACTCTCAGCACTGTTCAAGGCTGGAGAAACAGGTGGCGATTGAGGGGGTCTGCCTAGCGAACTGCCATTGGGGAAGTCTTGTCATGCATGGATGTGGTCTTGCAGAGAAGCAAGTGCATTCATCGGCAGGGCAGGTTTCACTTCAGCCAAGAGGTCCAAAGCAAAGCAGAGTACAGGCCTGGCCAGTCAGCTAAGGCTTTGGCTGAGAGGCGGGCAGACTGAGCAGAGTTAAGAAGTTGCATCAGCTTGATGGTATGACACAGACCCAGGAAGAAATGAGGCTTCTGGAAGCAAGGCTTGATGCCTCTGGCTGCAAAACCAAGTTATGAACCAGGGATTTCTGCAGCAGTTCTGGAAATCATAAGTGCCTGCCCTAGGGTCTCAGTCTGCAGTAGGCCTGCAATGCCTGGGTGAGGCTGCGATAGAAGGGCAGTAGGGTGTCTCAGCCAAGGCAATCAGCATCCAACAGAAAAAGTTCCCAATGAAGGTTGAGGTCCCCTAGTCAATGCACAAGACCAAAGGCCAGCCATTGCCAGGGGAGAAGCAATAAATAGCAGGTGTTGAAGGGCTTGCAAATGGAAGGCAGCCACCTTGCTCACCAGGTTAACCAGGCCTTGACCTCTGTCATTACAGTGTAGGTAGAAGACAGCCTGCTGGACTGAGTGACTCGTACCAGAAGTCCATAAGGCAACTTCTGGAGCCTTCTGAGCAGGGTAAGTGGTAGCTCCAGGATGGCACACCTGTGCCACAGAGTTGAAGCTTCCATGCTGTTGATGACCAGGACCTGGCCACAAGAGATGCTGGGCAGGTGCCATCGCTACCTCAACCTCCTCACTGATGCCTTCCCAGTTCTTGGCTAAATAGGATGGCATGCCTAGGAAAAAGCCCAGCACTTTGAAACCACTGTGGCACCAAGACTTGTAGAGGTGCACCAGGCTGATTTTTCCCCTCTATGCAGCATTGGTTCCCCTCTATACGGCACTGGCTAGGCCACAGTTGGAGTACTACATCCAGTTTTGGAAGCCGTATTTCAAGAAGAATGTTGATATACTCGAGAGGGTCCAGAGGAGGGCCACGCGTATGGTTAGGGGCTTACAGGACAAGCCCTATGAGGAGAGACTGAGGGACCTGGACCTCTTCAGCCTCTACAAGAGAAGGCTGAGAGATGATCTTGTAGCCACCTACAGATTAATTAGGGGGACGCAGCAAGGGATTGGAGGTGCTCTGTTCACCAGGGCGCCTCTTGGGGTAACGAGGAACAATGGTCACGAACTGACAGAGAGCAGATTTAGGCTAGATATCAGGAAAAACTTCATGGTAAGGGTGGCCAAAATTTGGAATGGGCTCCCAAGGGAGGTGGTGCTCTCCCCTACCTTGGGGGACTTTAAGATAAGGCTGGATAGGCATCTGGCTGGGGTCATCTGAGCCCAGCACTTTTTCCTGCCTAGGCAGGGGATCAGACTCAATGATCTGTTGAGGTCCCTTCTGACTCTAGCATCTATGAATCGATAAAGACAGGCTTCCAGGTAGGTCTGGTCTGAGCATTGATCCCAGTGCCCAGCAGAAACGCGTCACTTCTGGCTCAGTATCTTACACGACAACTTCAGTAGCAACTATTTTTAGTACGAACAGGAGTTTTCATCTGACAGCTAACAAGCACACAACATAGAAAGAAGGATTTTTTCATTGGATCATATTTGATAAGAGGAAATATATATTTTTAAATGATATATATTATGCTGTTTCTGAATGTACTGGAATGAAAATTCTTTTCTTTCACTATCCACTTTCTCTTGCTGTAGGAAGTCCTAACTTTTGCAAGAGGGTGGGAATAGTAACTGCTGCGGGGGACAACTAGTGCCACACCAAGTGGGGTAAGGAAGAGCTATATTCAAATTAGAGATGGACCTGAATCAGCATTCTAGATCCATACATTACAAACTTCTAAATATTCAAAGCTACATGTCTCAGTTTTTCAGCTTCCTCTACTATCCTTTTCAAACACAATTGCCTTAGATAATCAGTCAGGAGAAGAAGAAATGAGGAATAATATATATTTTTTTATCTTCATCCTACTTAGGATTTTACCTTTCTATTCAGTATTTTAATGCTCAGCATGACACTTAAAAAATGTATCCAAACAAAAATCTCAGTAATGCTGTGGAACAGCACTGCTGTAAGCTCCATCAGGCACACAAAGCTAAACATTATAAAGTAATACCAAACTGAAGTAGCAATTCAGAAAATCTGTATATAGAACGCATTTAAGAATTCACTGAAACATCACTGATCAAGTGAGGTCTTAGGGTTACATGAAATGAGTGACTAAAGCACCAATTGCTCCTGAGGGCCACTTATCTTGCTCTCCATAATTAGTTTAATACCTTAGAGGAGGAGAGCAAAGGTTACTGTTTAGTCTCCAGTTAGAGGGTCATTGTTGAAGAATGATGGCTATTTTTCTCTTCCTGGAGGTTCAAACACATTTTAAATATGGCAGGAAAAAAAGTCCATAAAGCCCATGTCAATATATTAGAAACTGATTAGAGCAGTTACTTAAACTGTCAAACTGAATCCACTATAAAAGACAAAGTGTGTAGACTATAGGAAGTAAATTATCAGGTAATTAACACCCACTTTGCATAACAAGGAAGCAGAACAAAGGTATGGAAAGGAGATTAAATCAAATGCCAAGAAAGAAACAGCACAAAATGAACGATTCCAATCAGGAGATCTTACAATACCTTCAGCTCTCCTGTGAAATGAATTTTCATTTCCACCTAGGAGAAATTTTACAATCTTTGCATTCTCCTGTGCCTAAGGAAGGGTGTGTGCACCCAAAACCTTGCAAATAAGGATTTTTTTTGGCAAATATCTAGTCGGTTTAATAAAAGGTATCACCTCTGCCACAAGTTCCTGATTCCAAGAAAGAAACAGTTAAACTAACCCTCAGATTATGCATATGAGGAATATACTGTTAAGAAAATACTAAGAAATACCAAAAGAGCAAGGATCCTCGGCTGATGATATTCTGAGAAATCCAGAAGCTATGGTTGCCACACAGACAGCTGAGAATCATTCCAGGCCCCATTTAAGCTTTGATTGAAAGAGTGAGAGGTTGTGCCCACTCTCAGGATATGCCACGTTCCAGAATTCATTGGCCCCTGTGTAAATTCTGTGGTTCCTGTGAATGTTCTGATGGAAGTTGGCTTCGTTCCATTGACTTCACCAACACCATGCCAATTCATACCAGATGTGGATCGGACTCCCCTTGTTCTTCCTCTATTAAACTCTTGACATTATGAGGTGGTAATCAGCAGTGATATTTGAATAAAAAGCTATACATCCCAGGTGTTTTAATGCATGGATTGCTTAATAGTGATGAGCAAAAAAGGAAGGCAATTCTATTGCCTTTCAGTGAAGCCAGGCAGATTTGCACCAGCCGAGTAGCTGACCCATTAACTCTGCTATGGCAACATTAATTAACATGGGCCTGCATTTTCCGAAGCATCACTTAAAGGCTTCAATTTCACCCTTTAGAAGACATTTCACTTCTATTTATTACTGGCATTAGCTTACCTTTTTCTGAGTGCGCTTCCATTCTGGACTAAAACACCCACAAAATAGGAACTCTCCAGTCAGATCAGGACATTGTTACGTGATATATTGTACCTTGTCAGCATGATCTTTATGCATATGTGTAGTCCGATTAAAAAGCTATGATAAGTCCTCATTATCAAACAAGTCATCTTTTATACCACCAGGATTATATAGCTTCCCACCTAAATCCTGTGCCTGATCACCAACTCAAAAAGTCAACGACAAAAACGTATATGTAATGGGCCAAAACCTTGGCTGGTAAAAATTGGTGCGGCATCAATGCAGATACCCCATTTATACCAGTTGAAATTCAGCCTTAGCATTTTCAGATTGTATGTCTTATTTGTATACAGCAGAATGCACCGAAGCGTTGGTGGTGCCCTCTGCGGTGAACCAGTAAAACGTTATGCCTGTCACAAGAACATTATGGATTTCACCATTTTACAATCTAAGGATGAGATCCTGCTACTCCTACTCAGGAATACTTCATTTGAGTAGGTCTACTGACTTCAATAGGATGCCTAGCAGAATCCTCCACTTACTCCCTGGTAATAAAAGGTGGCAGAAACTAACTCAACACCAATCATTCAAAAGGCAACAGCACTTTAATTACCTACACAAAAGGTATGCGCATAGTTATCCATCACTACTGCAGACAGTGAGCAACTCCATAGTACAGAGCAGGAACTTTGAATACATCAAAGGTTTTAGCCACACCAGATTGTCTTTCACAGGGGTGAGGCTTCAGAAGCACAGCTAGTCCTTTTGAAAGGTGCTGAGAACGGATTAGTTCAAAAGTGTCTGCACAGTGCATGTTCCTGTTCAGTATTCATAGTGAATTCTCTCTTTAGCAATACAAATCACATTTTAGAAGCCCATCAGTAGATATTTAGGAATACAAATGGAGCAACTCTGTAAAACTAACTGTCATTTACCGAACAGGAAGAAACCCTACCAGGAGCCAAATATACACCTGACATTTTTAGAAACAGAACCTCAATGTAAAGGGGGGGCGGGAGGGGAGGGAGGGAAATCAAACCTAAAAAGACATTTAAAACCTAAGCAGGTTCATGCAACTAAAAGTCAGTTGGATGCTGCCTATAGTGTTGCAATCCCGACACCTCTGCAACTGGGAAATATTGGCTTTTTCACTGCTGTATGTACCTTTGTTCTGTAGTTTTCTCTCACCACCTTATCCCATTGCACTAGTCAGCGAATTAAACTTTTGTAAGTATGTAAACCAATACTCAGCAGTGACTGAGCATTAATATTCAGAGGGAAAAGTGGAGAAGTATTCAAAATATTGCTTTTGGAGGAAGAGAGGGGGCAGTAGTGATATACCAAACAGGGGCTCAGGTTCTTTCCACCTCACATGAGCAGATACAGGAATTATTTCATCATGAGGTTTCCTTTTTCTCGACTGTAATAGATGCTCAGGTGAGATTTTTAGCTGTAGGCCAGACCCTCGTCCTGAAGGAGAAATCTAAAAACACTTCATTTGAGTCACCTAGATGACCTTATTTTTTTGACTCCATGAGGGAAGGAATATTTTTCATACTATAGCCTAGCATAGCAGTTGCTTTGTTGAATTTCAGTTTGGCAACTGGTCAGGCTCAAATGGCCATAAATAAGATTTACTTTAATCCAGTTAATCCTAAATTGTTGATTGGTACAAGGCACCAATATTACAGGGTAAACTTTCCAGGCTTATCATTTGATGGGAAAGAATGTGTGGATATTGATTCTGTTAGTAGTCACAAGATGACTTCGGACTGCAAGGTTTCTTCTATCAAAGAGTGTTGCGGCTATGGCTGCCTCTTGTCCCAGATTTTGCCGCTGCTGCCATGTGACACAATAACAAGGAGGCAAAATCATATATAGAAATGTGTAGGCATAGTTTATCACTTGTTGAGCTTTAATGATATGTTCAGCCCTGGATAGAACAAAGAAGGGGTATGTGCTCTCTCCTCCAGGAGTTTCAGTTTCAGCCTTGATTTTTAGAGGGATTTGTTATGCTGACCTTACTGCAGCCCCATGCCCCCTGAGGAGCTATAAAATGCACTCCAGAAACTATACCCATCCCATTAGCCTAATCTAATCAGTAAATCAGGAGGATTCTTCAGAACTCTTTTGCCCCTACAGAAAAATGGCCTCACATAGGTGCCAGCTGCCAAGGCTATATACTTGGACAATTATTTGATTTCCCTCTTAACTAATCTGTCCTGTCTACATTTCAGTGGTGTGATTGCCTTGAATATTCTGGACCTGCAAAATTAAACTGGTTCTACGCTATTCTGGTTGAAGTCTAAAACACTGGAGCTTACTCTAGAGTTGATCAAGATTGAGAGGGTGTGAGAGCCTGTGTATTCTATTCCTGACATTCCCTCCCCACCCCAACCCCATTCAGGTACTCCCAGGAAAAACCTTTCCTTTGATGTTTAGACAGCTGCAAGATAATTATATGTATGCAGCACCCAACATACCAAAAGGAATCCCTAGGCATTTTACAGCTAGCATAAAAATCAAAGGATAATTCCAACACAATGACAGTGTGGTTAGAATTGTAATAAAAAGGAAACTTTCAATTTTTGACTTAACTTTGTCAAAAGAGGGCAGCTTATAGATAGGAAGTAAAAGAACAGAAGCAGAACAACTAAAACCATCTTGAGCCATGTTTTCAATTGGAAAGGGAAAGAATAATTTTTAATTTGGTTAAAACAGTTTAGTTTGGCTGCTAAGTGAGTAATGTTGATTATCTCTTTAATTCTACATTAGGAGGCCTTGGGGACAGGTACTGTCTCTGTGTTCTGTGTTTGTACAATGCTTAGCACCATGGGATTCTGGTCCATGACTCCTATTGACATATAAATAATACATAATACACACTAAACTATCCTGTAAACTACACCCTCTTTATAAAACAAAACACTGAAAATAGCTAGTAAAGGCATGTTAGAACTAGATAATTTGGAGGTTTTTCCTACGGTCCTGTAAACAAGATGAACAATGTGGGAAAGTAGGTTGGCAGATAGTCTCAATTCACTGGTGCAGCTCAACTGCAGAATATTCTGCTTTGTTATCCATCATTTTTCAATGACCAACTTAATTGGTTCCAAGAAAGTTACAACAATGTTCTCGGGAATCCATTCTTGTGTGAGCACTCTTGTGATTATGAAATGTTTTAAAGGAAAGAAGCTGCAGCAACAACATCAAGGGAGAACCTGAGAGTTGTTAATATAAGAAAGGGATTAAAATGTAATGACTCAATGCCTGTATTTTCTAGTGTCCAATACAACCCGTCCCATAGAAAAAGTTTGTAAGGGGTTGCAACTTCGCTATGTCTTTAACAGTATGCCAGTAAATAATTCTAGGATTCAAAGGGATCAGACAACTAGACGTCTTTGTCAGGAATAGTGCCTTCCTTCCAGAGGTGAAAAATGATGCCAAATCACGATAATCATGGCTAGAACATGCCAGGCAAAGCATAATCTTGCAGAAGAAGCCGGGTTTCTAAATGTTTTCAGTCCATATTGCGTGATAGGTCTGACACTATAGGACTGAAATCAATGGATATTTTTTCCTTTGGGTCCGTTAGGTACAGAATTGAACCTGATGATAGAAACTATACCTTGCCTCCAGCCCTAGAGACAAAACTTTCTTCTGATATAGTTGATGGAGACATAACATTTTGCATCAGCATTATTACTGCATACTGTACCAGGATCTTGTCAGTGAAGATTTCATCCTTCCAGGGAGTGATCATAATGGCATCAGAATATTGTTCAAGCAAGTTCCCTGAAAAGCTTTAAAAACAGCTTTTCTAACAATACTAACAATGAGGAGTTTGCCTTCGGTGCCCCCGGGGGTTACAAGAAATAATGGCCACAAGCTAGCAGAGAGCAGATTTAGATTGGACATTAGGAAACACTTCTTCACAGTTCGAGTGGCCAAGGTCTGGAATGGGCTCCTGAGGGAGGTGGTGCTCTCCCCTACCTTGGGGGTCTTCAAGAGGAGGTTAGATAAGCATCTAGCTGGGGTCATCTGAACCCAGCCCTCTTTCCTGCCTGTGCAGGGTGTCGGACTCGATGATCTATCAAGGTCCCTTCCGACCCTAACATCTATGAATCTATGAAACTCTGAGAACAGCCAGCCCCCTATTTGTTTACATCAAGAGTAGGCAATTTAGAGATTTCTTTGATGCCCTTGCTTCTTGACTCCTGATTATACTGAGCTTACTTTTCTGACAGTTACTGCAAATAGTCTTATTTTAAGTAGAACTTGATGATCTCTTAATGCTTTTAAGGCTAAAGTTTCAAAAGAGTTTTCTCTTCAATTTAGTTTATGGCAGAGCTGTATTTCACAGCTGCTTTTAATTTATTTTTGTGAGGCAATTTGGAATCGGTGCTTGAGTTATACGGCAAATATAGGATGAAGCCAGAGCTACCATTCCTGGGCAAACAGTTAGATCAAATGAACTGAATCTCCTGTGTTTTACCTCCTGATTTATTTTTGAACCATCATCAAATTTCAGGAGTAGGAAAAAGGCCAATGACCCGTTCATGCTCTTTATCAGATTTTATTATAAAGGAGAAAAAAAGGAGAGGTTTTCTTCATGGATCTTTAATGGCCCTGAGAGTGGGAATTCTAGTGGGGGAAGCAGCATCCTTTTCTCCACCTACAATTTGTTGTACCTGGACCTCAAGCAGCCCTTTACGTGGAGCCATGATTTCCAAGGAGATACTAGGTTTCATGTCTATTAAACCACTTCCATTCCCTGTTCCTTGCTTACAGCTAAAGAGGACTGGTTTTCACTAGTTGCTTGCAAGTCCTCCTCAGATGATAGAAGTTTCTTGCAAATTACTTGAATCTTTTCTATTCTTTTCAAGCACTGTGGAAAATGGCAGAAATGGTTAACCAGAAAGGACAAAGTAGAAGTAGCTCACTGTGGAATTACAGACTGGTAAAGGTCATCTGAGAAGCAAGACAGAGGAATCATAGAAAAATAGGGCTGGAAGAAACCTTAAGAGACCATCTGATCCAAACCAGATGATCCAACCTGGGCCACTACACCCTAACCATCTCATCCACATGTTTGTCAAATCTGCTCTTAAAAACTTCCAGGGATGGCAATTCTGTCTCTTTAGGCAACCTTATTCCAGAATTTAAAAGTATAGTTAGAAAGCTCTTCCTACTATCCAACATAAAATGTCCCTTGTTGAAATTTAAGCTCATTACTTTGTTCTGTTCTTTGTTGGCAGAGAAGAGTTGATTGTCATCCTCTTTATAATTACCGTTTTTGTACCTGAAGACTGTTATCAAAATCACCCTTCATTCTTCTTCAGACTACATCATCCCAGCCCTTCCGACCTTTCTTCGTAAGTCAAGTTTTGTGGACCTCTAATAATTTTTGTTGCTGTCAGCTGAACACATTCTAGTTTGTCCATGTCTTTTATGAAGTGTTGTACCCAAAACTGGATACAGTAGTCCGGGTGGTGCCTCATCAGTGCTGATGAAAGAGTCAAAAGTTTAATGGCTGGCAAGAAAAAAAATTGTATGCGTATTCCTCCTTATGAATTTTATTCCATCAGCTGGCCCTTTCTAAGCTTTTATATCTAGGTTTTGTTTTTGGCCTGAGCTTACCTAGATTCTTCTTGGTGTATAGCCAGTTAACAGATGTGTTGGCTAGAAACTTCTGAGAGCAGCTTTCCAAAATGGAGCTCTGTTCATTAGGGTACAGTGAAGCACAAAACACATTATATGGAGGAAATCTAGAGCGCGCTCTCGCTACAAAAGATGCAAGTAATGTTAAAGAAACAGAATCTGGAAATGTGCATATGCATAGATGATGTATTTAATGGTTCCAATCTTGCAGAAAGGTATTCACATGAGAGTAACTTTATTCATATGAATAGTCACATCAGTGAAGGCCTCGCTAGGAGGAAATATGAAGCTTATTTTCTGGAACTTTTCTTATACATGCAATAGGAAAGGAGAGAAAGTGCCACTTACTTTCTAAATTCAGTTAGTACGGTATCTATTTGGATTAGTTTGGTGCAAAGAGTTTCCAGAGAAATTTAAAGACACTGGAAGACTTAGTGCTTTGCATTTTGTGGCAACTTTTGATGAATCTATTATGTAAGAAGAACCACCTTTCTTCCCCCATTTAATACATAAATTCTGAGGAAAATAAGTATCCCTCCACAACTTAATAGGTTCTCCCCTCTAATTATAATGAAAGTGTGAGTCTGTTACTTCTTACTGGTTCAGCACTAATGCTCTTGGATATTTCTTGTAGACAATGATACCTTGGAGAGCAGCCATCTTCCCATCAGCTCCACTCCCCGCATGTGGTGCTTCATTATCATTCCTTTGAGAATGTGGCCTCCAAGACGCAGAGGTGGAAATGTTGCAGAGGCACTGCATTCTATGTCCACAGCTTCCCAGTATTCACATACGAGAAACACGGCATTATGGCAACTTCACACAACTGTATTAGGGATTTGGTAAAGCATTTAATACTGCACTGTATTATGACAGGTTGGACCTCCAGGTTCTTCTCTTTTTCTGCAAACAAATGTTGAGTCTTGGAAAGACATGATTTCCTGTTTGCTTTTCTTAAATTGCAGATAGTTTGGTTTTCTTAAATTGCCAATAGTAGGGGCAGCGTTGGTATCTGGAAAAGTTGATGTGTCTCTAATTAGTGACAATAGCAAGGCACTGTTGTTCCCAGGAAGCCAAGCACTAATATTGAGCTAATATACTTGAAAGAAAGTATCACCTGCATGCTGTTTGACCACATCTGTTCCAGGAGTACCATGTGATTGTAAAGAGACTGCCTAGTATCCATCAACTTTTTAAAAACCTCCAGAGAAAGATATTCTCACAGCTTCCTGAAGCAGCTTGGTCTAGATCCTATTCTTCTTACAGTTAAAAAAATTATTTGCCAGATTTGATCTACATCTGTTTTGCCATAATTTAAATCCACTGCCTTGTGTCCTGCCCTCTGTGGCCAGGTCCTAAATATCTACTACTGCTCAGTTGGGAAGTGCTGCTGGTATCAGAATAATGGGATGTAATACACCAAATTATTTTACTGGTACAAGAACAAACTGGATTCAGGGCATGTTTAAAACTATTCACCAGAAAACATGGCAGTACTGACTGAGGACCTGCTCAACTGGGCAGCTGGTTATATCTTGCAATGTGGCAGGCGCCCTTGGTTCCTACTGACTTCATCTGGCAGCACCAGGCCACTGGAAAGGAGGTACCAAAATGCAACTGCATCAGTTAGTGGCCAGTCAGCTAATGCCCAAGTTTAAAATTGGTTTTAGTTCCCCTATTAGTCTGTGCACACTTTATTGTCGCCACTCCCACCAAATAAACAGGTAACTGCCACTATATTATTTGTATTTACAAGTCATCTGAGAAGCGAATTGAAAATCATCATCACATCCAGTCGTACAATCTCAGAAGCAACTTTCTTACAAAAATGTCATATCCACGTCACAGATCATATAAAACTGTTAATGCACTGTTAGACATTGTCTAACCCCCTGCTAGATAAGGCTGTAGAACATTACCTCTGCCTTAGGCAAGCTAAACCACTAACGGAGAGTTTTCTGGGTCTACATCTGTCACTGGACCAGTACTGTTTATATTCCACATGCAGAAAAATACTTTATAGTTGATATGATGACATCTTTTAAAGAATACATGGTTTAGCAGCTCCATTTGCAAAGCCACACAACCTGCCTCCAGAATAAATATAAAAACAAGTTTTATGTTGATTAGGCCTTTGATGTTAAGTCACCTCCAGTGGTGCTCTTCTTGCCACAACAAATTTAATTTTTAACCTCTGTATGTTATTGGAAACGAAAACATTTCTTCCGTCCTCCTTGCATTCCCAACTTTCCAACTGTTTATAGTATATTTAGATTCACTAGGCTGTATAATCAATGCATGATTGGACAGCTCAGCAGAGGAATTGTTCCTGGGGTTTCTGTCTAGATTTAGCTGACAGATTTTTCCAGGATTTCTAAACACACACCACAGTAAGTGTGTGTGTGTGTGTGTGTGTGCATGTGCGCGCGCGCATGCATGCTCGTGTGTGGGCATGTGATGTGATAAAGCTCCTCCCACAACAACACACTACAGTACTAAAACTCAAGTGGAGCACAAGGTGTGCTTTCATTCTCATATTTATTTGCTTTGGCTGTGTATTTTTCTCCCGTCTCTGTAACTCTATATCCTTCATCAACAGATACAGATCAGCATTTGTATGCAGAGTCCCTCTGCTTGCAACCCAACTGTTTCCAAAACAGCAAAGTTATACAGGGTTGGCCTACATGTCTAAAGCTTATACACTTCCTTTTTTTTTGTTTTTACCTGTAATAAATACCTAACTGCCAAGAAAAAAAATCCTTCTAACACAAGGAGTTGACATCAGGGCACCATTATTCAGGATCAGCATTTCCACAGAATAATAAATCTCTGGAATACGTATATTTATATTTCACACTGAAAGGCATTATGTTTGTTTTCTCTTGTACTTAACTATTGAGAAAGAACAACACAATATTTACTATTCTAACAGGAATTAACTGGAAGTTGTTAACCTCTGTGCACTATAAAGAAAAAGACCCCCAAAAAATCCTTCCAAAAGGTACATGGGTTTAGAACCCTTGTATCAGTGCACATCTAGAATTACTGCGACTTACTTAAAGTTACTGAAGATTTAGACCCATATATTTAGATCAGCATTTGGCTCAGTAGGCCAATCCATATATGGTTTCATTAAGGTAGAGACAACAAAATAAAGACAGATTTTCTTGCATTTTGACCTACAGCTTGCATTGTTGTGTGTCATTACTTCTATATCAAATACAATTCAGTTTACAAACAAAAGTGTTTCCCTCCTCCAACTCCAATGGCCAGCTCTGAAAATTCACCCCAAAATGTCAGAGTCAAGCTGAAAGGATTCAATCGGGCTCTGACAGGCCCCATGTTACAGAATTGCCAGGTGGGAAATTAGACCTCTTTGTGTCCCCTCTTACAAGGGAGCATATCCAGACAGGCCCAGCCATTAACCTCATCAGCACAGTTTGTACCAGAGCCATAAGGGGAAAGGAGTCAGTTAAGCAGCAACCACTGTTGTTGAATATGGACACAGGTAACACTTAGATTAGTTTAAACTGTATTTAAACTGGAAGCAGACCAATATATAGGTATGTTAAACCTATTTAAGGCTGCATGGAAAGGATCAAAAGTATACCTAGAAAAATCAAAACTAAAGCATGGGTGTTAGCAGTTCCTTTTTCCACTTCTCCCCAGCTTGCCTATTGGAAGTCATGCTGGCCTGGGTGCTCATTCCCATGCCCTGCTGTTGTAACTACAGCACTTCAATGCCTTGAATGGTTGTCACCTTTTATCTTAAATGCCAGGGCACTATGGGCATTTTTACATATGCAAGCCCTGCAGCGTTGGGTGCTCTGAAAAGTGTGCAGTGTTGCAACACTTGCAGTTGTAGAAGTGGCGAAATGTGCATCAGTGCTGTGAAAATGGTAGTGGTGCTCTTTTGAATGAAAACACATAGGCCAGCAGCTGCTTTATCATTCCATCCAGGAAGAACACAGACCATCTACAGATGCTTCCTCAGGCTGATGAAGGGTGTTTGTGCCCGAAAGCTTGCTAAGAAGAATTTTTCCAACTATATGAGTTGGTCTAATAAAAGATACCGGATTTACCCAAAGAATCTTGTCTGCCTATGTCCTTAGCCCAACATGGCTACAACATACACCTCTATATGTGTGGACACCTTTGACCCTCAACAATTCTGAACCCATTCTGAATCAGTGACATTTGGGAATGGTTCAGTTATCGCATGTATTCACAGTCTTTAAAGAACAGTTTCCAGTTTTGCAAAAAAGGTTAGTCCCTTCTCCAGGGATTACTGTGGGAAGGATTGGTCTAACTAACCCTGTAGCTGTCCATGGCAACCCCTTCTTATAGCTATGGAACTTGGCTGAGAGTGTAAGTAAAGAAATACGTTTGATTCCTATATAGAAAAAAGAAAAAAAAAGTCTTCAGAAAGGGGCCTGTTGCAGGAAAGTGTGTGTGAATGTGTGTGTAAGAAAGAGAGAGAGAAGCTGCTAGAATATGGATAAAACACGAGGAGCAGAGAGGAGAGAAAAGATCCTCTTCCTCAAAAACGATATACATGTCAGAGATGCTTGAATGCATGGATATGGTGCACCAGGTCTAGAACTTCACACGTTCATATTGCTTTCTCTCCAGGATCTACAGATCACAATCATTCTCTGCCCCTACTTGAGAGTAAAACACTATATCTCCTTTGTCAGCAACACAGCAACCATTGTGTGTGCATAATTTGTCACCTGTGTCTTAAATCTAAGATTCTGTGTCTAATTCAACACCCTCTACCACTAGGCTCCTCTGACCTGTTAGGCTAACTGAGCTACAGATGCACTCGGTAGCAAAAATATAAGCCAGCACTTTCCTAACAGGAACAGACAGCTTCTAGCACTCCAAACTTACAGCTAAACGTGCTCAGACAACATGCACCCAAAAGCACATCCATAGCTTCAGGTAGTCTAAATGCTGCAAATTTCAAGTAGAAGGTACACAGGAAGGATTCAAAAAGTAAGTTTTCCATTAGCAATGATATCCCCCAAGGGCCACCCAAGTACATTCCACTTGCAGAAATTGTGACCTCCAGCCTTTCATTGCATCATCACCAAAAGTAATTCACATGCCCACAGTTGGTTAATCATAGTGTAGGGATAATTCCTTATATATAATTACATGGTATACCAGGCAGTTAACACTGCAGGGATGTTAAGCTCTATGGATATGCAGAAAGACAGCAAGAAAGGGTTATAACGCAATGTTTATAGGGCAAGAAAACAATTTCAGGCTCATGTTTTCAGCATAGACATAAAACATCAAAACAGAAGTCAATATCTAGCTCAGTGTCATGCTCATCAAACCCTAAGATAGCCATGGCTAGTGAAAGCAGAACATCTCATTTAAATTCTGCCCCACCTCCCACTACCTCCCATCAAAGCTCTTGTCTTCTGAATAGGCATCTTAAGCATCTTGACAGGCAAAGGCTGGCTGCCCCACTACACAGGATGTTAGAAAGCCCATTCTTACATACAGATTTCTGGCTTGATTTTCAGAAGTTCAGAGCTCAAGTCAAAAGGATATGTCGCTACTCAGCACACTTAAAAATAAGGGCATTTTTGTCTAAGTCTGAAGCTTAACTGAAATTTGTGGTGCACAGAAGAAATGCAGAGCAATTCAGGTAGATAGAAAAAATGTGCCAAATCTCAAACAGATCCTCCTTTCCTCTATTGTTGGAACATGTCCTGAGAAACGCAGCCAGGAAACACTGAAACAGACACTCAGGAGCTGAGAAAGAGAACTAGGTCTTTGTAGTTCCTGAATGAGACATAAAGGGGCTTCACAATATTATGAATAAGAGATCTGAAAAAACCCCAAAACCTCAGAATAATCAACTGTAATGCCAATGCCACGTGTTAAAAATTGAGAACCTAAAAAGAAGATGACTTGTGAGTTGGGCTAAAAATCATGAGGTGCATCCCCCCATATTTTTTTTTTAATAATAATAAATGTTGGGTTCCTTTCATTGTGCTTTCTAAGTCTTTACAAGACTCAAATGCATTCACTACTTTTGCTCTACTACCATCAGACCCAGGAACTTGACTTTTAAAAAACAAAAACCTACAGGTGCGTAGCTTATTTTGTGGGATGAGGCTTTACAAGAAATACCAAATATGGTTAGGCCCATGATAAAGTCATAAGCAGAGATCCTGGTTTTCTCTGATAAGCCCCACCCTGCAATTTTCAGATTAAAAAAGTAACCCAAAATCCACATTTTTCCATGATTAAAATGAAACTCCTCTAATACACAGACAAGGTTCTTTGGGTAAATCTGATATGTCTTATTAGACCAACTCATATAGTTGGAAGAATTCTTCTCTGCAAGCTTTCAGGTATGAATACCCTTCATCAGGCTGAGGAAGCATCAGCAGTTGATGTGTGCTCTTCCTAAACGTAATGAACAGTAAAGAAGCCAGAGGTTGGTCTGCAGTGCAAGAAAGGCAGTCAGTGAAGATGTAAACTGAGAAGTCAGTGGGTGAGAGACAGGTTGGGGTGGGGTGGGGGGAGGGAAGGAATGAATGTAGCTGGTAAACAGTGGGAAGGTACCTGGGGCTGTCAGATATTAGGCAGGTTATAATGTGTCATAAATCCAATGTCTATATTTAGTCCATGATTATTTTAGATCCAGTAGGTTGATGAAGTGAAGTTTGTAGGCTCGTCTGTGAAAGCTGTTTTGTAAATTTGTACAAGTTGGGTCTTCTTTTAGTATAGGTTGCAATTGTTTAAGGATTTTCCGTATCAGTTCCAGGGAAGGGTGATATGTCATAACCAGTGGTATGTGATTCTTGGGAGTTTTCCATCTGTACTGCAGCAGTTCTTCACGTGGTATCTGAGTGACTCTGACAGGGCTCTGACGTCACCCACTGAGTGCCCGCCCAGCCAGATCATGCAGGAGCTTATAAAGCATGGCTGCTGTGAACCCCAGAGCTCTTCCTCCATCCGCCGTGTCCCTGCAGGTAAATTTAATTTGATCCCGGCCTCGGCCGGTCTCTGCTGAGCTGGGGCTCATTCCCCGGACTCACTTTTCACTGCGCTGCAGCTCCAAGCAGACCCCTTTATCAGGGTTGCTCCATCACAGTTGGTTATTGAAAGTGAAGTTGTTGTGTGTTAGGATGAAGTACATAAGGTCAGTAATATCTTTGGGTTTGTACTCCAAATTGTCATCTTGCTTTTGTAGGTTTGTAAGGCAGGCTTAGATGCCATCCTGGCATAGGATGTTGGTATATAAGCTAGCAACATTCTGGGTGGCTAGGAGGGTGTTGCTGGGAAGGTGGTCTATGTTTTTAAGTTTTTATAGAAATTCTGTTGAGTCTTGGACAAAACTCACTCTTTGGGTGACCAGTGGTTTTAGGATTGATTCACTGAAACCTGATATTTCCTCAGGTAGGGTTCCATGATTGGATATGATAGGTCTGCCAGGGTTTTCTTGTTTGTGGATTTTAGGGAGCATGTAAAAAGTCCCTGGGTTAGGTAGTAGGGAGATCAAGATCTATAGTTTTTCTTGTAGTTCTGATGGAAATGATTTGATGATAGTTTTAAGTTTCAAGGTGAAAAGGGGAGTAGGAACTTCCTTTCATTTTTCATAGCAGGTGGTGTCAGAGAGTTGTCTGTTGGCTTCTTTTATGTAGCCTTCATGGTCAAGGATGACTATGGCTCCTCCTTTATCTGCTGGTTTTATTACTATTTGGTAGTTAGATCTTAAGAGATTCTATGGCCTTTTTCTCTGAGAGGAAGATGTTGTTATGGTAGTGTGTGTTGTTGATTATTTCATTGTTCATTCTTTCCTTGAAGCAGTCAATATAGCAGTCAAGGTTAGAGTTTTGTCCACTGTGAGGTGTCCAATCTGATGGTTTGTTGTTTTTTTTTGGTGTTGATTCATAGATGCTAGGGTTGGAAGGGACCTCAACAGATCATCGAGTCCGACCCCCTGCCTGGGCAGGAAAGAGTGCTGGGGTCAGATGATCTTTTCCTTGATGTTGTCAGAGGATGAATTGTTGTTGAAAGTGGATTTATTTTGGTTGTGGAAATATTCCTTGGGGCAAACGCTCAAAAAGAGGTCTTCCCAGAACCACCCATCCTAGCCTTCAAACAAGCACTGAACCTTGCTAACTTCATCACCAGAAGCAAACTTCCTATGGCCCAAAATGCATCAAATGGATCCAGACCATGGCATGACAAGAAGTGTAAAACCTGCCAACACATCTCCACCACCCCCACAATTACCACACCCCACAAGAGAACCATCAGCATTCCTGGATCTTACAGCTGCACCTCCAGAAATGTTATACATCTCATCCAATGCGCCAAATGCCCTGATGGAAAATATGTAGGAGAGACCAAACAACAACTGCGCACAAGAATGAATGCACACCGGAAATCTATCAAAGACAAGAATATCCAACTACCTGTTGGGGCACATTTTGCGCAAGGAAACCATTCTCTCTCCAGTCTCTCAGTTCTAATCCTCAAGGGGAATTTACAAAACACTTTTCTCAGACGAGCCTATGAACTTCACTTCATCAACCTCCTGGATACAAAAAATCATGGAGTAAATCTAGACATTGGATGTATGACACATTATAACCTGCCTAGCATGTGACTCCCTGGGTACCTCTCCACTGTTTACCAGCTACTTTCATTCCCTTCCCCTCCCCCCAGCAACCTCTCTCTGACCCACTGACTGCTCAGTTTACATCCTCACTGACTGCCTATCTTGTATGCATACCAGCCCAGCCTCTGGCTTCTTTACTATTCATTCCTTTCAGGAAGAGTGCACACCAACTGCAGATGCTTTCTCAGTCTGATGAAGGGTATTTGTACCAGAAAGCTTGCAAAGAAGAATTTTTCCAACAATATAAGTTGGTCTAATAAGAGATATCGGATTTACCCAAAGAACCTTGTCTGCCTATGTCCTTAGAACAAAATGGCTACAACCTATACCTCTAATACATAGATGTATAGATAGAAGTGTTTCATTTTGGTCATGGAAAAGTGTGGATTTGGGATTACTTTTTTAACCTGAAAATTGGGGATTTTTTTTTTTTAATCAGAGAAAACCAGGATCCCTGGTAATGGCAACACTGAGTCAGATACATGCAGAATAAACAAATAGGGCAGCTCTCTCATAAATTCTGGCTGTGCTAGCGAGTTGCTTTGTGACCTTTTGCAAGTCATTTGATCTTAGTTTGTTCCTGGCTACTCAGCTGGAAGACTGGGTTATAAAAAGAGCAGGAGCCTACTGAAAACCAGATGCTGAGTATGAGCTAAGACTTTCCAGGTAAATAAGTTATTTCTAAATAAACAATTATGTTAGATTTACCTCAAGTTTTATTTTGTGCATTTACTACTGGACCAGAGCCATTTACTCAGAGAAGACAAACATGAGGACACCTGAGAGGAGGCATGCAATGCCAAATCAATTGGGAGAACTACCATTCCTTGCAGAGACTATCAAACTGCCAAAGACAACACAATGATAACAATGAGTTCCACATCCTTTTCTAACCCTCTTAGCTGCCGGGGCCAAATTCAAGGCCAAGTTGTTTCTTTCTCTGCAGAAATACAGGAGGACACCAGCAAATCAGGAAACTCCATTACTTTGTCTCTGCAGAAGGCCGTGAGTGAGGCTTACCCCACAAGGATCCCCCAAAGAGAGGGCTGACTTGTCTCTGCTACTTTGGTGTTTTCCACCAGCTGACAGGCAACCCTCATTAAATCCTGCCTCTGTCTAAGACAGCCCAGACTTGATGGAGTTTCCAGGTACACAACAAAAGTCATTTTAATCAGACATGATTTTGGGGGCAGTACATCAAGGGCACGTTCCAAAACTAGTGGGAAGGAGCTTTTGTGGCTTACATTTACTGGTGGTCTTAATTAATTTACCAAATATTCAATACTGCTGGCAGGCCAAAACCTTAATTTTTCTACACATTTCTTTAACAAAGTAGTATTATTATTCTCTCAGACTTATAGTCAAGGTTCTTAGAACATTTTGTAAGTTATACTTAGAGATGAATACAAATAAATAAATGCATCTTCCTCTCAGCAGCACAGGAATGTGGCTGGGTGCCCAGAGCACAGGGGAAGTGGCAATTTCCACTTACCACCATGCTGCCAATGGCGTGATCGTGCACCTCTGACAGCAGATTTTTTTCCATGCCCCTGCCCCGATCCAGAGCCAGGGACAGTTGCCCTGGTCGTCCCACCCTAATTGCGCCAGTGCTTCTTCTGCATCCTCCCCAGTGCATGCGAGGGAAATTGGGACCCATAATGCACTAATAGTGTAACTGCCCCAGGGTACCAACAGTGGAGGATACAGTGTAGAAAGGGCTTGTAAGTTTTCTTATATCATCTCATCCTGTCTCAAGCACCATAAGACAACATAGCAGGTGTAAGGACATCATCTGCTGACCTGCACTATTGCTCCTCAGTGTATCAAGAAGCAAGCCAAGGTCAAAACCAGGACTCCACAGTCCAGGGACTAGGTACGCAGGCAATAATGTAGGCACAAGCACCAGGGAAGTCACACAGAATGGATGAGAGCTATTCAGATTGACCCAAAATCTAATGTTACCTTTGGTCGGGGTGGGTGAATGGCACAAGTTTGCTGTTCTGGGTATGATGTGCTCAGCACCTCTCTGAGCAGCTTGCATGTGGAGGTTTCTAGTGTGCATGGGCAGCAAGTGCTGTGTTTTACTCCACCTGTCTATACTGCAGTCTGGAAATGGTGTAGGCCTGTCCTGAAAGTGTGTGGCCAACGTTGCTGTGACTTCTAGATCTATACCAAGACAAAGAGATAGGCAGGTCCTGCAAAATCACACTAAGCACCTCTATCCTATTGCTAGCCAATTCATTAGGAGGAAAAAATGCATAGCTCTTCTCAGCTGTATGAATTTTTCCAGTTCATCTCACATCACCTGAAGTGCCATGCTTCACCGTGCTCCTTCATACTGTGGTGCAGAGGCAGTGTAGATACATCCTTCATTGTAACACAAAGGCAGAAGCATAACTGGGCACTTCTGTGCCCTGGGCAGTGGTAGTCAACAGTGTAACATCAGTGGCTGTTTTGTCAGTGGCAGCCAGGTCAGCAGCACAGCAGCTGCTATTTTTGCACCCTCTCCTAACTCAGTGCTTGGCACTTGTGACCCTGTTGCCCCTCTAGCTACACTACTACACAAAGTTAGGGAGTGAATATCTTGAAGGCTGAAAGAAAGATGGCATTGCACCCAAAAATCATTTGGATGCCAACACTACAAGCACCATATGCTTGATTATGGCTTGTTGTTTCTTGAATAACATCTGGAAAGCTGGAGGTAAGTATTTTCCCAGAGGGAACCCTAGGCATCAAGGGGCCCATTTGCATAACAGGAGATGTCCCCACAAGCAATATGAGTGTAGGACCAAGACACCAAAGAGAAATTAGGGATACCATACAAGCATCATGAGGCAATTTCAATGAGTAATCTACTGCTAATACATTTTCTGTTTTGTGCCAATATACAACATATTGTACTGATATGTACCAGGGATTTAAAGTGCCTGTTATTCTACAGGGTTTTTTTTGTTTTATTCTTTTTAATAAAATACATATATATATAACTCTTAGAGTGAAAGTACTACTTCCCTGCATGAGGTATTGTGAACCTGATTAACTTTGTGGAATGCACTGGGTAAAGGTTGATTTACTTGCCAAATCAAATATAAAATTTTAATGAAACTCCATGCTTCCTAATCCGGGGACATGACTGCCATTTTACTGGCTTGGGTAGACTGCAGCTATGCCAAAAGGGTTTGCTGAAATATCTTTAGAAGAAAAACAGTTTCCCATTTCCTTACAGGAGTGTGGACAACTGCTAACACACATAAATGCATACAAGAAGGCACTTTGGAAAAGTGCACTCAGCCCTGACAAGGAGATTTTTAACTTTTAGTTTTTCCACCTGTAAAACTAAAATACAAGCCAAAGAAAGAGGCATCTTCAATGAGAGGGGTGTATGAGGCATGACATTTTTCTCTTGTTTTCCTTCACCTGCAGCCAGAGGCAGATGGGAGGGGGGGAGGACAAAGCACTTGTACCCCCACCCCTTTGATTCCTGCTCTACCCAAAGTTTAAAACCAACGGCCTGACAGTGACAGCAGCATTTCTAGTCAGGCAGCTGGGAGAGAGTCACTTGACTTCATAGCTCATTATCATCTACTTGATCCCTTCTAAATTCTTCAATCCAGCTTTTCTTCTTCAGTTCTGCTGTCTATTAGCTGCTCCTGATTAGGGTTACCACCATACGTCCGGGTTTTTCCAGACATGTCCTCTTTTTGATCCCTCTGATCTCTGCCTGGGCAGGATTTTTAAATTTGACCAAATGTGCAGGATTTTGCTCTGATCCACTGGTGGGAGCAGGGAGCACAGACATACCTGGCCTGTAGCTGTGCAGGCGTGTGCAGACCCATGCGATGCTCCCTGTTGCCTCCGACAGCCCTCGCCCTGCTCCCACCAGTGGATCAAAACAAAATCCCAGACATTTGGTCACGGCAGGGTGTGGGGCTAGGGCTGGGACAGGGCAGGGTGTTGCTTGTCCCTCCAGTGGGGGAAAGGGGAGAGGAGCCTTTGAGGGCAGTGGGAAACTCTGTGGTCAGTCAGTAGCACAGGGGCCGGTACCTGTGCTCACAGGGGCAGAGCAGCCAGGAGACGCTGCCGGCGGGGAGGAGGGAGGCCACGGCCAGGCTGCCTGGTGTGGCACAGCAGCCCCATCCCAGGGTGGGGGGATGCCACAAGCCTCCCCTTCTTTTCCATCCAGCCCATGCTGGTGCTGGACACACTCCACCACCTCATGCATGAATCAGAGCCACTGCGCTTCAGCCCTTTAAGGGGGGCAGAGGGCTGTGGGTCAGGAGTGAGGGGCATCAGGGGGATTGTGGGTTGGGAGTGCGGGGCACTGGCAACGCCAGGGGACTGTGGGTCAGGAGTGAGGGGTACCAGCAGGGACCGGAGTGGGGGGAGGGGAGTTGTGGGCTGGGAGTGAGGGGCACCATTATGGCCCAGGAAAGCAGGGTACTGTGGTTTGGGAGTGAGGGGCACTGGCAGGGCTGGGGTCAATGGGTTGGGAGTGAGGGGCAGCAGCAGGGATGGGGGGCTGTGGCTTGGCAGTGAGGGGCAACAGCAGGGGCAGGGTAACACCCCCCTGCCCCGGCATGACAGGCGACCTCTTTTTTGGACCTGGAAATATGGTAACCTTATGCTTGGTAACAAAGCTCCTATTGCACAATGCTGCAGATTGTTTTTAACTCATTTCAATAAAGTTATTTTTTTTTCCTTCAATCTTAAACTGAATAATGCCATCCTAGGCCCCTAGCTTATCTGTGTAACACACAGCGTGTGTGTGTGTGTGTGTGTGTGTGTATGTTATGGCTCCAAGCAGGGCCTGTATCTGGAGAAAATATGTAAAACCCTATAGCCTCATTGGCCAAGGGAGGCAGAGGATATTTCAGGCCAATTGGGTGGGAGAGAGACTGAAGTGTGGGGCTCCCAGACTGGACAAAGCCAGGGTGAAGTCATGCAAGGGATATAAGGGGAGTTAGGCTGGGGGGGGTGGGGGAGCTGCTAGCAGTTGCTGAAGAGTGATGTCCAACAGAGAATGAGTTGCAGATAGCAAAAGCCCATTCATTTATTTACTCTTTCTTTATTATAACACCATGGTTTACAAGTGGCATCATTTTTGTATGCCATCCTCTCATTTGCTGCCCTTTGCTGGCAAAGAACCACAGATGATCATAGCAGAGTATGTTTTGTTTTTCTGTTCAGCTTTTCTTTGATTTTAAGTTCAGTGGGCAGGAAGTTGCCTTGCTATTGCACTATTTGGGACGAGGATGGGATACTGAGCCCTGCAGTTCAAGATGAACATTTTGGAGGTTCTTGTCTAGAAAAAAGGTGACATTCAAAGCCTGTGGAAGGATGCCTTCCGTCTATAAGAAGATTTGAGATCCTGCTATAAGTGGAACATAGCGGCAAACAGAAAGATTTCATTAGAGAGAGACCAGCAGCATTGACCCCATAAACTAGAATTCCTGCAGTTGTAACCATCCCATTCCAGGGATGGGAAAGATTCAGAAGACCTTTGATAAACTGCTAATGTAGGTGTTGCCGACTGACAGTCATGGACTATCTCTTCCCTTGTGTAATGATCCCATTAGAAGAAGAATAGGGTTGTGGGAGGCAGCAGATTCAGTGCCCAGAACCCTGGGAATAGGCCCTGATGCACCTCATCAGTCACAGTCTAGGCAGCAGGCATCTTACCAGACCTCTGGTGTAGTATCTTTGCCTTTCAGTACAGCTGTTTGATTCTGTCTCTGCTCCTGGGAATGCCCAGCTGAGTAAGCAAGTTCAAAATTGTAACTTTGAGTGAATATTCTGGCAATGGCAGCTGAAATCCCACTACAGGCAGTCCTTGGACTTACAACAAAATTGGTTCCTGAAAACATGATTGACCACAAGATGAACATGACCCTGCAATGTGATCCTGCTGCTAATAAAGCGAGCAAAATGCTTGCTTGCATCCACAGATGCTTCTCAAGTAAATCCCAGGACGTCATTCTCCCGTTGTACTCAGCCTTGGTGAGGCCGCAACTGGAGTACTGCATCCAGCTTTGGGGTCCACAATTCAAAAAGGATGTGGAAAAGTTTGAGAGGGTGCAGAGGAGAGCCACGCACATGATCAGAGGTCAGGAAAACAGACCTTATGAAGAGAGGCTGAGAGCCATGGGGCTCTTCAGCCTGGAAAAGTGCAGGCTCAGGGGTGATCTGGTGGCCACCTATAAGTTTATCAGGGGTGTTCACCAGGATCTGGGGGAACATCTGTTCACCAGAGCATCCCAAGGGATGACAAGATTGAACGGTCACAAACTCCTCCATAACCGTTTCAGGCTGGACATAAGGAAGCACTTCTTTACTGTCTGAGCTCCCAAGGTTTGGAATAGACTGCCACCGGAGCACCTACTCTGAACGCCTTCAAAAGATATCTGGATGTTTATCTTGCTGGGATCCTATGACTTGCTAGGATCCTGGGATTCTGCTGACTTCTTGCCCCTGGGGCAAGGGGCTGCACTCGATGATCTTCTGAGGTCCCTTTCAGTCCTAATGTCTATGAAATCTATGAAATCTATGAAAAAACTGCATCTTAAGTTGAAACATTGTAACTTGAAACCAATTTCCCCATACAAAACAATGTTATAAATGGGGGATCGGTTCCTGAACCAAGGCCTGATACCCAGTTTTCACCAAAAATAACCCAGAATTTTGTACTCAGTCAATTACAGATGAGTAAGATAGCTACATTAATGTATTTATATTGTAAATAGCAATCTTATTGAATTGGAAGGACTTCTTTGAGGTGACTTTGCTGGACTTTTTGAAGGGTTTTTGGCTGGAGTCTTCCCAGGAGTCCTGGCTGCAGGTTTTTCTGGAGTCTTGTCTGCTTTCTTAAAGAAAGTGTCCAAGGAAGTTTGGACAGATGTTCTCCAGGGAGATGGGTGACATATCGACTTGTTTGCTGTCATGCTGTCTCATCAGATCAAGCGTTGTAAAGTCGAACCTGACATCAGAAAGTTGAAACAGGGTGTCAATTTAGCAATGTTTCAAGTGTGAAATGTTGTAACTCAAAACTGTAAACCAAGGACTGCCTGTATTTGATGTAATCTCTCCTGATAGTCACCATGATGCTAATATGCTCCTCTTGCTACTCACCTGCAAACTGAGCAAGGGTCCTCAGTTGGACAGAGCAGGCAGTAGGGTAGCTGGCAGCGTGAAGCAGTTCATGAGGAAAAAAACCCACACTAAGCAGGGATTTACAAAGTGCCATGCAGTTTTTTGACAGCAGAGGGCAAAAAGGGAGAGGTGTGTAGGAGGGCAGGAAGACAAAGGAAGAGGGAATAATGGGAACGCTAGTGGACAACTCCCTATATTTGAGCACTATAACTTGCAGCTGTGCTGCAACTACTTCTGCAAATTGGTTATGTAGAGCAGTTTGGGTTGGCATGTGTCTGTATCTGGATGAGCAAAGCCTGTGGGCTCAGGCTGCAGTTACACCAGAAAATACTTGCAGGGACTTCGTGCAGGGTAGGGTAGTATAGGCAAGAACACAAGCCAAAGAACATGAATCCCTTGCACTGCAGATTGTCTATCTCATACATTCTTACTCCTAGAGTGTCTTTGCCTGATGACCCATATCCCTTGAAGCCCCAACGGATTTATAACATCTACATTTTCTCCCACGATGTGCTGAGGCTTAAGGCAGGAGTTTGCCTGACTGTACAGTGGCTTGTAGGATGGGGGTTGGTTAACTCTGCAGCCTTCAGGACAGACAAGGGAAGCTAGTGAAGCAAGTCCATGGGATTTATGAATGTACCTGGAAGTTTCCTCCGTTAGCCTTTTTAGCAGAAAACCAGGATTGTGAAGGCAACATTTCCCATTCCCTATGCAAAGGAAACCTACAGCTTTAGTTTGTATAAATAAGGGCTGGAGTTACTTTACCTGCTCCAAAGTTATTGATTCTGTTATACAGAAGCAATCACAAATCAATCCAACAGTTTTCCTTACATGCAGAACTTAGAATATTTGTCAATCTCATTCAAGGTCAAGGTTCCTTCTGCTTATGAGCACAGTTATTACTATACTACCCAACCCAGATGTTAGATGTGTATCACATAGCTCTTTGAAAAAGGTAAAAATCACTTCCATCAATTTTTGTACTATAAAGGAAACACATTTTTTATCAGCAAAAAGCTCCTATTTTTCTTCAAAAAAGCCTTTCTGCTTCTCTCAGCAAAACTGGGACATTCCTCTCTATGTAAATGTCATGTTTCCACCTAGGGCAAATTCATGGAAATTGAAATTTTGCTGCTTGTTGTGAATTTCCATGAATTTGCCCCAGGTGGACATGTGACGTTTTTCAGAGAGGAATGGACCGCTCTCACAGCTAAAGCAATTTTTGTAACAAAAAAAGAATTTTAATTGTTAAGGCTGCCTTTCATTCCATTATAGCTGTTTTGTCTCCCCCCTCCCCCCCATAAAACTTGCATTCATTTAATGAAAAACCAGTTTCTTTCATTTTCCCTGCTTGGGACAGCTGCAGCACATGGGCCAATGATGGCTGTCATGAAGCTGGCAGCAGCAGCTATTTTTGTGCCCCCACAAAAGGCAGCACGTAGGGTTGCTGCCCCTGCCACTCTCACTCAGTGACACTAGTGACCCCCAATCATGGATGGGGATTCTACTAAACCAGTACAGTGCAACAAGAATGGGGCTATATGCTGTGGAGAGCAGTGGACTTAGAGCCACCAAGAGAACTATAAGCCTCCTTCAGTCACAGAGGCCACAACAAGAGATTCCAGGGGACAGCAAATGAGAAAACAGGGATGGGACTGTGAGTCAAAAGGGGGAACACCAAACAGAGCATACCGGTCAGCACTGACTGAATGAGTCCAAGGAGCCCATGGACACCGCCCAAAGAAACTCCACCCAGAGAGATGAGCAGAAGAGTCCCGTCCCGTCCTGTCCCACCCCCCCACCAAACCCACTCTTGATCAGAGCCTCCTTCCTGGTCTAAGGGATGGTGAGCTTGACCAGAGCCAGGAGGAGGTTGACCACTGTACAAACTGAATAGAAGCAGGTAACTGTTGGCAGCATGTCCAGGCCCCAAAGCACACCAGTTATGTGCAGATAGATGAGGGAAGGAGTATAAGGAAAAAAGGAAGTAAGATGGTTCAGTGCGAGTGACAGGCAGATGTCAAAGCATGCCGGCTGCCTGAATTATATCACATGGTTTTGCATGCACCGTGATGATCTTTATTGTAATCATGACCCTCTTTGCGCTTGGTACTGTACAGACATAGAACTAAGTCTGGAGAAGCAGTTAGCTGCTATGAATGCCTCATATTTTCATCCTTTTTCAGAGTACTGGGACATTGTAAGAGTCCTATTCTTGAGAGAGTAAGCACTCAGGTTAGGCACATTCCAACCCTGAAAAAACATATACATTGAAAATTTAGACTATAGAGGTAACCTTCCCTCATATGTCTTACAGCCTACTTCAGAATAATCAGTACTTGCAACAAAGCATTGGATGGCATAGGGGAGAGATGGTGAGTGTACCAGCAAGAAGAAACCCCAGCTGTAGACTAGCTATGAATACAGCTAGTGAGACTGGAGTAAAAGTCTAATAGGTTTAAAAAAATTCCACAAAAAAAGGATAGCAATTTGAATCAAACTGGCAAATACCTTTGCATTTTTGGGAGCTTTATGAAAACACTAGAAACAAGATTTGTTCTGGCCTGGCTTCTTAATGCAAAGGTAGTTTAAAGCAGGAGTAAACTTGAGGAGCAATTTATACGAAGGGACCCAATTCTTCCAATGCACAGAGGAAGTATGCGTGTTACACCATGGCAGTGGAAGGATGGTCTACTTGCTGCTCTGCTGCTACTGGAACAGGCAGCTTCCTTGGACCTAGAGTTATCTTCACGCTTACTCCCTTCCTTTGAAAGGAAGCCTCCCCCCACCCCACAGTACCCTCCATCTCTGAGAAGAGGAGCTGCTACAAGGATAGCCTTCTTTGTTCAAGAGTTGGATACCCCTCTAGACCACCTCCATTTCTGTTGTCAGGTGCTGCTTCTGCTCCCTCTATTGGAGTCCCCAGAAGAGAGTCCTCAGCAGATCAACCAGGACAGAGATGGAAAAGAAAAGTCACCCAAGTCAAGTGCTGTTATTCTGTGGATAGTCTTTTACTGGAAGCACAGGGCAGGATGGATGATTTTACTGTGAAATCCTGCTCCGTTCAACAAGAAAGGTGGAAATATGTAAACATCCCCTAAGATCAACCATATGTCATTAGTAATTCCACCTGCCCAAAGGGTTCCTGTTACAATGGTCTTCAGTCTCTGACAAACTGCATATACCCAGTTGCATTGTTTGCAGACAAGGGGTTGAAAAGTTAGACAAATGTTTTAAAATTTCTTGGGAAAGGGCACCATCACTTTTCAGATTTAAAAAAAAAAACAACCCTGTGATCTGGCTACCCATTAATTCATTCCAAACTCCCTTATCACAAATATAGTCAGGAATCATCTTGACAGTGGCCTGAGAAGGGATAGGCACTTTAGGTAACTCTGAAGGAAACAACACGGCTCTAAAGTTTGGTGGCAGAATGCTCACTAAGGTTCCCACAAGCCTCCAGAAGCTCTTCCAGCATTTTACTGATCAGAGTGAAAAAGCAAGCATATTTTTCCTGCCTTTTTCATACAAAGCAGGAAACAATTTTGCTTCTTACACTATTTGCTTCTTAGGCTCTATGTTAATGCCCAGAAAATTTAAGAAGCTATTTCCTTGAATAGGCACCTGCTTTGATAGATTCTATTTTCAACTTTTTTCAGTCAAAGCTAATTCACTTTGTGAGGTTGGGAGGCAGGGGTTGAGGGAGGGGGATACAGATTAGATCTTATTGTTGGGCTAGAACAAAATGGTAATTATTTTAGCATTTCATCATGATGGCATAATTTGGATTAGAGCCAAGCCGTGGCAAATTCTGTAAATTTACTTTTAAGAGCCCAGTGGGGTTTATCCTTGGAAAGAGCTACAGGGTATGAAAGATAATTTGCAAGTAGTCAGGTCCATTACCTACAAGATTTAAGATGATTTTGCAATGCATTTTGTGGAACCCTTGGATTCTGGCTGTTGTTTTGTCCCATTAAATTTTCATTTGAAAAGGCAAAAGCAAAAGAAACACACACACACACACACACACACACACACACACACACACACACACACACAGAGTTCACTATATTGGAAGTTGGAGGCTACTTTATTTAGTAAACAATAAAAAGACTCAGATTTTAAAGGCCATAATTAGATCATCAGAATCTACTTTGGCTTCCAGCATATTACCACTATGATCCAAATGATAATTGTTCATGGTACTTTATTAGATGCTGGGCTTAGCCTTGAACACCTATTGACTTTGACTGGGGTGGAGGATTCTCAGCAGCTTCTGGGAGCGCTCTACTGCTAACTGTACAAGAGGTAATACAAGCCTCTGCCCAATGTATTCTCATTAAGGAACTTTTATCATGTAGGTTTCTTCAACTTTAAATTAACATCAGGTCAGAGAAGAAAGTTTATCTTATCAGTGAAAGATATTCACAAATGAGATGTTAGAATCTTAATTATAGATCAAAAGGTTTCCAGTAACTAATATCCTACATGAGCTGCTGAAGTAACTATATTTCTTCAAAGCTCCAAATAGGTTGTCTACTTACAGAAACCTTTCCATCCTAATTTTAATATACTTAGATCATTACAAAAATTTAAGAAATATGATGTTTGTTTATCCCAATATCATATTATGGATATATAGTTCACAATTCCAAATACAAATTAATCTTTTTGACCAAGTGGCCCAGGTCAAGTGGCCTTGTAATCTAAAACTCCATTTACTGCCCATGAAGTACATGTGTGCATGACACTGCTTCATGTTATCATATGTTTGAGGGACTCACAGTACTAGCTAAATCTAGGTATAATATGCTACTGTACCAACTTCCCTGCATACCTTTGCCAGAGTGATTGATTTCTGACTTATCTTTTCTGTTTTTTCAGGCCCCTTGTAGTCATCAGTGACAGACCTATTTCACTTTATGCAACCAAATTGCAGTTACACAGCTGGGAAACTGTATTTATACACAGTCTGCAAGCCTATTCTGTACTCAGTGTGGATGCACCACACAATGGACTATAGAGAACAGTGGAGAGCAAGAGTCCAGGCTTGAATCTAGGGCCTACACCCCATGGCAGCAGCAATCTGATCAAATCATACTCTTTGGCTTGTTCTCTTTTTGGCCCCAGATTTTCCCTCTTTTGGCTGCCCAGAAAACCCACTCCAAAAGAAGGGCCTGGATAATGCCTAACTTAGACATGATGGCTAAAGTACTATACTGGGAAGTCAGAGAACTGCAGGTTCAGCCCCCACTCCCAACAGATGAAGGGAACCTAGAACTTGGGTAAGAGACCTAATCACCCAGCTACTGGGCCACAACATGGGAGAGCCCACTTCCTGCAGAATATAACTAGTCAGGGACAATTTCATGGCTTATGCTTCCCAAGATACAATGCCACATATGTGCCTAGCCAGAGTGCAGCCTACTGCATGTGTTCAGTAGCCATGTCGATGTTCACAAATCCACAGTGCACATGACAGAGAATAGAAAACTGTGCATGAGTGCCAGTGTTACTGCCATTTGGGAACATAACGTGAAACAGAATTCTGTCCTGGCAGCCCACATGTCATCCTGAGGGGCCAGGGTATAGAGCAGTGGCTCTCAACCTTTTTGGTGCCTGTATTGTGTGGTGGGTTTAATATTAGGATAAAGAATTTTTAACAATATTTAATGTGAATATGAAAAAACAACAGCAGTGTCACTGCTCAGAATAATAGTAATCATTGCAATACTGAGCCAATCTGGCAATTTGCCAAAATCTTAGAGGAAACAGTTAATTTGCATATAAATTACTTAGGATTTTAATCAGAGATTAATAAACACATAATTATTTATATAGATCACTGCAAGTGTAATAGTGCTGTACAAAGCACAACAGCTAACATCATTTACTTAGAGCACTGCAGGAGAAGGCCAGTATTGCTTCTCTGCAGCCAGGTTCTCCAACCACAACTTCAATTTTTGGAAATGCCCTTGCCTCCCCCTAACACACCCAAGTCTGAGTCCACTATTGTAGTGAATAAGCATCATCTAATGTTTGACTTGACCACAGAATCAAAGCTCATTTAAATTTTTCCTTTTAAAATAATCTGTGCAAACTTAGTTGGCCACAGCTTATACCTTTGTGACCCACAGGTGGACTCCTGTCTGACTGGGAGGGCAGTGGAAAAATAGAAGCAAGATAAAGATGGCTGATAAGGTGACAAGGGCCTGTACTCCTCCAAAAGAGCTGGTTGTTCGTATAGTCAGCAGCAAGCTATTCATGAATAGTTTCACATAATTTTATGTTCCTATCAGTTATCATTCAGGTAGCTACGTGCTAGGCTTGTCCTCCTGATCCCTCACCAAGAGTTTTAGTTTTTTTATAAGTGAAACACACCCTTTATTTTACATATGTACAGCATTTTATTTGAAAATATTATTGATCACTACCTTCCAACAGTTAAGCCTGTGAGATGTTAGGCTTTCTGGTGCTACATTTTGCTCTAGGCAAACAGAGTATCCTAAAGAAGTCAATACTGCCTTGAAAAGGCTCTTACACATGCAGAAGGGAGAAAAGTATGGTATGCTTTAAATATGAGGCGATGAGGGGAGTGAGGGAGAAGGGAAAGGGAGTTTACTGAAACACAGTATTTCCTGGCCTACATTCAAATGTTTTGCCAAGGGAGCAAAGCCAGTTTGAGAAGGGATAGCCAGGCCATTCCAAAGATCTACTGTAGGTGCATTTACTTCACATGGGGAACTGATAGAAGCACAGCCAGCAAAAAGACTTTTTCCCCTCCAATATAAACTATGTCTACATTAGGAGGCTTGCTGGCATCCCTATCCTAGCACCTTCATTTACACTTAAAAAGCCTTTGTTGTTCAGTTACAGGAAGACCTTCTGGCTCTCTTGCTGCTCAGACAGTTCACAATTCCCTCAGCCTTATTTTCCATGGTTTCCCATATCGTTATCAGTTTATGCAGGGTCCTAATGCTCAGGCTTGGAGAGGTCCTGACTTTGGGTACCTCTACAACGTGGGTACAGTGAAAATACAAACCAGGGTTAAAAACGTATTAAAACCTAAGGGAAATACATCTTGTACATGGGCAGATGTGACACATGATGCACAAGTACAGCAAAGAAGTTAAATGCAACAGAAGCAGAATAGAATGGAACAGAAAACAGCTGCTCTCATTCCAGGGCAAAGGAACAGTTTTGAAAATAGCCTCCTTTTGCATTTTGACAACATCCATTGTGGATAGACAGATCTAATCCAACACGCATCCTAAGTGAGAGGAGAATTAGGGCGAAAGGAAAGCTTGTGCGATATGTGCCAACTTTTTCCATCAATGCTTGTAATAACAGACATATTAAAAAGAGAGTTGGCAGTTTTACAAGTGAAAAAAAATCTTAAACAAGATGCAGTCAGAACCTTCTCCTCCTTATCCAATTAAGTGCTTCAGCATGCCCATTTAGGATCCCTAAGCATGGCCAAAGGTTCACTCTGATCAAGCAGATACGTGTTGGAAAGCATGGCCGTAACAAAGGGCATTGACATTAACCTGTTGAAAAGAAAGACTTAAAATCAGCCAAGGCTTCTTTTTGTTTCCCCAAAGAGGCTTGGTGAGATCAGGCATAGCAAGACAATTTTAGCTTGCTTCTTGTTAGACACGTGCAAACAAAAGTACAATAGCTTAACAGTTTAACACAGCTGGTGATACTCAGCTTCAGTAACTAAATATACCTGAAAGATGTCACAGCTGACTTGTAGGATTCTACATTTATTGCAACCACAGATTTTTTTTTTTTCTGATAGCTACAGCGATGGCAAGCAGTCCCTCTCGTACTTTGGGGAAAGCCAAACCAAAGCCCCCAAATTTCCCTGTCTCAGGGTCTAAGCAGAAAGCTCTTTTCTTGCCTTTAGCAAAAAGAAGCAAAAATGCCCACACCACCTTTTCCATCTTTCAGAATTTAAGCAAACAAACTCACAAATGTTTCATAAAGGTCCCATTGGCAGCTGCTGTCTTTCAACATAACCACTTCATGTTCAGACACTCCTAATAATCAACACCTGTTTGCCACTTCCTCTTCCTTTCAAGAGCATCAGGCTGCTTTCCTGGGAGGCTAGTGGACTGGCTGTTTCTGGGGTCTGTCCATTAACTCTTACTTCTCTGCACAGAGTTCTCTTCTGATCACTTGCTGCTGGGGATACTCTATGCAGGCCAGTTCATAGTTTCTTCTATCTAAACTTTTGCAATAGCTAAACAGGGAGGATTTTCCATGACAAGAATGGATTAACTACAAGATTAATATAGAAAGGAATATTGCTGGTGTCTTCATACAGTCACGCCCAATTCCATTGCGAACAAGAATGGCAACAAGTTAACTACCTCCTGATAGTTGAATGCAGATACATTTTTTGAGATTCTAAACCTTTTATTAAAGCAGAGCTAAAGTAGGGCATTTCTCCCATGACTAGGACTTGTCATTGATGTGCATCATTTACAGTTCAATTGATCAACAGCATTGCATCACAGCACAATAGCTTTGTTGTCAATTACTTGATTTATAATTAAGTAAGCAGGAGTTCAGCTTACTGACTAGAAACTAGGATGCCTACTTTGTGTACCTGAGTCTTAAAAACAAAAAAAAAAGGTCAGGCGTTGAGGCTGCAATGTATACCACATGTATAATTTCTCTCCTGTAGACCACACTGTCTAGACGGTGAACAAGTTAGAACTAGGTAAATTTGAAGATGCAAATGTAACATATAACCATAGCAACAACAACAAACAAATAACTGATGTTTATGCAAATTCTTAGAGCAAGAACACTTGTTAACGATGAAACCTAATGGACTGCAGGTATGAAGTGTATTGTAACACAAATGACACCTGTCTTGTTTGTGGTCTAAGAGAACGCTTGAAAGAAAAAGTCTTCATGTGGTGATTTTTTTCCTCTGTTTATTAATGATGTTCTCAGCTGTTGTAGCACAAATACTTCTGGCTCTAGATCAGCCCTTTAAACCTACTTGCAGAGACAATACCAGATATTATTAAATGATTGGAAGAGGAACAATCAGATTGGCTGGTGAACCTACTTAGCTAACTAATGCTGGTAACCGTTCCATGCTAGGCTTTGTTAGCTCAGATTTCATTATAACTGATCTGCAGGAATGATATAAATTTTTCATCTCAGGGTCACTGTTGCAAACCCAGCCAATAAACAGCATAATCAACACCTATTGGTCTCTGTGAAATGAGCTGGCTCAGCCCAGTGGCTGGTGGGGAAAAGCCCTAAAACAACAAAACAGCAAGTGTGATACTTGGGATCCGTGCTAGTAGAGGCAGAAATTTAAGTCTCATTGGAGACTGAAACATTTAAAAAGGTGACCTTCTAGGTTTGTGTTGAGAGGCATAATGGAAAACATAAGCATTCATTTAATCTTAAAATTAAACAAAGAAAAACATGCCAACCACATCTAACATAGATGTAGGATTATATCTTATTTTATCCTCAGAACTCTTGCAGCCAAATAAGTACAGGCAGTCATTAACTTACAACGTTTCGCACTTACAACATTTCTAAATTGACACCCTGTTTCAACTTTACGATGTTTCGACTTTACAACACTTGATCTGATGCAACGCTACGCCAGTGAATGAGTTCGCTGTGTCACCCACCTTGCTGGAGAACATCTGTCCAAACTTCCTTGGACACTTCCTTTAAGAAAGCAAACAAGACTGCAGAAAAACTTGCAGCCAAGACTCCTGAAAGACTTCAGCCAAGAACCCTTCAAAAAGTCCAGCAGTCACCTCAAAGTCCTTTCAAATCAATATGATTGCTATTTACAATATAAATACATTAATGTAACTATGTCACTCATCTCTAATTGACTGAGTACAAAATTCTGGAGTATTTTTGGTGAAAATAGGGTATCAGGCCTTGGTTCAGGAATCAATCCCCCATTTATAAGGTTGTTTCTTATGAGAAAATTGGTTCCAAGTTACAATGTTTCGACTTAAGATGAGGTTTTCAGGAACCAATTGTGCCATAAGTCCAAGGACTGCCTGTATATCATACTTATGATAAAATAAAAGAGATCATAAAATAGAATGTAGGGTTAATATTTGAGCAAAGATGTCAGAGTTCTAGATCACTCCAAATATGGGGACAGGTCTTTTGCCTTCTGACTTCTACATTTAACCAGCATTAGGCCTAACTGTCCCATTTCTTACTGGAGAGTGCTGATTAAAAGTAGGCTTTGTGTTAATGACTGCCCTTTTTAGAATTAGGAGTACCTAGCCTCTTCACACATGACACTTCTGCAAGTTTAAAAATAAAGCCTCCCAGGAAATATTTGAGAAATCAAGTTTTAGCCTTGTGGGATGGTGAGTAATGGCATAAGGGTGCAGCTTTTCCAATGATAAAAATATCTATTGTTTTTTCTCAAGTGTCTAGCCCAAACATAATCCCCAACAACTAAAATTATCTTTCCTGCAGCACCAGCAGTATGTAATGATTTGCAGAGAATATCTCCATCCTAAAAGCTTATAGTAGGTTTCTTCTCTCTGACAAGAAGGGCCTCCATCATAGGCACCAATTTTTATTTTTGCTAGGGGTCCTAAGATGATGCTCCTCCATCTCTCCCTTCTCTCCTCCCCCGCTCCCCAGTGGCATTGCTGGAGCAGAGCTGAGGGGAGCCTGTGTGGGGTCTGCAGACTCAGGTATCCTTATCCTACTGCCTGCCCCCCGGGAGTCCTTTGCTGCCGTGACGAGGCACCCCTTGCCTACCTGGCAGCAGCAGGGGGCACAACTCCATGCCACTGCTCCTGCCCCTGCTGCTCCTGGGCAGGCAGAGGGCACCTTACTATAGCAGTGTGGCCAGCACGGGGCTCCTGGGGGGAGGGCAGCAGGGCAGGGAGCCCTGTGCCAGCAGTGGGCAACCCCATGGCCCCTCCCTGGGAGTGCACAGTGGCAGGGAGCTGCCCCCTCCCCAGAGGAGCTGCCTGTGGCTCTGTCCCATTCCCTGCCCTGGCCCCATGCCCCATGCACCACCCTGGCTGTGCAGCGACCCAGGTCCAGCCCCTGCCCCACTCCCTCCCTCACTGTGGGGGCCTCAATATGCCCCCTCATAGACTTACCTACAGGTAGCTGGGGGAGCCCCACTGCCTGGGGCTGTATTCTTGGCCACATGAACGTGGTGCCTCCTGCATCCCACTCCCTGCAGCCCCTTGCAGGCTGGAACTCTGCCAGCCAGCAAGGGGACATCTGCCATTTCCCATGTTTTTCCATGGCAAATGGAAAACCCAGATCCCTGCATGACACTGGGAATCTGGGGCAATTGCTGTCCCAGAGTCTTGCAGCCTGGGACCAAGACTTGAAGTTCCCATTTCAGGACTGCCTCTTCCTGGGAATGGCCAGAGCCCTTGGGGCCCCAAGTACTCAGCATCTATGGCCTCCATTCTTGCAGTCAGAGCTACTTGAACCTCCATGGGGCTCAGCATGGGCAGGTCTACATGTGTAATTAGTGCATACGAATAAACTCTGGAGCTTATTGTCATTTAAACAGGTAAGAGTTTATTTATGTGCAGCACATGAAACCTAGTTGGAACAGCCCCGGCTGGCAAGTGGTCTTGGGGGTCAGCCTGCCAGCCTGGGGCTGCTCCAACTAGGCTCAGTGTGCTGCGTGAGGACTGGCTGGTGCACGAGGGTGCTTCAGCACAGGGCTAGCAGGCAGGCAGCCCCCACACCGAAGTACCCTTGTATACCAGCCAGCCAGTGTCTACACATGTGCTGCTGCACACGAAAAAACTCCAAGCAGGGTAGTACTTGCTACAGAGTTTATTAGTTTCATGCACCCTAAAAGGGGCACATTTGTAGACAATGAGATGTTTACTGCACAGTAATTAATTAGGCAACTGTGCAGTAAGCACCATGTGTAGATGTGCCCCATGGGTATAAAGGTACACACATATGGGTCAGAATGCAGGGAGGGGCTCAAACAACATGCAATAAAAGACAACCAGGGGATATTCTTCTTGTTTCTTGTTAATACCTAATATTTAAAGATCTTTAATCTTTAATAATAATTAAAGAAATAAACAGCAAACAAACTTGCAAAACAAATGTAAAATACACATTTTGAAAAGCCTTTGTGGATTTTATTGCTGTTACAGTTTTCATACACAAAGAGCTAAGTATATACTGGGCTTGTTTTAAATTGAAGAAAACAAAGAACAGATATAAAATCTCTACCTATGAGAAAGCAGAATGCGTCTCACTATAAATTCTGTGGTTTGAACCCACTTGCAGCCCCTTTCCCTAGCAGACAGCTGGGCAGAATTTTTACATTGAAAAGTCAGTACACAAAAACTCATATTCTGTTACCACTAATCAAATGGTAGAGCTCTGAGTCAGGGATACGTCCAGTATTACTATATCCTACAGTGATGTCAACTGTTAAAAATAACATCAAGATCATTTAGCCATATTTTCCACAGTTTGTCATAGCACTGCTCCCTCTACATTAATTTTTCAGCTGCACAGGGCAACATGTTATTCATGAAGAAACCTACTGGGACTTTATATGACTATATGTTTCTCCCAGAGGCCAGGACGTGTTTGCATCACTGCCAGATTCATGAGAATCCCTCATTATATCCATATTATGCATCATTCCTAGCACACCCATGTCTTATGGTCAACATTCTGCCTTGCGAGGAGCTCTTCTGAACTCACTCTATGGTCTTGGTGTTTGCCCATGCATCAGGCAAACCACTTCCCCATCAGGATATGAATTATGGGGGAGCTTGGGGGAGCTGAGCCTCCCATAAGAGACAAGAACCCCCCTGTGAGGTCAGCACACTGCCTGGGCTGCTTAGAAAGGCATGGGGCGGGCTGGGGGTTGTGCACGGTGGTGCATGGACTCCAGGTTGTTGCAGGGGGGAGGGGGGGTCCCATTGCTCTACCAGTTTTCAGCTTGTTCCTTACTGATGTGTATAGCACATGTAAAATGCAACCTATCTGATTTGGCACAGCTTTAAACAAACCCTGTACTCAAACTGTGCTAGTGTTATGGGTTATGCAAGGTATGAAGCAGTGAAGAATCAGGCCCATCACTTCTACATAACTGTCAGCTCCTGAACCCTGAAAGGAACAGCAAGTTGAACTGGGACCCCAGGTCTTCCAAAGGGCAACATAGAACATTAACTCTAGGGCAGACTGTACATGTGTTCCTTGAGAGCAAGACATTGTCTTGTGTTCAACAACTGGATCACTGAGGTACATGCCTGGAGCACAAACAGAAGCCAGAAGCCATTATCAGACCGATGTCCCCAGATAACAGAGTGAAGGACACCATGGATGTACCAGAACTCTTGAGTACAGAACAACTGGACTTAGCTTAACATGCCTATGCAGATGGACAGTAAAGTGCACAGCCATCTTTTGTTGACCACAATCAAGCATTACAGTGATGATTCTGTATCTATGTAAGCAACAGTCTCCTGAGGGTTTATCATATGAATGCCATGGGAAAAACAACATCAATGAAAGCAACTAATTAATGCCCCAACCATTCAGGAATGTTCCCTACAATATATTCTCAGTGCAGTGGTTTTCAACTTTTTTTTTCATTTGCAGACCCCTAAAAAGTTTTGAATGGAGGTGCAGACCCCTCTGAATTGTAAGAGTGGGTATTCACATGTAAGAGTGGACGCCCAGGAGTCCACAGACCACAGGTTGAAAACCACTGCTCTAGTGCTTAGTTTGATCAAGCTTTAAATGATTTATGCTATGAGAAAATGTTAGGCACGCATACTGGACAGACAGACTTGGGTCATTCACTGTAGCTGAGTACAACCATTTTCCAGCATGTTATATTTATCTGAGTTTTTCTTGGAATTATTTTACCTCCATAACCCAGGAGCTAGTTGTACAGGGCTTTTAGCATGGATGCACACAAGCATGTGTAAGTGTGAGCACACATATGCACATGTGTGCATGCATACACATACACGTACACAAAACAATACCAGGCTTAGCTGGTTCCTTCATATAATTAATTCCCTTTCACAGGCCTGAAGACCTGAACCACTTTAACAGAGCCAAGCGTCTGTTTCTTACCAGTATGGCCTGGCTCTCTCCCAACAATCCAATACTCCCACAGATATGAGTATTTCAAACATGAAAAACAATTTGTCTCCCAAAGCTTGTAGAAAAATAACTGATTCCCATTTATACTTTACACAGAAAATGGTTGTCCGTTTTCTATTATTGGGAAATCTTGGATCTCACAATTAAGACTTCATTTTTAACAGATCAATTGCTGAACACTGATTAATACATTAGGAACATTAAAGCTAGCTGGCAACTTTCAAGATATTGTCTACTTTGTGAAGTATCGTGGGGTTTTTTGTTCCTTTACTTGCAAAATGCATTCACTTTATTTGCAGGGATGCGATAAGTCTTTTGGAAGAATTTGAAAGGATTTACTGTAACTGAGGGGATAAAAAGCAAAGCATCTGCACAGAGGAGGAGGAGAGAAACTTCCGTGTTGGTTTAAGATTGTGCAACTAGGACTGTACAGTCGTCAGAGAACAGAAATTGTCTGAAACACGAGTAGGTTGTCCAGAGCCAGCCACGTCACAGAAATGATAGTGTTTGCCATGTGGTTTCTTAGTTGCCATTAAAATAATTAAATCCAAAGACCGTTGAGCATAGCGAAATCAGTCATGGATTTGTAAAAGGAAGACTAACATTTTACATTTTTATCATCTTACAGTTGCAGTTAAGGATTTAGGCTGATTATATTTGCTCCTACTAATCTTCCCTTCCTCAACACCTGGCTTTTGCAGGGTTCTCCAATGATAATGAGGAGTGACATACAGTATGAAGCACTAACTATCTAATCTGCACTTTCATCACCACTGTCAAAGAGAAGAACTACAGGAGATATTTTTAAACTTGAACTAGTGTTTAGAGGGATTTCAGATGCTGTTTGTTACTATTTTTGTGAAGTTCTAACAAAGAGCCTCTGCTGCTGGAGCAGAATTGCTGCACTACAGACCGAAAGAAACAATTCCAGCTAATTAGTATTTGGAACTCATATTAGAAGAGCAGGAAAAAAAAATCTGTGCTTTCAAATTCATCATTCTGAATATATCCTCGTGTAAAGGGAAACTGTCATGGTTGATAGGCCTAGCCTCTGACCTACCTTCCCTTTGTATCTCCTTTGCAAAGCTCATGTAATTCCTTCTCCTCAGTTTTCTGAAAATATGCTTTTGCTTTTCAGATAAAAAAATAATAATAATGGCAGTGTCTAAGCTCTTATGAAAAAACTTTACATAACAAAACAAATGTGTCAGCAGGCAATGTTTTTCCTTAAGGAGACAGATTTCAGCTTCAAGCTTCCAAGGGGTTATTATAAACAAGTGTGGGAAAATTATAAAAAAATGCAGTTAGGTTTCTTTTATAGATTCATAGATGTTAGGGTCGGAAGGGACCTCAATAGATCATTGAGTCCGACCCCCTGCATAGGCAGGAAAGAGTGCTGGGTTTAGATGACCCCAGCTAGATGCCTATCTAACCTCCTCTTGAAGACCCCCAGGGTAGGGGAGAGCGCCACCTCCCTTGGGAGCCCATTCCAGACCTTGGCCACTCGAACTGTGAAGAAGTTCTTCCTAATGTCTAGTCTAAATCTGCTCTCTGCTAGCTTGTGGCCATTATTTCTTGTAACCCCCGGGGGCGCCTTGGTGAATAAAACCTCACCAATTTCCTTCTGTGCCCTCGTGATGAACTTATAGGCAGCCACAAGATCGCCTCTCAACCTTCTCTTGCGGAGGCTAAAAAGATCCAGGTTCTCTAGTCTCTCCTCGTAGGGCTTGGCCTGCAAGCCCTTAACCATATGAGTGGCCCTTCTCTGGACCCTCTCCAGGTTATCCACATCCCTCTTGAAGTGTGGCGCCCAGAATTGCACTCAATACTCCAACTGCGGTCTGACCAGTGCCCGATAGAGGGGAAGTATCACCTCCTTGGATCTATTCGTTGTGCATCTGCTGATGCACAATAAAGTGCCATTAGTTTTTTCTGATGGCTTCATCACACTGCTGACTCATGTTCATCTTGGAGTCCACTAGGACTCCAAGATCCCTTTCCACTTCTGTGCCACCCAGCAGGTCATTTCCCAGGCACTTTCTGCTTCTGTGCCACCAAGCAGGTCATTTCCTATAGTTTTTACACTGAAAAAAATGAACAATAAAAAGAAAAGGCTGAATCTATTGTCCAGGCCATTACACTACATTTTTTTGTATAAACAATACTAAACTGAGTTAGCGGGCCTTTACAATTATTAGCACTCAAGTACAGTTTGTTGCACAAATCAGGCCTCTGTTGCACTGATACTGATTTATGCCCTTGTTGCGTAAAGATTTATACCCACATTGGACTTTGGACACTGTGAGATCTTGCTGAACCTAATGGAGTACTCCCACATGGTTGAGGATGCAGGCAAGGTGGGTGCAGGCTCCTCATTTTGGCTGTTCTGTGCATGTGAAAAGAGCTCTGAGCTCACCATCTGGTTCATTTGGAGTCTGGCCAGAGCCACCCTTTCATACAGTTCCAGAGCTCAGGGAGGGAGCACCTCTGCTGTTCATCCTTCCTCTCCCACTCCATCCCCAAAGAATTCAGCAACAGGAGAAAGGATGAATGCTGTATGCAGCACCTACCACCTGGGCTTCGGAGCTGCTCAAAAGTAGTGGCTCTGGCCAAATCCTGTATTGAGAGCTCACATGTACAGCACAACCAAAGGGGGCTGTGGCCTGGTCTGTCCCTGCTCTCACTGCACAAAGATAAGTTTGGGATTAGCATTTTAGCTATGATCTTGCAAAGATGTCCTGCTCCTGTGTGGAACCCCACTAACTTTACTGGAATTCTTTAACAGGAGTCCATCCATAACTGCATGACTATTGTCTTAATGTGTAAAAGTTTAGATGAAAAGTTGAAAACATTGGTCCTTAACATTCTAGAGATAAGAGCATTTAATTGCCTAGTGCCTTGACATTCATTAATATCTTGGAACATGCATATCATTTGCCTTACTTAAAATAGCTGCAATTACTATTTTAGGAGAAAATAACTATATGCTTGTAAACAACCAACCTCTGGTCTTCTTTCAGGTACTCCATCAGGCAAAGGCCTGTGAAGGCTGCCCTCTGTTCATGGGAGCCTCACAAAACTATAGAGATAGGGACTTCAAATTAAGGGCAGAGCCAGCAAACAGGATTCACAGGGCCATAAAGATATTACATCCAGCCACATCCCACCATGAGTGGTGATGGGGCAGCATCTGCTTTTGGTGGGAGGGCTTACAGGTACCAGCAATGCCAGAAGGGTAAGTCACATACCACAATGAGGCAGACAACATGAACTATTCTGCCTTTAATATTTTTCCATCAGTCTGAAGTCAAAATACTCATAGAGTTCAGTGGGAAACTTATAGCATTATGATGGAATGCAGCTCTTGTGATTCAGTGAATATGTTTTAGGAGCAAATGAAATCTCAAGAAACAAAGTTCCTATTCTCATGCAAATGTTCTCAGTGATAAATGAGAGAAGGAAGAAAAATGATAGATACAAAATCCTATTCAATTAAATCAGCTTTTTTCATAGGTTTTTAGGAGGCTTTGCTGCTCTATCCATTGCCTTTGTTCATAGCATTATTGGGCCCCCTCTGCCACCAGTTTTATGCCTTTCTATTAGAAATGGACATGAACCAAAATTATTCATATGATGAAGTTTATGTTCCAAAACTTCAAGTGACTTCAGCTCCCCAAGCAATTGTAGGCTAGGCCCATGTTTAGTTTCCTTTTGGTTTCTCTTTATTTTTCTGATTGAGCTGGAAATATATACAGCATTTTAGTTTACATCTGTCTTTTTGCCCAAGGCTTATGCATAGTGCCAATGCATCTACAGACTAGTCAGCCTCACCTCAGTCCCTGGAAAAGTCATGGAGCAGGTCTGCAAGGAATCCATTTCTAAGAACTTGGAGGAGAAAGCTGTGATTAGGAACAGTCAGCATGGATTCACCAAGAGCAAGTCATGCCTGACCAACCCGACTGCCTTGTAGGATGGGATGCCTGGCTCTGAGGATGTGGGGAAAGCACTGGATAGGATATACCTTGACTTTATCAAGGCTTTTAATATGGTCTCCCACAACATTCTTACAAGCAAAGTAAGAAAGTATGGGTTGGATAAATGGACTGTGAGGTGGACAGAAAACAGGCTGGATCATCAGGCTCAAAGGGTAGTAATCAACAGATTGATATCTACTTGGTAGGTGGTATTAAATGGACTGCCCCGGGGGTCAGTTTGGTTCAATAGCTTTATCAATGACCTGAAAGATGGGATGGATTTCACCCTCAACAAGTTTGCAAATGATACTAAGCTGAGGGGAGTAGTAGATATGCTGGAGCATATGGCTAGAATTTAGAGAGATTTTGACAAATTGGAGGATTGGACCAAAAGAAATCTCATGAGGTTCAGTAAGGACAAGTGAAAAGTCCTGGACTTGGGACGGAACAATCCCATACACCAGTACAGTCTGGGGCCGATTGGGTGGGCAACAGCTCTGCAGAAAAGGACTTGGGGGTTACAGTGGACAATAAGCTCAATATAACCCAACAGTGTGCTCTTGTTACCACAAAGGCTAATGGCATCCTGGGCTGGATTGGTAGGTGTGTTGCCAGCAGGGCAAGGGAAGTGATTATTCCCCTCTGTTCAGCACTGGTGAGGCCACATCTGGAGTACTGCGTCCAGTTTTGGGTCCCCCACTATAGAAAGGATGTGTACAAATCCTCCTAGGGCAGGAGAACAGGCCCTATGATGAGAGCCTGAGAGCCATGGGACTCTTCACCTTGGAAAAGCACAGGCTCAGGGGGGGCCTGGTGGCTGTCTATAAGTACACAAGGGGTGTACATCAGGATCTGGAGGAATGTCTGTTCACTCAAGGGACAACAAGGTCAAACGGTTACAAACTCTTCCAAGAGCATTTCAGGCTGGACATAAGGAAGAAGTTCTTGACTGTCTCAGCCCCCAAGGCCTGGAATAAACTGCCTCCAGAGGTGGTGCAAGCACCTACTCTGGACTCCTTTAAGAAACAGTTGGACGTTTATCTTGCTTGAATCCTATGACCCCAGCTGACTTCCTGCCCCTGGGGCAGGGCTCTGGACTCAATGATCTTCTGAGGTCCCTTCCAGCCCTAGTGTCTATGAAACCTATGAAATTGGAGAGAGTCCGGTGGAAGGTAACAAAAATGATTTGGGGGCTGGGGCACATGACTTATGAGGAGAGCCTGAGGGATCTGGGTTTATTTAGTCTAGAGAAGAGAAGACTGAGAGGAGATTTAATAGCAGTCTTCAAGTACCTGAAGGGGGTTCAAAAGAGGATGGAACTAGACTGTTCTCTGTGGTGGCAGATGACAGAACAAGTTGCAGCAAGGGAAGTTTAGGTTAGATATTAGGCAGAACTTTCTAACTAGGAGGGTAGTATAATACTGGAACAGGTTACCCAGGGCAGTTGTGGACTTTCCATCCTTGGAGGTTTTTAAGACCTGGCTAGACAAAGCCTTGGCTGGGATGATCTAGTTGGGGATGGTCCTGCTTTGAGCAGGGGGTCAGACTAGATGGCCTTCTAAGGTCCCTTCAGCCCTAATCTATGATTTTATGATATACCATTTCTGGTTAGAATATCAATTCTATTACCACAACACCCAAAATATGTTAGGCTTTCTACTGGCATACAGGAAGGTACAGTCTCTATAACTGAGGGGAAGGGGAGGGGGAGATGAGGGCGGGGGAAGCCGTGGACCACCAAACCATGCGGCACCCACAAGGACAGCCCAGCCAGAAGAAGGAGAACATCGGGAACCTGCAATCCATGGGGCGGCCAGCAGAACAGCACAGGTAAGCAATAAGCAAGTAAGCAATAAGGGGCCCCTTGGGAATCAGAGCTGGGGGACAGCAAAGGCACCAGTCACAGGGCTCAAGTGCCTATATACTAATGCTAGGAGCATGGGGAGCAAGCAGGATGAACTAGCACTCCTGCTTGCAGAAAACACCTACGACTTAGTAGGGCAAACAGAAACCTGGTGGAATTCTTCCCACAACTGGGCGGTACATATTGAGGGTTATAGGCTGTACAGAAAGGACAGGGTGGGGAAGAAAGGGGGAGGGGTTGCGCTCTATGTCAATGAGCAATATACGTCGACCCTCATCAAGATGGAATTGAAGGAGGAGAAAGTAGAAGGATTGTGGGTTAGGTTACATGGGGGGCAAGGAGAAAGGGATTTGGTGGTAGGGGTCTGCTATAGACCCCCATACCAAGGGGAAGAGCTAGATTTGGGGCTCCTGAGGCAGCTCTCGGAGACCATAAAAACTAAGGAGGTGGTAGTCATGGGGGACCTAAACTACCCAGACATCTGCTGGGAGACGCAGACAGCAAAGTACCACCGTTCACACAGGTTCCTATCCAGTGTACAGGACCTCCACCTGACACAGGAGGTACACGGTCCCACTAGGGGGAATGCCATACTGGATCTGGTATTGGCAATGGGGGATGACATGGTAGGGGACCTACATATTGGTGGTCACCTGGGGGACAGTGATCACCAAATAATAGAATTCACCATAAGACGTCGAGTGGGTAGGGCAACTAGTAGGGTGAAAGTGCTAGACTTTAGGAAAGCTGATTTCAATGAACTCAGGCAATTAGTCAAGGACGCACTGCAGAGTAGGAGTGTTGAAGAGATGGGAGCCCGGGAAGGGTGGCTGTACCTTAAGGAAATGATCCTTCGGGAACAGAGGGAGATGATCCCGATGCGAGGAAAAAGAGGGAAAGGGGCCAGAAAGCTTCCCTGGCTGACTAGAGAAATCCAGAGCAGCCTGCGGGCTAGAAGGGGAGCATATAAAAAGTGGAAACAGGGAGAGATTACCAAAGAGGAGTATGCCTCCTCTGCTCATGCTTGTAGGGAGGCAGTTAGACGGGCCAAAGCTACCATGGAGCTGAGGATGGCATCCCAAGTTAAGGATAACAAGAAATTGTTTTTTAGATATATAGGGAGTAAAATGAAGGCCCAGGGAGGAATAGGACCTCTGCTAAATGGGCAGAAGCAATTGGTGACGGACAGGGGGGACAAGGCTGAACTCCTCAACGAGTTCTTTGCCTCAGTGTTCCTAAGCGAGGGGCACAACAAGTCTCTCACTGGGATTGTAGAGAGGCAGCAGCAAGGCGCCAGACTACCAAGCGCGGACCCTGAGATGGTGCAGAGTCACTTGGAGGAACTGGATGCGTTTAAGTTGGTAGGCCCGGATGAGCTCCATCTGAGGGTACTGAAGGCACTGGCTGACGTCATTGCACAGCCACTGGTGGGAATATTTGAACACTCGTGGCGCACGAGCCAGGTCCCGGAGGACTGGAAAAAGGCCAATGTGGTCCCCATTTTCAAGAAGGGGAGGAAGGAGGACTCGGGCAACTATAGGCCAGTCAGTCTCACCTCCATCCTTGGCAAAGGCTCACATTTGCGAGAGCCCAGCAGGAAAAATTATGCTGAGGGGAAACCAGCACAGGTTTGTAGTCATGCCTGACTAATCTAGTCTCTTTTTATGACCAGCTTACAAAACACCTGGACGCAGGAGTAGGGGTTGACGTCGTTTACTTGGACTTCAGGAAGGCCTTCAATATGGTATCCCACCCCATACTGGTGAACAAGTTAAGAGGCTGTGACTTGGACAACTACACAGTCCAGTGGGTGGCGAATTGGCTAGAGGGTCGCACTCAGAGAGTTGTAGTGGATGGGTCGGTATCGACCTGGAAGGGTGTGGGCAGTGGGGTCCCACAGGGGTTGGTCCTAGGACCGATACTCTTCAATGTCTTCATCAGCGACTTGGACTTGGTACTATGTCCAAGTTTGTGGATGACACAAAACTGTGGGGAGAAGTGGACACACCGGAGGGTAGGGAACAACTACAAGCATACCTGGATAGGTTGGACAAATGGGCAGAAAACAACAGAATGCAGTCCAACAAGGAGAAATGCAAAGTGCTGCACCTAGGGAGGAAAACTGTCCAGCACACCTACAGCCTAGGGAATGACCTGCTGGGTGGCACAGAAGCGGAAAGGGATCTTGGAGTCCTAGTGGACTCCAAGATGAAAATGAGTCGGCAGTGTGATGAAGTCATCAGAAAAGCTAATGGCACTTTATTGTGCATCAGCAGATGGATGATGAACAGATCCAAGGAGGTGATACTTCCCCTCTATCGGGCACTGGTCAGACCGCAGTTGAAATACTGTGTGCAATTTTGGGTGCCGCACTTCCAGAGGGATGTGGATAACCTGGAGAGGGTCCAGAGAAGGGCCACTCATATGGTTAAGGGCTTGCAGGCCAAGCCCTATGAGGAGAGACTAGAGAACCTGGACCTCTTTAGCCTCCGCAAGAGAAGGTTGAGAGGCGACCTTGTGGCTGCCTATAAATTCATCATGGGGGCACAGAAGGGAATTGGTGAGGTTTTATTCACCAAGGCGCCCCTGGGGGTTACAAGAAATAATGGCCACAAGCTAGCAGAGAGCAGATTTAGACTAGACATTAAGAAGAACTTCTTCACAGTTCGAGTGGCCAAGGTCTGGAACGGGCTCCCAAGGGAGGTGGTGCTCTCCCCTACCCTGGGGGTCTTCAAGAGGAGGTTAGATAGGCATCTAGCTGGGGTCATCTAAACCCAGCACTCTTTCCTGCCTATGCAGGGGGTCGGACTCGATGATCTATTGAGGTCCCTTCCAACCCTAACATCTATGAATCTATGAATCTATGAACACTATCAGACCCACTGCTGCCCAAGCAGTATGTTGCCAATGGTTGTTTTTTTCTTTGAGGGTGAAAGTCCCAAGCCAGAATATTATTTATTCATTATCAGTGGTGTTATGACAGGGCATGAGGAGCCATAGGTCATATAGTGGAAAGGGGACCTAACTGTGGCAAGGAAGAAGGAAAATGTGTGATGGAAAGCGAGAAGTCTCCAATGCCTTTGTCTCAATATTTCCTGAACATTGCATGAGCCTGTCTTTGAGGCTGGGACTCTATAAAGTACCAGGAATGAGGAAGAAGAGATTTTGTTGCAGGCACACGGATTTACCTAGTGGAGGCATGATCATTGGAACTGGGAAATCCACATAGTTGTTCACAGGCACATACGTACAAACAAATTTCCATGTATAGTGCATATTGTATAAGAACACAAAGGTAGCCCTTTAAATATTTGGAGAGCTTCCTAGTGGTGCTTACTGTGTTGTATGCTTTGAGCAGTTGCTAGAACTAACCAGAATATTAGTGTGTGTGTAACTAAGCCTTGCATATTTATGTATTTTATAAACAGGACTCCTTTTGGACCCAACCGTGTAGGTGTTTCCTTCAAATTATTTTTGTTGTGTAAAGAGCAAAAGACAAGACAAAGATGACTATTCGCCCTTTCATCACATGATGCATGCTGTTATGCAGCCAATCTCTGATGTATATGAGACAACAGTGACCATTTAACCCAATCAGCAAGCTGTGCATCCGTGGGAGTGGGAAAGAAAGCCTGAAATTATAAAGCCAATTGCTATCTCACCACATGTACTATTCTGATGGCATGAGTAGTGATGGGGAAAATAACTAAAAAATTAGAATAGATACCCTAAAAACTACTTTCTCTGCAATACTTGCAAGCAGCAAAGGTGGTTTCAGCTATCTGAAGATATGGCTCATTCCTAGGTATCGCTTGAGGAAATGGGGCATCTGTGATTTCAGTTTCTGTAGGCTTGGAAAAAATAAAAATAATAACAAAACCCTGCATAGAAGGCACTGTGATCTGAATGCATAATTTAAAGGAGAGATTCACAAGAGATTAGGGCTGTTTTCTGTTTCTGTACATGTATGCAATTAAAAGGCAGATCTGTGGGTGTCTACATTTTCTATGCACAAGAAGAACATTGCTTTTCTACAGCTGTTATCCATCATATCATACTATGATAAGATTATTAAAAAGTAAAACAGAAACCAGCCTGGCAGTCTAATGATTAGTGTAATATGGGCATGTCTTCCCTGCAAACATAGTGCAATGGTGCCTATGAAGTGCTGAATGCACACTACCAGCTGAACCTGAAGCAGTGTAGCCATGTTCACACAGCACTGCAACTGAGTTAAGTAGCACTTCTGAGTTTGAGATGCCCTGTGACAGACATGCCCTGTGTTCCTGAACAGGGTCCATACTTTGTATATATGCTAACAAAGATCAGGAGCACATAAGAAGGAGCATGTTCCTTCTCTTCAGGAGCTGAGACAGATTCACACACGGACAGATCCAAGATTGCAAGAAGGGTGCAGCACACCGCTCACAGACATAGGCAGAGGGAGAAAAAATTATATGTGGTGGGGGGTGAACCGCGCGTGTGAATATGTGTGCGTGCGTGCATGCACGCTGCCGCCACCCCCCACCCCCCCAGCAGGTAAGTCTGTGGGGGAAGGGGTGGGAGGAGGGGAAAGGGGAAAGGGCTGTGGGATGGGCAGATCAAGGCCCCAATGCTGAGCGAAGGAGTGGAGCAGGGGCAAATGGGGCTCTGGCTGGATCGGGTAGTGGGGCAATCAGAGCCCAAGCAGCTCATTCAGGGGCACGCAGGGGGGCTGCTGCTGTGCATACCCTGATCTGTGTGTGGGGCAGAGTCAGATGCTGCTGCATGCTGGGTTTTGTGCCCCACTGCCTCAAGAGCCACATGACGCCATTTACGTCCTGGTGCCAGGAGGGCAGGGGGTGCAGCACAGCCCAGCAGCAGCAGGCATGTGGCATCATGCTGCTCCTGGAGCAGCTGCAGTGGTGTGCAGAGCCCAGCGCACAGCAGCAGCTGCCTCTGCCCTGTGAACAGATCAGGGGGCACATGCCTCCTGGGCCTCCGCTGTGGTGTGCACAGTGGTGGAAGTCCCCCTGCACATTTGGATGAGCAGCCCAGGCTCTGATTATCCCACCACCCATCTTGGATGGGGCCCCATTCACCTCAGCCCCTGACCCTGCCTCTTCCCCACTCCCTCCCTTTCCACAGGGTCCTCAATCTGCCCCGCCACTCCCCACCCCCCGCCCCTTCACAGAATCGACTGGTACTTGCCTGCAGTGTTGGGCAGCCAGCAATCCACATGCTGGGCTGTGATCCTGGCTGTGTGCATGCCTCTCCCCACCCCTGCTGCAGCCACCTGGAGCCTGCAGCCAGGCTGCCTTGTGGCTGTACCCACTGCCCTGTGTTTGGGGGCACTGAGCCCCATTAGCCTTGGCCTTCCACTGCCTATGCCCACAGACCATAGGCGGTTGGGGGTAATGCATAGCTGGAGCTCCAAGGCTGGTAGGGGACATCAGGGAGCAGGGCAGGTAGAAGGTGCACAAAGGGGGAGACCCCACAGCTGCTGCTGTCCCCAGCTTGCCGAGGGGTGGGGGAAGCCGCAGAGCTGCTCTTGCCCAGCTCCAGCCAAGGGCTATAGGGAACCTCTGTGCAGGGTGCCAGCCTCATCTGGGGACAGTAACAGTGGCATTCAGGTTCCTCCTCCCTGTGGCTGGTCCCTACTCACTCCTCATCCCTTCCTTTCATGTCCCTCACTGGTGGGGAGCAGGCACTGGAAGGGAGAACCTATGCACCATCACCTCATCCTGGGCTGAGCCCAGCTCCCCATACAGCTGCTTCCTGCAGCCCATAGCTGCAGCTCTGGGTTCCTCCTATGCCTACATCAGCCAAGGAAAGTGGCAGCAGCGGTGCAGGGTAGGCTCTTCCTTCTAGGACCTGCTCCTGGCTAGCAGAGTATATAGATGAGGAGTGGCAGGGAACAGGGGCAGGAAGAGGAAACCTGCCCACTGCTGCTGCTGTTCCCTGCTGAGCCCAGGACCCCGTGTAGCTGCTCCTTGGCTGGAGCAGGGCAGGTGTGCCTCTGGGACTTCCCTTTATCCAAGTCAGCCAGGGACAATGGCAGTAGTGGAAGGGGGGCTCCTCCACTACACAACCTGGATCCTCTCCTGTCCGCATGGGACTTCACTTAAATGTCTAAAATGGAACATAGGTGTCCAAATCCCAATGTGCAATCCTCAAAATACATGCTTACCCTTAATTTTTCACTAATAGAGTTCAGTCCTGGTTTCATACATACCTAGATATATTTCAGTCCTGTCAGTGCCTATGTCATGCCTGAGCCCTATTTCGTTCGCAAAATAGACATTCTTCTACCTTTGTTCCCAAAGGAGCCTGATTTGGCAGTCAGGCTAAGAGCAAACCTACAGGTTCAGGGCTGCACAAAACCCAGAAGCTTTACAGTGCTAGTGATGGCAGCATCAGCCGTAGTGGTTGGACTAGTGCTGATGCAGAAGACATATACAGATATACATTCATTTTCCCCTTCAGGTTCAAATTTCCAGCTTCACCTCCCAGGACAGTACCCTATTAGACCAGGCTTGTCCAACTGGCAACCTGCAGGCCACATCCAGCTCCCAGGGCGCTAAACTGAGGCTCCCCCAGTTCATGGTTTGGGTTTGCTATCTTGCTGCTGCTGCCAGTGCTTCCAGGCTCCCTCTCTCTCCTCCTCCTTTTTTGCTTGCCGTCCTCCCCTGGGTGGTGGGGTGGGGCAGCATGACCCACGGGACTGGGGGAGCCTGCAGTTGGGAGGCTTAGGGAGACCAAGGAACCCTGCACAGAACTGGGGCATTGGTGTGGCATGGCAGAGTGCGATCCATGCAGTGCAGTGCAGGGCACAGTGGGAGCCATGTGGTGTAACACAGGCATGGGTGCAATGCAGTAGGGTGGGCACCTATGGTGGGGGCGGCCCACACAGTGCAGCAGGCAGTTTGGAGGCATAAAGCCCACACAGTGTTTGGGCAGAGGCCTGTGGCCTCCAGACACTGGGAAGTTGGGGAGCTCTGCAAGTAGAGGCTTTCTCACAGAAAATAATTCAATAATCTTCATGCCAGAGGGAATGACAAATATGAGTGTCATATTTAGGCAGTTCAGGCTCTCACCCTGAAGAGGCTGAGTCCTGTTACAGTCTCTGCATTTGGATGGATTAATATATTTTACATTAGGTCTTCCTCCTCTTAGGTGAGTACAATAGTCACTAAGCTGCAGAATCATTTTCACTCTCTCTTCCTCTCTCTGGACCTATAAATAGTTAATTATTCCTGAATATTTATTTAGGCTATGCAGAATGGTCCAAGCTTCTACAGAAAGGATTGAGAAAGCCTCACATCAGAGTACTCTCCAGGCTGGTGACTACCCTCTCTCCAGGGAGCTGTGGATTCACAGGCAGAGGAAGGAACTAAGCCAGCATCTTCCATATCCCAGTTGAGTAATCTAATGACAGAGCCACTAAATAAAAGGACACCCTGTTTTAAAAGAACTAGCCTCCCTTGGATATTGAAGATAATGGCTTCCGGCCATAGCAGAAGATTTGGAAATCAATTTGGACACTTACTTAATCCCAGTAAATAATAAGCACTTCCCTGCAGTTCAGAGATGGGCAAACTAGTACTAATCTGAAGTAGTACTTTGCCTCTTCCTGCTCAGCATGCTGGCTTTTTTAGATCTCATTTGGAGGCACTTAACTTTCCCTATGCATTGTATAGGGAACCAGGTTTCTATGTTGCATGTTCTGCATTTCACTAAGTATTGGGGTACCTGGAAGTTCCTTGCACATTTAGATCCTATTTAAGAGGAAAGTCTGAATGAAATGGATATCACATGGGCTGCTAGGCCAAGAATATACTCTAGGGACAATGGTATGACAGATTATGAACAGCGATACATACTTCTTTCACACCTCTGTACCTCTTTATCCTGCATTTAGAAGATTCCAGTAGTAAATGTGACAAATGAAGAACAGTTTTAAACAATGTGCCTCGTGTTACAACAATCCTTATCCTACCAATATTTACAAATAAACTTAACATACAAGTAGTCTCTTTAGCTTCAGTGGAAATATTCACCTATACAAAGATTTGCAAAGCAGCATACAATGGAAAGGGGCTATCACCTAGACTATCACCTACCCTGCATTTGCTGGGAACTATTTACCTAAGATTCAGAAAAAAACAACCACTAAAAACCTTCACACATGCAAATACTACAACACACAAGGCCAAAACCATCAAGAATACCCTACACCATACAAGAAGTAAAAAAACAGAGGAGACAAGGGCATTGGCAGATGCCAATGCCACTGCAACAGCAAAGAAGTAATTGGTTAATACATACACACAGAATTCTAGGAAGAGGAAGGCAAAAAACTCCACAGTCCTTGCCAATGGGAGGTGAGAGGAAAATTGCTTCCTGACACTACATTTGGTGATAAGTGTAACCCTAGATGGAAAATCAAGACCCTTAAGCTACAGAATGGAGGTTCCTAAATCCCAGTAGCAGGAGTAGGACACCTCAATCAAAACCCACCTTAGCTGTGGCCAATGTTTAATGCTTCAAAGAAAGGCAACAAAAAAGCTAATAAAGCATTCACGAGGGGAAAAAGGTCTACTTCCTGGCAGCCAGCAACGTCCTTAAAGCATGGGATTGTTAGACACCTACCACAATTTCCTCTGTACTCCAACACAGGGATTGCAAATACCTGAATCAGCATATTGTCCATGCTGTTTGTTGAAACAAGAATTCCCTATTCTATGATAGTATCCCTTTCATAAAATCACCTAGTTCACCTAAAGTAATTTAGTAATCAGTAATCATATTCTCTCTCAATCTTCATTTTGCTGACCTAAACAAGTCAGGCTTCTTTTGTAAGATAAGGTCTCTTCCTTAATCTCCGTAGTGGCCCTGCATTAATTCTGTTTCTATTTAAGTTCAGCTCTCTGCATGTTTTAACTAAACATAACTGTACAGGGTATCCTGATGGGGGTCTTACCAATACCTTGTATAGTGGTACTAGTACTTCTGTATCTCTATTAAATATACGCCACCTAATACACACTAGAACTGCATTAGCCATTTCCCCAGATGCATCACATCAGCAACTCATGGTCATCCTGCAATCGATCAATATATCCAAGTTTTTTCTCTTCCTCTGCTGTCTCCAGTCTATAAGTCCCCATTATAGTTAATGTCCTTGTTATTGGTGCCTAAATGATAACTTTTGCACCTCACACTATTAGGCTGCATACCCTTTTACAAGATTATCTACAGCTTCCTTTAAAATAACACAGTCTTCCTCAATATTGCCAATACCACCAGCTTTAGCACCATCCATAAATTTCCTGGGGACGTGTCTAGTTCCCATACTAATACAAATGTTAAACGGGATGGGTCCTAAGAGATCCATGAGAGACACCAATGAGAATTGCACTCTCTGCAATTATTGTCCAATAAGTCGTCTTTCAACATAACCTACTATAGTGTCGCTTTGAACTGTTTATCCATAATTGTAATATTGATCCCCATCCTCTTTAGGTTGGCCAATAATTTTTCAAGAGGCACAAGTTAAAAGCTTTGCTTAAATCTAGATAAACTGAGTTCACTGCATTATATAAGAATGAGGTATTTTGTCATAAAAGGATATTAAATTACCCTGACAAGCTCTTTCTTGGATAGAACCATGTTGTGTTTCGTCCCATTTTCTGTTCATTTCCATATCTTTGATTATTCTTTTCTTCAGGATCTGTTCATAAACTATACACATTATTGAAGTCAAGATAGTGGGCCCATACGTGCCTGGGTTACTCTTTCTACTTTTTTTCAAATACAGATACTACATTTACTGTCTCCAATCATAGGGTACTGTCCCTGAGTTGACAATTTCATTGAAGATCCATAATAATGTAGTTACTATTTTATGTGCCAGTTCTGGCAATATTCTTGAATGGAAATTATTCAGGCCACCTGGATAAGTACCAGGTGGGGTATGTTCCACAACTATTGGGTATCTACCATTGTCCTTAATTACATCTTCATCCTTATTGAAGACTAAGGCAACATATTAATTCAGTACTTGGGTCATAACTAGGTTGTCCTTGATCTTGATTCTTGTCCTTGATCTTCCTGCTTCTTTCCTTCTGTTTCTCGACAAGTATGATGTTGCCCTTCACTTCAGTTGTACTCATTGGTGCACTTTCCTCCTTGGCCACCATTTTACCCCATCACCCTCCCATTGTATTGCCTGGTGGTGTGCTTTTCTAGATGTCTGCCAAACTACTTCCCTTGCAGAACTAGGGGTGCTAGACATCCAAATGAAAGTGCCTTGCTTTTCAAGAGATTCTACTGAGCACATATATCTCACATTGGATCCAAAGGATGCAGGCTCTTGGCATGTCTGAATATCAGCTTGCACTGCATTCACTTTTGTTTCAGAATGATTCCATGCTACCCTTTAAAAAATCTGCATTTCTCTTTCACTCAACTCTCCCTCTGCCTATTATCCAATTCAGTTTTCTATTGGAATTTCCTCCTCAGCTCTGCCACTTTTTCAAGTCTCAGCAAAGTACAGTTTGAACCTTATATTATTAAATTGGAAGTTAAACTATCAAACCTATGGTACTATAGAGGGGTTGAAAATAGGTAAAGTGTTTACTCATTCTTAACGATAAAGTCTCTATATAAATTATACAATACTCCCATAAAGAGCTTTCAGCTGCCCTTCATTTTAATAAAGAAAAATATGAATCCTCTTACTATCATTTTAAGTTTTACAGCAGTTCAGCTGTTTAGTCTACCAGCTTTGACAATGTCCCTTTAAGTTTAAGATTTCTGTGGAAGATCTAGCCCTAGGTTTTTTTTCCACTTAAATATAGGCTTTGTCAAAACCTCTCAAACTCCCTTAAAAGAGTGGCTGATGCTGAGTGTTTTTTCTCACATTGACCTTGTTTCCAGCTTCAATTTCACAAGAAAAAATGTGATCTTGTCAGAATTTTCCTTTGGAGAGAATTTTTGTTTTACAGATCTTGACAGATTTTTTATTTCCCACTTTGATTTGAAGTTTCTCTGATTTTTTCCCCCTCACATTTTAGTCTGACAGTTTCTCACTCTTATTGAGAGGATACTTGTCTAGTTGTTAAAGCACAAGACTCAGGACTATTTCTATTATCATCTTAGATACCAGCAAATAATAGACTATCATCTTGAGCCTTAAGTTCCAAATATACAATGAGAGTTTGATCACAGTCCTCTCTAACATGCACACATGTGGATGCGTGCATTCACGCGCACGCACATGGACACACACACATACAGGCAGTATATATATAGGGACAGAACATTTACCAATTTAGAAGGAGGGCTTTAAACTAGGTTTCATGGGGGATGGTGATCAAAACCCTCCAGCAACAGAGCACACAGTCCAGAGAGAAAAGGACTCAAAGACGCAACTCAACTCTGGGGAGGGGCCCCAGAGCTACAGGACTGCAACAAGTGGCACAGAAGGGAAGCGAGGAGGTCAAAACACAAAATAGGTCCAATGCATGTAGACAAATATGAGAAGCATGGCAATAAGCAAGATGAGCTGGAAGCTGCAGCCTGTGAAAAGAATTATGATCTGATTGGCATCACCGAGTTCTGATGTAACAGATCATGACCAGAATCTGAGCATCAAGAGTTACACTCTGTTTCATGACAGTGTTGGGAGAAAGGGTGGTGGTGTTGCCTTTTATGTTAAACACCTATACATTTGTTCCCTGGTTCAGGAAGAAGAAGATCGCAAAGCAGAATGCAAATGGGTGAAGATGAAAGATGTGGAACCGTGTGGCAGGCCTATGCTTGCAGCACCGCCACTAGCATACCCTGCTTGCTTAAGCATGCTGCACCAGGGTCTACTCTCCTACCATGACTTGATGTTACTTGAGGTTACACAAGATGCTGTTCAGTGCTTCTCAATGACCCTGGGTGTCTTGGCTGGTGCTTCTTCTGTGGGGCTCCTTACCTCCCCTACACCCCCCCCCCTTTCCACTCAGGTGATCTGGTTTGGTCTCAGTAGGATCTGGGCATGCCATAGTCACTGCTTGTCCCTCCCAGAAGAGTTGCCTCCATGGCTCTTGACAGAACTGTGATCCAAGAGTCTCCAACTGAAAAACTAATAACTTAACAATATGTGAACTGAAATTCCTTCCGGGATGCAAGTGAGCAGGGTGACAATGCTCACTGCATCTGGTGCCTCTTCTCAGTGCTCCCACCTACATATAGGGTGCTTTGTATGGCCACCGTGCAATTCTCTTGCTGAGAGTTATATTCCCAAGAGGACCGGGGCCCTGGGTCAAATGGTACCTGGCCATGTCTTATAATGTCCTGTGGGGTATTTCCTCACACTCCAATGACCCAGAGGATCTTGACACTGGCCAGCTATGGATTCTAGTGTCTAGAGACATTCAAATGTACCAGGCTGCACAACTGAGCTCTCAGGTGGGTTCTTCCCCTGTGCGGGTCCTCCTGACACTTCCTGGGCTGCCTTCAACTCACCCTGGCAGCCCTGGTTGTACCTGCTGGCAAAGACATGCATGGATGGAGTCTTGGGTAGGTCCGAGTCCCTTGGTCCATCTATGGCTACTCCCCTGCTGGGGCCCAGGCTCCCCTTTCCAGGCATCCAGTCTTCAGCAATGTCATCTGGCTTGTCTGGGCTCCTTGCTGCAGGATGGGTCTCTGATGTCTTCAACACTGCTAAATGGTAGCTCAGACACCACTGGGAAGTCCAAACTGTGGTCTGAGCTGCCATGCTGCCTGACAATCCACCTGTGTACAGTTGCACTGGGTCAGTGCCGGCCACGGGGAGGACTTCCAGTGGTGCAGCAAGTTCTCCCTCCTCTCTCCCCCTGGATGCACCAGCTGAGCTCATTTTTTCCCTGGAGCTTTGAGGGGCTGGATCAATCTGCAGTCCCTCTTCTGACGGTGTGGTGCTGACCTGGCTGCCTGCAGACTGGCCACCTGGCTGCCAGTGGTGTGGTGAGTGGGGCATGGGCCTACCACAAACTGATATAAGAGTGGGGACAGTACTGGAAGCCCAATAAGAAACTGTCCTGACATGATGGAAGTACAAGAAGAATGGCAAGAGACCAATGTGGCTGCACAAGGATGGCTTCTAAAATGTCTCAAATGCCAAAGGAAAGTATACAGACAATGGAAGACTGGGCAGGTCACCAAGGACACATACCAGGAAATAGCAAGAACCTGCAGGGACAAAATCAGAAAGGCAAAGATGAAGAATGAACTGCACCTGCCCAAGGAGGTTAAGGACACCTGCCCAAGGAGGAAGAGGTTCTATAAGTATGTTGGTCACAAAAGAAGAACCAAAGAAGCTGTGGACCCTCTGTTAACAAGCCAAGGGGAAGTCCTAATGGAAAACAAAGAAGGTGTAGCTACTCAATAGCTACTTTGCCTCAGTCTTCACACAAAAATTAAGCAGCCAGAAACCTAATAGGGAGTATCTGGATAAGGAAGGGGGCAAGCTGAGAGAGGAGATAACAGAAGAGAAGGTTAGAGAGCTTTTGTTGGGTCTGACTGAATTCAAGTCAGCAGGGTTGGAGGAGTTTCAGCCCAGGTTCCTGAAGGAACCAGCAGAAGAGATCTCAGAGTCCTTGGCAATGATTTTCATGAAGTCATGGGAGACAGGCCAGGTACCAGAGGACTGGAAAAGGGCCAACACAGTGCCCCTCTTTTAAAAAGGCAAGAAGGAGGACCCAAGGAACTACAGACTAGTTAGCCTCACCTCAATACCTGGGAAGTTACTGGAGCATGTCCAAAGGAAGGCCATTTGCAAGTATTTGGAGAAGGAAGGGCTGACTGCAAGCAGATGAGCATGGATTTATGAAAAACAAGTTGTGTCAAACAAACTTGATCTCCTTCTTTGACAAAATAGCTACTTGGGAGGATGAAGGAAATTTTGTGGATATAGTGTATCTGGACTTCAGCAAAGCTTTTGACAAGGTCCCATATGACGTTCTCATAAACAAATTGGAGAAATGTGAGCTGTATAAAACAACTAGAGGATGGGGTAATTATTAATGGGGCCATGTCAGAAAGGAAGGAGGTTTTGAATGGAGTCCTATAGCAGTCTGTCCTTGGCCTGGTGCTGTTCCAACATGTTTATTAACAATTTAGATGCTGGCATTAGGAGCTTCTTGAGGAAGTTTGCAGATAACCCAAAAGGACTGTGAACACATTGAAGGATGCAAGCGCAATTCAGAAGGATCTCAACAAATTAGAAAGTTAAGTTAGATCTAACAGGATGCTTCAATGTGGACAAATGCAAGGTGCTACACCTCAGGAGGAATACTAAAAAACACAAATACAAAATGGGGAATGCCTTTCTGGATGGCAGCTCTGTGGAAAAGGACTTAGAAGTATTGATGGACCACAGACACAGTATGAGGCTTTAGTGTGATGCAGCTGCACAAAAGGTGAATGTAATTTTGGGGTGCATCAACAGAAGCATTAGGTCCTAATGCCCCTAATGACTAGGGGCAAGACAAGAAGTGATAATGCCTCTGTACTTAACACTGGCTAGGCCTCATCTGGAGTACTGTGTGTAGTTCTGGGTTCCACATTTTTAAAAGGGCATGGAGAAGTTAGAGAGGGGCCAGAGGCGGGCAACAAAGATGATTAAAGGGTTGGAGGACAAGCCATACAAGGAGAGGCTGAAGGAGCTAGGTATTCATTTTAGTGTTAGTCACATAGTGTTTGCCAAGAAAAGTTGTTTTTATCTTGTTTGAATCATCTCCCTTCCTTGATGTCAGAACTGAGAAACCCAGATCTAAGAAGAGCAGCCTGAGTAAATGAGAGAGATTGATTCCTGATCTGTTAGGACCCTGAAATGGCAAGCAGAGTGAGAGGGCATGTCCCTAGTCTTACGTTGATATTGCAAACTCTTTGGATCAGAGATAATCCTTCTGGTTTATGTTTGTACAGTGCTTTTATAAATCAGCTGGGGCCTGAAGGATATAGTGCAGTCCAAATAATAATATTAATACCTGCAATGTACAACAAGACAACCACCTGAGAATGGAAGCCTGGGTGCTGGAAAATCATTGTATAGCATCATTGTATATCATTGTATCTGCCCTCTGAGACAGGGCAGAGAAAAAAAAGAACATGACTGAAATGTTTACATTTGCTTATATGATCAAAATAATCAATGTACTTAATTGGAAAAAATGAATGTGTGTGACATTTTAGCATTTATTTGCTGGAATTTTAGTTGCAGTTGCCAGGTTGGAATGTAAGGAATGGGTATAGAAGTAGTGAAATTATTTGTGAATGCTGTTCTAAGTGAAATTAAATGAGAGAGAGAAGACAGGAAGACAGCAGAGATGACAAAAGCAACGCAGCCTGGAGGGGAGGAATGACCTTGATGTTATTCGTTTGATGGGTATGTCAAGCTAAGCTACTCAGGGTCAGATAGGGCAGCCTTGCAAGGACTGTGATGCATCATTTCTTCAAAAGAAAGTACAAACAAGTGCTATACCTGCCTGGTACCAAACTAATTTCACTGCTTGCCCCTCTATTGCTTGGGTGAAGGCATTTCATCATAACGTGAAGCACTTGGTACTAATTTACTATCTGTCAGTCTCCTGTGCAAGGCAGATTTATTATGTATTTTTTAGAGGCCAGTTAGTTCCATGAGGCACTCCTTCCTTTGCAAGGTATAACACCACCCTTATCTAATGCAATGTTTACATTAAGTTCAAAAGTAAAATTAAATTAAATTTGAGTAATTTTAGATAGTTGTCTACAAATATTGGCTCCATGTGCGGTGGCAACCAAAAAAGCAAATACAATGTTGGGTATCTTTAAGAAAGGAATCAGAAACAAAGCCAAAAGCATCATCATGCCATTACACAGATCCATGATGTGTCCCCACATTTGAAAAAGGATGTGATGGAATTAGAAAAGTTACAGAGAAGGGCATCCCAAATGGCCAGGGATATGGAGCAGTTGCAATACCAGGAGAGCCAAAAAGTCTAGGATTCTTCCATTTGGAAAGAAGGAGGCTGAGGGATATCATAGAGGTCTATGTGAAGGGCATGGACAAAGTAAACAGGGAACTGTTATTCACCAAGCCCCAGAATACTAGAACTAGGGGGCACCCATTATAATTAGTAGGAGACAGGTTTAAAATTAACAAGAGAAAGTACTTTTTTACACAGCACTGTGTTCCACTTGCCAGAGATGCTACAGGGGACCTGCCTATGGGGGCCTACAAGTGCCCACACCCTCCAGCCAGTAGTCTCGCCCGCCCCACCTTGATGTTGAAATTAGTAGGGAAGGTTATACAGAAGGTAAGGCATGATTTTGGAAGAAATGGTCCCGGTCTGGTCCCATCTCAGCCTTGTCCCAATTTTACTCTCGCTGAGCCCTCTAGCCCAGGGCCCTCTGTTCAGGGCTACAAGCTCATGGCCCAGCTCCAGTCATTCTGGTGACCTCAGGTTCCAGCACCTGCACTATCCAGTACATGGGCAACTAGGGATCCCCTGTCACCTCCCATCTCACACTTTCGTCCAGTTCAACCTCTAGTCGCACTCTGACCTCAAGTTCTGCACAGCACAATTTCCAGTTTAGAGTTCCCCCCTCAATTCCCCACTTTCTGCTGCCTCCTCTACCCTGACAGCCACAACCTAGCCCTCCGGGGGAAGAAGGGGAAAATGAAACTCTCCAAGATGCAAGCACCAGTCCCAGTTCAAAGGAGTGGTCCCACACAGGGTTTACTGCACCCCTTGGTGGCAGGCTCTATGCAGAAAAACAAAAGTCAAAACAGAAAGCGCCCAAGGTACTTAACTTGCTTCCTATGCAGGCTCCCAGCTTATCTTCACTAGGGGCTGCCTCCTGAGACCTCTCTGTAGTCTGGCTCCATTCCTCGTGCCTCTCGCAGCGGGTTCTGTTCCTGGTGGTTTCCACAGCCAGACTGCCTGCCCTGGCCTGAGGCTCGGGCTTATATAGGGCTCCCTGGGTCATCTGGCTCTGCCTGTACCTGGACCCAGTGGCCATCTTCCTTTGAGTTCCCCTGCCTCTTGAGTTTGCTTCTTGGGCACCACCAGGGCACAGGCAGAAAAACAGGCAGACGAAGTGGAAGAAAGTGAGAAGGAAGTGGGGAAACCTGGCGGAAGTGACCTCCATCAGGGAAAGAATGCACCAGCAAACACAAAAATGGCAAGAGAGGGAAAAAGTGGGGGGAAGAGTATGAAAGAGGAAAAAAGGCCAGGTACTCCTGGATCCTCTTCCCATTCTACTTGGGACTGGAGTCAGGGCCCCATTACAAGCACATAGTTAACTGTGGAACTCATCATCACTGGAGGTTGTAGGGGTAGATACTGTAACCAGGCTCAAAAAGGGAGTAGACAAATTCATGGGCAATAGATCCATTAGTAACTATTAAACAGAACAGAGACGTATACTTTGGCATTTTCAGATCAATAGTGTTGGATACCAGGGAGGGTAATCAACAGGGGATAAATCACTCTAGATATCCCCTGTTCAGATGCTCTCCCTCTAAAGTTCCCTAGCACTGTTGGACCATTGGTCTGACACTTCCTATGCTCTTAAGGAGGCTTCTGGTAGAAAGGATGATTTTGTGGACTTGGACTTTGGATTGGATCTGGATTCAATTCCTTGCTCAGTCTCAGAGTTCTTCTATGGCCTTGGGAAAGTCACTACATCTACCCTCTGCTCCTGTTACTTGGCTGTATTTGAAGACAATACCTCTCTACCTCACAGGGAAGTTCTGTAGGATAAAATCTCTTAAGGGTAGTGAGGGGCTGAGATATTACATGGATAATGGTCATAACAGTACCTAGAACGATAAAATAATACCATATTCTACTTTCTTTATATTGAATAGGAATTAAGTACTACAGTGGCTAATCAGATGAAGTTATTAAGTTAAGACCAAAATGTCTGAGATAACAGAGACCTTGATTAATGCTTAATTAGGGTCGTAGAGATATGTGGTTTATTTTTATTTTGTTTTGGGATGCCCTAACTGTAATTTGGATGAGTATTTGGAGGTGGAATCAGATTATTTGATATTAGATAAATTTGTTTTGCAGTATGTTGGTAGCAGACTATTCAAATTTGACTTCTAGCTGATTCTGTCTCAATGTTCAGATAAACAACATCCACAGCTTCTAGAAACAGTGATATTGTCCAGATTGTAAAATACCATAGATAGTCAAAGAGCTTGGAGTACCGTTCATTATATATAGGAAAATTCACTCTTAGGTAAATCCTACCCCCACCTCCTTCATACTGATAACCCATTTTGCCATGGAGGGGGACAACCTTCCTTTCCTGACAGTAGAGTTATAATGAAGCTCTCCTTGTCTTGCCACCGTAACACTGAGGCTGCACTACCTCCAGCCACTCCCATGCCCATACTCTAAGATGACAATGGCCTGTGGATCAGCACAGTGGTAGATCAACTACCCCACTTCATTTCTCCCCCAAGCTGCCCACGAGCCCTGCCCGAGTCTGGGCTTCTGGAAGATCCAGACACCTTGTGTTCTCTCCACAAACCCTGCCACACTCGCTCTTGTATATAAGGGGTCCTTGACAGACAAATGTCAGATTTTGATTCATTGTGTCAATGATATCTTTATTTCCATATAAAGTCCACAGAATTGGCCCATACCACCGACCAGGGTTTGAAGCTGGAGCTGGATTTTCCCAAAATCTAGGCAGCATTTGGTTCTGAGGTTTTCAGAGAGGCTCTTGATCAGTCTTTTCAGACGAGTCAAAGGGAGTTTAGATTTAGAGGTTTGGTTCAAGCCCATGTCCACTTATGTTTCTTAAAATAATAACAAGTAATTTATTTCTATTAGATTTACTCTGAGTTTACAATGTGGGTGGTCTATTCATTTCCCCTTCAATTTTCCTCATAACACTGAACCAAAATAATTTTTTTCCATCTGCCCACTTAATTGTTACATTTCCTTCCACTTCTCTTTTACTCCTGTTTATCTCAAAACTTTTGTTGTCCCTTCTCTTGAAAAGGTCTTTAATGGTCTATCTTGAGGCCAACCAACCAGCTAAACTCTTTGATGTTTTGCCATAAGCACTAAAGCAGACTGAAATGCACTTGATATTTGATTAGTTGACGATGTGAAGATGGGCATTTTTCCCTACCTTTCCACATACAAATCCTTCCCACTAATATGTCAAAAAAGGTCAAAAATCTACCTAAGCCTTGCAGCCCAGTTGGCTATTATAGTTAGGCCAGTTGTGGCAGCCTGACAATGATACTCAAGGTCATAAGTGGCATCATGTCTAGCCACCTTTGACTCCCCAAAATGAATGAAAAGGTACCCATTTACAGAGTTTGCCATGAGTCTGGAGCAAGGGTCTAACTCATATTCCTGGAGCACAACAGGAGTTACAATGGAGAGTTTATTTTTAAATCATTAACAACACATATAAAGCCTCCTTCCTCAGAGGGTTAGCATTACTACAGGGAAGAGAATCTTTCTTTTTGGTTTATTTGCTTCTTTTTCAAAATAACGTAATCAAGTGATTCAAGTTGTGTGACTGGAGAACTGAAAGCTCAACTTAGCATCCCCAATAAGAGGAAAGAGAAGTATCAGAGAAAAAAATATATAAATCAGCCTTGTACAGGATTTTTATTGTGTTCCATCTGAAATGCTGTGAAGGTTGTTAGCATCTTAGTCACTGTTTTTGTCACTTTGCCCTTGTACCTTTCCCTAATACATGGGACCAAATAAAGGTGCCTGCCTAAGTGACTGGCAGCTACCACTACCATCACCAGTTCTTCCCGTTACTTAATGCAAAGACCAAAACTACTGTTGTTGGCTAGTAATCACAATTCTAACATGATTTTTGCTTATCTTACATGTTTCCCAAAATACACTAAGAATTGTGAAATCCATTGGGCTGCTTTAATATTTTGGTGGTTTATGTAGAAAACTGAAAAGGTTTACAGTAGAGATAGGCTGAAACCAAAACCCTAAACACAAAGGTGCCTGAAATATGAAGGAATTTAGATGCAGATCTGCATTTCATATATGAGGCAAATCTGACATTTTGGGTGCATCAGAGCTCTCAACAGATTTTTGCTTTGTTTCTCTTCCTTTTTTGGGGTAAATTTAGCCAATGTTTTTGGATTATTTCTCCTTTACAGGCAAACAACCTAGCAGGAATGTGATCATGCTCTAAGTAGAGGTTATATATTAAATGCATCAGCATGGACATAATACCATGGGAAAGAGCTTCTCTGAGACACCATAGCATGACAACTATAGTATGTTGCTGGGGAAAAGCAGATTTATTAGTGGCTTGAGGCATAGCAAACTTTCATGGTTACAAAGGCCAGGATGATAGGGGCAGAGCAGCGGTGTGTGCCAGGAATTTATTTTTAGATATTTACTATAAAACATAGATCACCTCTCCTTAGGAGGTTAGAATTATTACAAACATTGCATTTATTTATATATTTATTTTTAAACAAGTTATAGGCAGGTGATTGAAATCACTTGAATACAAAGGTGAAAGATCAGCTTTGTGGAGGAATTTTTTTTAAGTGTCTTCAAGTGAAGGAAAAAAGTGCTTGAGAGAAAAATAAAAAGTCTTGTTGGGGTTGGGGGAAGAGTCTTAGTGTTCCAGCTGAAGTGCTGTGAATGTTTTTAGCATCTTCATCACTGTTTTTATTGTTGTTGGATTTATTGCTTGTTTTGCACTTGGATATTTCTTTCGTCTTTCTTCAAGTGGTAAATAAAAAGCACTCTTGTGTCACGACTCAGGTTGTTTGGGGACGTTCTTTGATCACTTTCATCTTGTACAATCAGTTTCCAAATAATGATGTTTTGCCTTTACATATCTCTTTTATCCAGGGATCTCAAAGTGCTTGGCAAATACTAAAGAATCAATTCTCCTATCACCTCTGAGAGGTACCGGAGGTAACTATTAGCCCAGTTTAAACTGGGGCACAGAGAAATAAACTGATTTGCCCAACACAACAGCGGAAAACAGTGGTAATGTCTGTGGTAGAGCTCAGGAGTCCTGACTCCCAGTACTGGACTCTAATTAGCATAGTAGAAACTGTCAAAGCTTCCTCCTGTGGTTTGGCAACTAAATTAGGAAACCTAGATTAAGATGCTGCAGAGGCAGTACAGACAGATACAGCTGCTGAAGCATCCTATGAATAATAATGAAAACACCATAGGCTGTCAGATACAACAAGCCCCACATAAGAGACACACCCTGTATTTGAAAGACAGAATGGGGAATAAAAGATCTTTCCTCAAAAATACTGGTAAGTACAGTATTTTCCCAGGGAAAAATAGGCAGCTGCAGCCATGGGGGTAGTGAAACATTGGGGCTGCACCATTAAAACCCTAGCTGCAGGATACCACAGATGCTGCTGATTGAGCCAAAATGCCTGACCTCTCCTTTTCTCAAGCCGAGCTGCATGGAGAGCCAGCAGAACCTGCCACATCAGCTGAGGGCCCGATCCTACCTAGCAGCACCTGAAGAGTCAGCTGAGGACCCACCCCTCCGATTCAGCAGGAGCCTCTGCCCAGGCACCTAGGACTTGGCTATGCTTTAGACAAACAGCTTCTGCAGCATGAGCCTTGGCTAAGGAAAAGACAAATAGTTCACAGCTAGAAGCTAGAAGCCCCATGTGAGCAGTGTGCTGCCCCTTGAGTGACTTTGCTTTCTCTTAGTCCCAGCAGAGGTTCCAGCTATAGAAGCTATTATCATATTCCCTTGTTTAAAACATGTACCCCAAGTTCCAGCAGCTGATTTTTGGGAAAAGGTGAGTCTTATATACAAGATAAACGTTCTTAGGAAATGTTCAGCATTGAGAAACTGTCTTCCAAGGAATTAGTGTTACTATGTAGCAAGAAGTAGCAATGCATCCTTTCACCCTCAAAATATAGGTGTGTAGCAGACTTCCCTTTTGAGCTCCAGATGAGTCCTGGGCTTGAGATTCTGCAATTCTGATTGGTGGAGCCCATCCGCCAATCAGAAGCAAGCCAGTGTAAGCAAGGCCACACCCTTTCCCCAAAGGGAGGGGGCAAGGAGAGACTGGTTTGAGACTGCGCCCTGCCAGGTCCGGAGAACTTCGGGGGTGGAGCCCCTGAAGCGTATAAAACGAGAGCATGCTCAGCATGCTGGAGGGAGAGAAGGGCACACAAGGGACAGCAAGGAAAGAGGAGCTCCAGAGATGACTGTCCTTGGGACCCTGTCTGAGCCTCGACGATGCGCAGTGCATGGCGCTCAGGCTCTAGGACCCACCCGAGGTGGCTTGAGCCTGAGAACCTAGGAAGTGGCTGGGTAGGTGGTGCGTGGATCGGGACACGGAGAGCCAGCCCTGGGAGCAGCTCGAGGCTGCTCAAGTTAGCCTGGCTCTAGGCCGAATAACCAGAGCCCCGCAGTGTGGCTCTGCATTAAACTAAAAGAGCCCCAGTGTCCAGAGCAGGCCCGGGAAAGGGAAGAATCCTTGGCGTGAGGCCAGGGAACCAGAGCCAGTAAGGGCTCAGCTCCTGTGGGAGCGCCCTGGGTGCCCAGTGCAGGGCACCAGGACATCAAGAAGAGCAGGAGGGGTCACCGGAGAGAGACCCTCGCAGGACCGGCCACCAGGGGACAAGCCTTGGTGACTTCAGAGTGGAAGCGTGAGCTGCTGGGAAAGTGGGTCCCACAGGGGAGGTGGGCTTGGGAGAGGTGGGTCTGCAGCCTCCACCCTCCTCCACTGGGGGGGCGCGTGTCCACATCCTGGGGCCCTAAAGGGGAGAGGCTCCAGGGAACACCCCATGGGGTGCTGAGCGCACCCCATAATCTGTGATTGATGTTGCTTTGTACTGTAGAAGTTAATGTAGTTATGGGTCCCCCTTAAGGGAGGAGTTTATATGGGTTTATCTGTCTTCACAGCCTATATGTGTTTATTGTCTAATATCAGAACTTACCTATATGGTTGCCTGTGTACTAGGGCTGTGCAAAATTTCATCCGGTGTTTCATTCCAAAGCTGCTTCAGTGTGTTTCGAGCTCAAAACAGTGAAACTGAAATGAAACAAAAGCCTTTGAAATGAAACAAGGGCACTTGAAATGTTTTAAAACATTTCGAGTTTCGAAGCCAGGCTTACTATCTTCAGCTCTGGTCCCAGACTGCAGCAGCAGCCTCTTGTCATATGGCAGCCAGATTGGGGCCTGTCCACACCCCCAGAGGGCTGCGGGGCTGTGCCGGACTCCTCCAGGGGTGAGGGCCCCCGATCTGCCTGCCAGATGACAGGAGGCTGCTGCTGCCAGCTGGGACCAGCGCTGAGCACAGCCCGCACCCAGCGCCAGGAAGATGGGCGCTGCCGCTGGCCCCAGCCGACAGCACCAACCTCCTGTCATCTGGCAGGCAGATCAGGGCCACCCACACCCCGGGAGGGCTGCCCCCAGGGGTGCAGGCCCCCTATCTGCCTGCCAAATGACAGGAGGCTGTGCTGCTAGCTGGGGCCAGCGGCAGCGCCCATCTTCCTGGCACTGGGGAACAGTAAAACAGTTTTGACAAAACAAAACGGAACAGTGCTTCTGAAATTAAACAAAACTCAAAACAAAACTCTGTTCTGTCAAAACGGAAGTTGAAGCAGAACGATGCTGTTTTGCACAGCCCTACTGTGTACATCTATGGTATTGCTACTTCAACTTATCTGGGTTTATCTAAGTTGATGTTCATGTGTGTTTATTGTGTTGATGCCTTGACTTACCCATTCTAAAGTGCTAATGCTTATTCTGTGCGAGCAGATTAATTATTGCATATGCTGTGAATCACTCGGTTCATGTTTTTGCAGTCCCTTGAAATGGCGCAATATGTTGATTGCAGGTTATTGTATAAGGTACCACATACTAATTTTACTGTAAATATTTAATGTTTCTTATTCATATTTATTTATTGTAGTGATAAATTTGTATATAGTTGAGCACTTAGTCTCAGCCTGCCTCTGTAGAGAGGAGAAGGAACTGCTCCCAGGTGGCAGGCCCCTCTCTCAGCACTCCTGTCTGACCACCCCATCCCTTCCACTGGCAGACAGGGCACACCCCTCAATGTACCCAGGCTACAGCTGTTTAAGCTCCTTCTAGTTTGTGCCTTAGTGCATGTTTAGGGGAGTATCTCAGGCTATAGAAGGTTTCAGGGAATGGTTTAACTTTACAGCAAGGGACAACCAAAGCTTAAGCTGGCTGAGCTCTTTGGAGTCACTGAAGAAGCCAGTAGTAAAAAAAAACCGGCTCAGTTCCTGGCAAGATGCCATTACAATTATAATTGATCTAGCTGTCTGAATTCTAAATTGGCATCATAACTAATACAATCCCACTAACTGACACAGAAGTCATTGTGTCATTGCTTGGAATCATATAAACTCTGAGAGAAATATGAACTCATAAACCCACATCCCCACAAATTCTCCAGAATATAAGTTTTTAGTCCTGAAAAATTAAATGTGTTATTCCCCTTCCTGTTATGACATGAGCTTTCATCATGTAAGTCTTACCGCATGAATGTGCATGCTTAATAAAAATAATAGTTCCCCCAAAGTTGCTACCTAGCACTGCTGAGTCAGCCCTGGTGAGAAATTTTAAAGGGCTCAGAGGAATCTCATCTCCTAGGTCTACTCTCAGGCCAGCTAAAATGTCAACATTAAAAGGGGTGTTAACACAGAAGAAATGTGAAAACTCCCACAATCATGCTGGTAGGATTTAGTGGGTGCTTTATAAAAAAAAAAAAAAAGAAAGTGGTGCAGAAACAACTGAGTCAGGCCCATTTAACATGTTAATAAATAGTTTAGATGACAAAAAGCATCTTCTATTAAAATATATGACAGCATGCAAATACAGGGAAGATCATGACCGAGAAATTGCAAAGATTGTTTTGCAAAAGGGAAGGCAAAAGGGAGATATTGCTCACAGAGGCCTATAAACGTGTCTCTACGATGGTTCATAATAAGAGTGAGATTGTCTCAGTCCAACACACACATTACTCAGCTACATCAGACAAAGTAGGACGGATAATCACTTTGGTGCTTTCTGTTATCAGTGAGGGACAGTAGGAAGTAATTTATGTGGCTTTGTAGTAACACAAGGATTCACATAGGCATGCACAACAGAAGTCTGCATGAGGGCTTACTGTGTTACAGCTCAGCTTTCTATCTCAGAGAGGGCGGGGTATGTGGGAGAATAAAATAATATTTCTGACATTATTATAGCAAATGACATTAGTGCAACACTGCACTAAACATGCTAAATAGCATGTGCTGTGCACCTGTGAGGTGCATAATTATTAGTGTCCCAAAGAGTGCTAGATACTTCACTGAGACAAGTACAAATGTGCTCCTGCCCCAAAGAGTCTACAAACCAACAGGTAGCACCTGCCTAGATTTCTGAGCCTGTGCAGAGCTCTGCTGAAGTCAGTGGGTCTGTGTAGGTGAGCGAAATGCTTGTGTTGCACATTTCCGAATCAAGAACAATGTTTAGGCATCTAATAGAACCTGGTACTTTGCAGGGATATGTTCCATACCCTTTCTATGTCCCTTTTCTTCCCCCCAAAGATGAAGGCTTGAGAATGAGTGGGGGGCATATACAGCCAAAGCAAATATCTGCACAGGACTGCTGAAACGCTCCTTCTGTTTGCTGCAGCTTTAATTTCAAAAGGCACCCCTTCTCCAGTCACATGGATTGGACTGCTGATGAGCTCCAGGCAATTGGGAGAAGGGGTGCCCTTTAAAGTAATACCCTCAGCCAACAGCTGAGCAGCTCATTTTTAATTCACAGTGAATGAAGCTGATTGAGAAGCACCTGTATATGAATTATTTAGAGTCTATTGCACAACATGGGAACAGTGGAACCTCATAGCTCAGTTTGTAGCATGCCTAGCTATGGGCTAAAAGGACCTGGGTTCAATCTTACATAAAGGTAGTGGGTTTGTGTTAATTGTTTCCACTTCCAGCCTCCTATCCAGTAGCTACCAGGAGCTACTTGGCCCACCCAGCCTTCTATCCAGTGGGTACCAGGAGCTGCCTGGCTAGGCAGCTAGAGCATGGTGCTGACTAGCATGCTGCACCACCTCCTTCTCATGCTGAGGTTAAAGAAACAGTGGAGCCTCAGTGCCCTGTAAATGGGAGACCTTTACTGTACAACATAGCCCTTGTCCACACTAGGTTACTTCTGCAGCCAGTTCTGGGTAGTTGTCAGGGCACATTGAAGTTTTCATGGTTCCTGATAGCTTCACACAGCTCCATTACAGCAGCTGGGCCTGCAGAGGTGAACTGCAGCTGGGGAAAACATGGACTGCTGAAGAGGCCCTGGCAGCCAACAGAAGTCACATACCTTCTTGATGCCTGACAGAAGACACCTCTTTATTTTGCACAGTGAACTGGGGTTACTCTGTCAGCAGAAAGAAGAGCTCTAGCTATGGCAAAGCCACTTTGCATGTGGGGGTACTTATAATGCTTTGAGCAGAACTCATGTAGTACAGACCAGGCATCAGACCATGGGGTGGCCAATTTGAGATACACATGCCAAAAGTGGCATGAGCAACTTCTGTGTGTGTCACACAAGCCCCAGGCTCCCAGTAAAGGGCAGGGTCAGAATGGAGGTAGGGAGGCTTGAGCATCCAGCTGCACGGAGGCAGGACTTTATTGTGAGAGGAGATGTCAGCTGTCACCACCACGAGCCAGGTTGACCCTTCCCTGGTCCTGCAGCCACCATCAAACCCATTATATAAAAGTGCCACGGTTGCAGGCCTGGGCAAGGTTAACCTGGTTCTTGGTGGTGACACCTCATTCACAGCAGTGTCCTGCTGCTTGAGCCCTCCTGCCTCCATTCCTGCACCCTGGGTGCAAATTCTATGAGGAATGCCTCGGGGGGAGGGCAGGGAGCAGTGTCACTTGAAGAAGGGGTAAGACTTAATGTAGCATGCCTGCTGAAAAGGTTGGCCACCACAACCTTAGAGTAATAAAGAGGCAAAAGATGCAAGGGAAAAGGAAGAACAAGACTAGCAATAATCACTTAATAGGGGTTCTCAATAAGGCCTGTGTACACGTGGGCGGTCTTATTAAATGATTGTTTGTTGCAATGGTTTTCCAACTTCCTAAAGTTACAGAACTCCTCATATCATTTTTTATGCCATGGAAACCCTGCCCCTGGCTCTACATGCTGTGTGAGCTGACACGGAGCCACGCCTGGTAATGACGGTGCACCACCTTCCAACCTGCTCCATCATTACCTCGCAATCTGTTTGTGGAAGCCCTGGTGATGACCTATCATGGGACCCCAGGGCTCCGTGGACCAGAGTTGGAGAACCACTGGTTTGTTGCTTTAAACCTCAGAGTAGACAAGGGACAAGATAGGTTATAAAGGCAATCTGAATGTGGCACACGGGGTCAGCCTGTGATAAGGTTTAGAGGCCGAGGAGTAGCATGGATGAAGACATGGAAATGGGTGAGGAGAAGCAAAAGGAGCACCAAGGCTATTATCAGCTGGCAGAAAGAGAAGAATGAGGTAAGGCAGAAGGAGACACACAGAGATACAAGCTGGAGCTTTGTGGTGTAAAGGCTTTTAAGCATAGAAATGAACCGTTCTATTCAATCCATAGAAGGATAAGTAACTGGGGCGGGGGGAGGGATTTTAAATTACATGCTGAGCTTGAAACAACCTGGAATGAGCCAGGACATCTTTGGACAATTTTTCTGGGAACCCCACAATTTCTATTTTCAACTTGGGAAGGGGTAAAAAATGTTCTACCATCTTTATTTTTCCCAATGCCTGATGAAGGGCTTTTGTGCCTGAAAGCTTGCAGGAAAATATATATATTTTGCAATTTTCCCAGTTGGTCTAATAAAAGGTATCATCTCTGAACCAAGAGTTATGGATTTTTGCATTTCTCTCATCTCAGACCAACATGGCTATCAAATACATCCCTATAGTTAACACTGACCTCTGAGCCTAGCCCAATGTAGGGTTTTCTTCCTGAGTCTGCAGAGAAGCAGTTAGAAAATAACAGCTGAAAGAGTAGTATTAACTGACCTTTTTTTTAACTGCATTCATGAGGTGTTGACTCTGACGATTAATAGTGGCAATTTACATATCAGTACTGTTACCTGATCTGAAGATCTTAATCAGATCAAAATCCTGTTGTAGTCAAAAGGGAGTTTGTCCTGTGTAAGAAATGAGCACAAAAAAATGTGAGAACCTTGGAATTCAGCCAAACGTTTGTTCAAGGTTGGGCTAGAGAGCCACAGAAATGATGGGCTAGACAATGCAAATCATTGTCCTATCATCTGCATTGCTGTCCTCTGTAGATTAAATCTTTACTGTTACTGCAAAACAATATTGCCATTTTTGCTTAAAAAAATAAAAATAGCAGTATGTTCTGGTAAGGACTGCAAAATTTCACCTTGAATCAAAACTAGGACACTTTGTGTTATGTTTCCTGGCACAAATGGAGTGAACAAACCTGAAATGGCAGGGAGGCAGGCTAGATAAACTAATGGATTTTTCCATCTGATTCTCTAAGAAGCAAGGAAATACTCTTGGTCATATCTGAGAATGTGCAAACTGGAATGTGAAGTATATGGATTTGCATTTTTAGGAATAAGCCTGACCTGAAGTACATGCACAGATATTTATCTGACACAGGGACAGTTTTCTGATTGCTACTGGATCGATTTAAGGACAGTATGATAGAAACATAGGCACATGCCACATTCTCCTGCTGCCTGGAGTTGCAAGTGTGTGCTGTGCTATATGCCATGGGAAGAGTGGGTATCAACATTTTTTTAAATTATATCTTAAGATGGGCCCAAATCATAGCTAGGCTTGCCAACCCTCCAGGAATTATATATAAATTTCTAGGCAATTGCTGAATGTCATCTGGGAGATAAATGATAGGGCATTCATTAAAATAAATATTAAATAATGTTAAATCTGATTTATACAGTAGTCCAGTGGGTTTTTGAAAGGTAATAGGAATGTGTGTTTGTCTTCCTGATGTAGAGTCTACACACCATAATTTGTAACTGATATGTGCAAGCATGTGAGCATGTTCGTGTCATGTGTCATGGGCATGTTGGTGTTTTGGAAACCTCTCGAAACAGATTCAGAGTTGACAGCCCTAACCATAGCCTATGAGTAAAACGCCCCCAGAGCTTTGAAATCCAAACCCAAAAGTAGCTCCTAATTTTAAGAGTGTTGTCGCATGTGATCCTAGGAGCTCTCAACACCCATCCCTTCGTGTCTCCCAGCTCCATGCTCCCAACCTCTCCCACTCTGTCCCCAGCTAGAGCAGACATCCTGGCTTTCCATTCCCTCTCCTGACAAATCACAGTTGTGCATGTCAGCAATGGCATTAAGTCTTAATGTGTGATTGCTCAAAGCTCATTCTAACTTTAACACTGCTTAACATTTCACGGCACCTGGTATAACCTCAGGGTAACGTGTAACAATACCCTAAGAGCGTCTGCCTTGAATGGATCAAACCCATTCAAGCCACTCTAAGGTGACTGCATTGCCTCATTTCTGAGGTTTGGCATACACTAAGCAGGGCCTATTTCTCAGTGGCATTACTGAACACAGCATAGAGATAATGAAAATATGCCAAACCCTGCATCTGAGTATTCCTAAAGCTGGAGTGTTGGAAAATTGGATCCAAATGCAAACAGTGCAGCTTGAGCCCATCTCACTCTCTTTCAGTCTCTCTCTCTTCTGTTTTTGTATTTCAACTATACTGAGAAGAAGAGGGCTGTACTGGAAGGCAGGATATTTAAGTAAGACATGAATATTGCTTAATCAATAGCAGAACAAGCTGAGCTTGCTGAATTGTCCCTTAAGAATTTCCATTGCCAAGATAATTAATTGTTGAGACCATGCCTTTCTTTTTTTACTTCATAAACACAAGTGATCCACACTATGCACACATGGAACATTTTGTTCTTACCAGAGAAGAAAGGTAGTACAGTGACTAGGAGGAGCCAGGTTCTATGCTTTTGTCCACTGGTAAGTCACTTAGGTTTATCTGCTCTGAAATCACATGGATCAAAGCACTGTAAGAACATATCTGCACTGGCTTTCAACTCAGGAGTCTAGCGCAGAAGCACAGAGGTGAGTGCAGGCAGTAAAACTCACCTCAGAAGACAGGTAAACATCTAGGCAGGTCCATGCCATCCTGGCCACCGTGACAGTGGTATCTGAGGTAGCTCAGGTGTGTCTAAGCTACTCTGCAGTCACAGCAGTAACCGCAGAGCAGGTATACTCTCAGTCTTCTCTGACTAGGGACAGGTGTTGTATTTGTCCCTGTGTAAGTTGTTCCTGCGTTTGTACTGAAACAAAAAATATCCTGGAATTGACATGTACACACATCATCCCTTTAATCAGGGTTTAGTGAGAGGCTCACTGCAACAGCTGGTTTTCTGCCATTGAGTCAATGATGCAATCCCTGAATAACCATATAGACATACCTTGCAATATCCCAGGATAAACTATTTTTGCCTTTCTCTGTAGCAGGGGTGTGGCCCCCTTCCTTGGATCTCTCAAGTTTATTTTAAACAAGTTTCGCAGCAGCAGGACATTGGTTGCTGTGGTCTCCCTGTTTTATCTGTGGCAGGTTAGGGTGTTATGTCTTGTTCTTTCTGGGTTGACTGTGTAATTTTGCTAATAAGTTAGATAATGGATTTGTCTAGGATGGTTTGATCCTGCCTCAACCAGGGAGTTGGACTAGATGACCTCTGGAGGTCCCTTCCAGCCCTACTTTTCTGTGATTCTATGTTATTACCTTTTATCCGGGAAACTTTTTTAGGATTTATCCTGGGATGATGCAGACACACATCTGTATGACTGCACCTTGTCTCGGGATAAGTGAACCAGCTGTTTGCAGCCTCCAAGTGATAACATTTTCCTATCTGATAAAGCTGGGATGACAGCACTGAAAGAAATACACACTAAAGAATATGAGATGCTCAGATGACTTGGTAACAGGTATCAATAAGTACCTCAAAGCCCATCTATGCTACCTCTGTTCCATGCCCAGGGCCACTGCTGCAAAACATGCCCTGCCCACTCACTCCCACTCAGCATGCACCAGATCCTAGAATGAGGCAATGCCACTTTTGAGTGGTCCCAGGCACTTGCCTAACACTACTCCTAGGCACTCTGTCTCAAGGGTACTTACTGGCACACATGCAGGGCCACTCTAAGGTGACTGCATTGCCTCATTTCTGAGGTTTGGCATACACTAAGCAGGGCCTATTTCTCAGTGGCATTACTGAACACAGCATAGATATAATGAAAATATGTCTGACCCTGTGGTCTGAAAAGACTGAAACTGTAAGTTATGGTAGGAATATAGAGCTACAACTTCTTCCAGAAGGCAGGTGAATACCTTGAATGAGGACTAATGGAACCAAGCATCCAATACCATACCTAGATTCCTGGCAGCCCCGGGCAACTTTTAGTATTGGATCCCCCTTCGCCAGAGATAATGATAATACTAATTGGACAATGGAAATTTTTTTTTACTATTTTCAGGACCCCTTTCCGTCCAGGCCCTGGGCAACCACCCAGTTCACCGATGCCTGTGTCTGGGTCTGCAAGCACCATATGGGTTTTCAGATTGCCTCCCACTCAGACTAGAAGGGGCAAGGCTAGAAGGGGCATGGCAACATTTCTGGCAGCAATTTAAAATGCACCCCCAAAGAGTGGGTAATGTAGGTAGTTTGCCAATTCCAGAAGTGTTAGAGCTGTGAAGGGGAAGGTGCTGTAAGAGACAATGGTGAATTGTAGAAATGATAAAAATGATTTTTTATTTAGACAAGAGGGAAGAGGAAGGAGTTGCTAGCACTATTCTTTTTCCTGATCCCGCAGTCCCAGCAAGGATCTTATTTTCTTTCTTAGGGGAGAAACTCCCACCATGGGAGTGTCAGAGAACTATACCGCCTGTGCGAAAGTGCTCTGGGCTTTGCAGCATGTCCACTTTCATGGCCAAAACTAGAAGAGATTAACTAAATATACCCCTCCCTCCCACAGGGGGAATAAAAGCAATCTCAGCACGCCTGCAAGCCTGAGGAGATCTTAATCCCACTCAAAAGAAAGAAAAAATGAGTGCAGTGGGAAATTATACCACCCAAAACTAGGGCTTTGTAGCAATCAAAGGAAACTTCAAGGAACCAGATGCCAATCATGAATGATTCAGAGGGCTGGAGAAGACAATCTCCCTTGGCATTCTGTGTCTGGGACCAGGGCGATAACAGTACACCCAGTGCCTGTGGAAAGGAATCCCACATGTTTCTTCCAAGTGAGTCATGTGATTGACAGAGGAATAGCACTGGTGAAAGCTGCCTTTCTAACAAGCTCATTGCCTTACTGAATTTATGTTACTGTAAGACACCCGTGTATCATGTGGTCGACTTTTATTTTTAAACACAAAATGGACAAAGCTTATGATCAACCCAGTGAGTGTCAAAGATGCAGAACTCAGATCCAGGTCTGAGCACCAAAGGTCAGCACTTGAATGGGAAATATATATATGGGCTTCACTTTGGCCTTCCATAAATATCAGAACAGAGGAATTTGCAAAATGAAGATCTGGGTTTAGGTTGACATATCAAATACTTCCAAAAATTGAATCAGTGGTTCTTGTTCAGGACCCTGTTTAGTTATTTTATGTTTATTTCTTTCTAACCCTGATCTTGCAATAACTACAAGAATACTGACACTTTAAATTAGGCCCCAAGTTTAGTAGTAGGTGTCTACTGTTGGGAAGGTTATTTTTGCAAAATGTGCTGTGTATAGATTTTTGCTTATTGTAACTTTTTAAAGGCTAATTAAAGTAGGCACCTTCCTCCAATAATAACATGTCCTCACACTGCGGTGAACCAAGCTACTACAGCATTCCTCTCCTGAAATAAAATTGCCAGCCTCAAGTGTGCCAAGCCCCATGAAGGTGTAAAGCCCAAACAAATACCAGTAAAAACATAACCAATAAATATCAACCTCATTTTTTGCATTTGAACTAGAAAGTATCTCTGGATAAACTAGGCTTTGTTTCCAGCTGAGTTTTATTGTGCCAATGCAAAGTAGAGAAAAAAACCCCAAATGCATCAACAGTTAAAAATAACTGCATTGTAATATTTCTTCCTCTTTAATAGGTTTAGCTGGATAGTATTAAAAAAAGAAAGCCTTCTAGTAAACTTTCCGGAACTGGTGAACCTGGATCTGACCTGATTTAGGTTAAAGGCACCTTGCGTGGGCAAGTGCTCAGAGCTTTCTAGAAATCAAGCCCTTTTTAAAAGGTACCTCAATTTTTACCTGCAGAAATACAGACAACTAAACATCTCTCACATCTTCTGAAAATATAGGCCATAATACTTTTTAGATAATATCACTTTGCTAGTTTCCAGTTATCATTTTATGTACTGGCACCTTTTTTTTTAATGCTGTCAAGGAAAACCAAATGGATTAATCTTTGGGAGTAGAGTGTATTAATATTTTTTCCCTCTGCTTGAGAAATAATTTAATGTATAAAGCTTTCCTGGCCTTTTAGTCAGTCATCACTAAGCCAGGAATATTAAGTGCTGTGCAGTGCATTTCTCATTCACGTACATTTGGATTCCTTTTTCGGAGGGCTGTGGCCTTTCAACTTGAACTGACATTATGCAGCAATCATCACTAGCAATGTCAAAAGCTAGGCCAGACATTTGTAGCAGCAGCTATTTCTCGATTAAATCCCCATGTTTACCTTTCAAAATGTCAATCATTCTACAGTCTCAGTATCCAAACCCTGAGGGGCTGGTTAGTAACAACATCCCCAGCTGCAGTGAAAATTCATTTTGAACAAACTTTGCAAAAAAGGGCAGTTCAAACAGTGGACAGCAATTAGAATCTAGGGGCCTTCTCTTTTGGAATCCAGGACCATACTGCCAGTGCTTTCTGCTTATTAGGTTTGCTTTCATAACAGTGAGAAGTTAGAACAATGAACAATTTTAGCTGCGAAGGCACCAGCAATTCCATATTGACCATGCTGAGCCTACGTTCAGAAGATGAAGTTGTTAGAGGTGATAAAAGATGGAGACGCTTGGCAACTTATTCCATCAAATGCCCTAGTGTAAATCGGAAGTCACTGATTTTTATAAGACAGAACAGAATTCAGCCTTTACCTTGGGGCACTCTCAAGCTGAAACTAAATGCTGCAGCACTCTGGTGCAACAGACTGGAAATTCTTCCACCAGCTCACTTTAAATTGAAAAAAAATAAAAAAGCTGGGAAGGGATGAATGAATATAATGTGAACATGAATCTTACCATCAACACAACAGATCCAGCATTTGTATCTATTTTATGCTATTCTAACAATTTCAGCTTTTCAGTACATTACAGATTTCTGTATTGAAAGAAAACATGCATCTCAGAATTTGTCAGGAAGAAGCCAATCATTTGAGCTGTTGGACAATGGAGTAGGGTTGCCACGTGAGCACAGGAGAAGCAGCATGAGATTGGGGTTTAACATCAGTTGATAATAGCAGGCTCAGTAAGAAAACACTGCACCTCAGTTTACATTTTCAAAGTTATTGCTATCATTACATTAGGTTAAAAAAGTACTTTTCTTAAAAGCTCATCATTCAGCAGCAAATGGTTAATTCTATGACAAATTCTACAGCTGTGAAATATTCTGGATTCTGCACATAGTTTCTATTATGTGCCACAGACTGCAAAATCTAACATATTTCATTAAAAATATTTCTAAAGTGCTTTTATCTACTCTGTAACAAATACTCCTCCTAGACTTATAGTTTCTACAACATAAACACTAACAACAGAAATCCTTGAGCTGCAATACATCTATAACTCTTCCACAGTCACCAAGAACTACTTTTTGTCATTATATTTATTTACCTTCCTCATCACACCTTAGTTCTGTAAACTCTGTTTGCTTAATCTCTGCACCAGGTCCTCCCTAAAAATGTCCTGATACCAACCTCATTTAAACTAGAGGCTGGAGCATCACTGATCTCAGCTGAATTGAGATGGCCTTTCAGCTAACCTTTTTCCAAACCATTTAGGCTTTGGAGATTAAAGTGGATACTTTGCATTGAATACAGAAAATACCTGTAAGACCATAGATCAAGGTACTTCTAAACAAATAATCATGACTTTATAATCTTAAGGGTAACTCCAGGTGGACTACATTACAGTTGTCTACAGTTGAAGTGATGAAAGTATGGGTCATTGCATCAAAGTTCACATCAAAAGGAAGATACAACCTTCTATCTAAGTACAGAAGGGAAATGAGCAGTTGTCTAGTGCAGTCATCTGGACTTCCAAAGTCAGTCTAGAGGCCAACTGGACCTCCCTCCCTATTTGCAAATCTAAGTAACAAATGCTGGCTACAATCAAGACATTTAATATGATTGTATGAATGGACTGTCATTTCCTCTCACCTCACAGCTGAATCTCAGTCAACTATCCCTCAAAGAATGTTTACAGGAAAATGGCCCCACAGTCATGGGTTCCACCCAGCCAGAGCCTTCTCCCTGATCTGGTAGATGGCAAGCTTGGCCACAGCTTGGCCACAGCCAGGAAGAAGTGGACCAGGAGGTCCCAGGAACTGGTAGGACTACAGGTGAGTGCATAAAAGAAAAAGTGCAGGGAGAAGTGCAGCCAGAACCTCTCAAGAAGGTTCTTGAGAAGGCAGTGAAGGGGCTGCAGCCCAGTGCACTCAAAATAGGTGTGCTAGGGCCTCCCTCTACTGCCAGAAGGGGCTTTAGTGAAGCACTCCAGCTACACGCCCATGGTAACAGCTCCATGAACGAGCCACCAATTTAGGTCCCCTGTGGCTCATGGGATTAGAATGGAATACAGGCAGGTTCATGGAGACTCTCACCAAGGGTGTCCCACCACTTGGTGTCTGGGTGGGACATGAGGATAGGATGGTTCAGCCTGTAGCACATGAGCGCATCAAGCTGGTGCTGATGGAAACAGACTGACTTGAGATCTCCCAGTCTGCTAAGGTGGCGTGGTGGAGAATATCATGGAGACTGCTGAGGCAGGGGCCCCGCAATAAGCTCCAGAGTTCTCAGGTTACTAGTGGGCAGGGAGTGCCCTTGTGCAGGACCTCTTGGATCCAGACAAGTGAATTATCTGGCAGGGTGGCCTGGAGTTCCTATAGTTAGTGGCAAGGTACATGCAGTGTGGGCAGCTCCATGTGCTAAGCCAGTGCGGAGAGACCTGCCCATCCCTGCCTGACAAATTCCAGGAGGTTCCTGAAATGGAAAATGTTGTCCAGGACCATCCTCCAGTACATCGAAGGCACCTCTGTCACTGGCATCACCAGCTGTGGATTTTTCAGCAGGGGTTCAGCTTCAGAGGTTTGCACCCTCAGGGACCAAGTTAGAAGGTAAGCAGAATTCAGGAGTGAGTCAGGGCAGGAACATGGAGTCAAAGTCAGAAGTCAAGGCCAGAAGACAAAGTCAGGGTTAGGCAAATCATAGCAAGCAGGCCAAGACACAGCAAGGCAAGCTGTCGCCCAGGCATCTTGCTGCTGTCTTAGAAGACCCTGTGTGGGCAGGGGCTTTTTCCTGTAGCCCTGAGAGATGACTCAGTCTGGTTTCTGACTAATTCCAGCTGGGGTCTGGCAGGGAATCTTTTCCAGCTGGACCTAGGCTCATTATAGGTTGAGGTTCTTAACAAAACCAAGCCACCAGGTTTTCTTGAAATACTCTGTATTTAATCATCAGTGGGGCTGGACATCTTGCAAGGGCAGTACTCCTGCAAGCATTGCAATAGGACTGTGCAGAGCTTTGGGTTCTGATTTGATTTGGAGATTTGTCCCAATTCAGTGACTGAATCTCTGAATCCAAATCGAATCCAGAGACCAATAAAAAGGTGTGAATCAATTCAAAGCTCTCCAAATTGATTCAAAAAAGATTTGGAGAGTTTCAGAGATTTGTGCAGCAGGCTGGTAAGGGGGGGGGGAAGCTGGAGAAGAGGGGAGGGGACCATAGGGGGACCCCCACCAGACCCCAACCGCCAGCCCCCTGAGCATCCCCCGACCCCCGTCTGCTCTTGCAGTTCCCCCCCATGGTGGCCCAACTGGTCCCAACTCTTAAAATAAATAAACAAAAAGCCCTCCACTCACCAGATGCTGCTGCAGCCATCAGGGCTTCTGGGGGCTTGTGGCAGAGCCCCCCCATGCAGTGTGGGGCAGTGGGGGGCTCCGGAGATCACCCCCCACCTGGCAGCAGCCGGTAATTGTGGGGCTTTTTTTTTTTTTTAAAGAGCTGATGCTGGGGATGGTCAGGGCAGCCATTGTGGGGGGGGCGGGCTGGGACAGTGGGTGCGGGATGAGGGCTCATGGCAGAGTCCCCGATGCAGCACAGGGCAGTGGGGTGCAGTGGTAATCGCCCCCTGCCTGGCTGTAGCAGGTATGTGTGGGGCTTTTTTTTTTTTTTAAAGAGCTGGGACGCTGAGGCTGGGAATATGGGTGGGGGATGGGGGCTCATGGCAGAGCACCCCCATGCACAGTGGGGCAGTGGAAGGCAGCAGGGATTGCCTCCCCCTCCCCCCCCCACCTGGTAGCATTTAGTGAATGCTAGGCTTTTTTTTTTTTTAAGAGCTAGGAGGCTGGGGCCGGGCATAGCAGCCATTGACGGGGCTGGGAGAGCGGGTGGAGGATGGGGCCTGTTTGATTCAGAGATTTGGCCAATTCGGTGGTGGCCAAATCTTCAAATCAGATTTGGCTGAATCAATTCGGGACGGTGATTCGAATCACTGAATCGAATCACTGTCCCCTGAAATGGCCAAATCCGAATCCGAAGTGAATACTAGCCATTTTGCACAGGCCTACATTGCAGCCTCCTAGTTCCCTTGCCTTACTCTTGCAACTGTAAAATTAAGTCAGGCAAACTTTCTCAAACTTCAAAAACCCATTTGGTTTGAAGGCTTGGCCAAGGTAAGTTAAGCTGTCACAAGGACAGCCGCCACACTGATGAGTCAAAACATCATCTTTCTGAGACACAACACAGCCTTACTGTGACACTACAGAAATGCTGAGGGGAAGGGTCATGATAGATAATGTGTCTCTAAACCACGAGTTTGCAATATATCCTTTTGAGGCCATAGGTGAAAGTCTGTCTCTGCCTTTAGTTGGCCAAAAGCAGATGGTTTCTTTTATACTCAGAACATGAGAAGCAGCCAGTCCATGAATGGTCTCTGTAATAGGGCAAGGAACAAAGAACAACTTTGGTGCTACAAAGTTGTGAGTGCGGGGGAGAGTCAGGTAAGGGACAGGGCAAGGATAATTATTTAGTAGACACAGCTGGGGAGAGGGATCACACCTGGAGTGAATGTTGCCTGATTAAGAGCCAGTGGTTATTGAAGTCCATGGCAGTGGGCTTTTCATTGTTGCCTGAGGCACGATGTGAGGAAAGTCAGGGGGCAAAGCCAGGAGCGGCAAACCCCAGAGCTGGAACACATCACTGATAAGCCCAGCTGACTGGGTGAAGGCAACCGCAGTGACCGGTAAAGCAAAGAGGTGAGAGAGAGAGAGAGGGGAGACACTTACCAGATTGATCCTCCGGCAGAGAGATCCCATGGAGGAAGAATCCGCTGATACCTGCAGAGGAAGGAAAGAGAGTGAGACTGGAGGCGAGCTGACAGGCTCAGGGGAATGGGTTGCATGGCAGTGGAGGGCAAAGGAAGATCACATGTTGTTCTCACGTTGTGAGACCAGCCAGGGTTATCCACAACTTGTGGGGAATTCACTAATACAACAATTTACTTTTATCCTGCTTCTGGGCTGATTCACCCTCTCTCATTGGGAATTAACTTCTTATTCTTCCATCACTTCAAGGTGTGGCAGACGAGCCCCAGGGAAAGAGTTTTTGTTATTCACCCTCACATGGCCACAAGTAGTGCATTGGCCAGGAAGCAGCGACTATACCCCGGCAGGATGGAGTCCATGGAAGTCCACAACCCCACTGATTGGCAACAGGCACACACCCTGATGCTCAGAATTTTGCAAGGACAACAGGCTTAAATGGAGGAGCCTATACGATCAAGGACACAAGAAGCTGAGGTCAGGATTCGGCTGTTCGCACAGCAACAAGACCTCAGTAAGAAAATTGAGGCACAGCAGGTACACTGGTCCTGGGAAGGGGGGGTACCTCGATGCCTAAGATGTGCCCTCAAGATGATGGCAAAGCCTTCCTAGAGGCTTCTGAACAATCAGCTATTGCAGCTTAATAGGATCCCACTACCTGGGCAACCCGAATAGGATCCCTGCTGATAGGACCGGCACAAGCAGGGCATTGACCAGACAGAGTGTTGACCCAGTCTGAGGCTAGACATTATAACAAGGTCAAAGTTGAGATTTTGTAATCACCTGGAGTTGACTCCCAGGAAGTACAGACAAAAGTTTAGGGCAAAAAAGCGAGAGGAGGAATTTGGCCACACTAACTTGCCCAGAGATTAAGGGATCTAGCAGAACATTGGTTACACCCCAAGGAGAAGATGTTAGGGGAAGTGGTAGACATGCTAACACTTGAACAGTTCCTGACCAATTTGGGGGGGAGTGCCAGCAGTAGGTCAAGAGACATCAGCCTAAGACCATCAAGGAGGCACTACGGCTGGCCGAAGACTATGTTGCTGCTGAGGCTGAAGGGGAACCCTTAAAGAAGAAAAGGAATGGGAATGCTGCCTATCCTGGATGAGCAGAGGGAGGCTCAAAAGGGAGGAAGATTGAATTCCCTAGAGCCACGAGTCAGGAAGTTTGGAACGGGGAACCACGTGAGATTATATGCTACTGGTATGGGAAAAAGGGACACCTGTCCTGTTTTTGCCACCAGAGCAGCAAACTGAAGCTGCACCTGACTATCCTTATGAGAAAAAAATGTACTGAAGATTCAGAAGACATAAGGGCCCATGGAAAAATCCTAAACCCGTAATTGATGTTAGGATAGGTGACGTGCTAATCCCTGCAGTAGTCGATACTGGAAGTACTCAGACCATGGTAAGGGCAGATCTGGTTCCCCCACAGATGGGTACACCAGAAAGCGCAGTAAGCATGGTCTGTATACATGAGGCCTCCTACACATATGAAAGAAGGAAACTCCAGCTGAAAGTGCTGGGAAAAACTGAAGAATTGGCAGTGGGGTTAGCTGAAACCCTTCCCTGCCCCATGCTGCTGGGCATAGATTGGCTGCATCTGCGAGAAGTGGTGACGCGGATAATGGGAAAAGCGGGGGTGAGGAGGACCTTACCCAGGAAGTCTATTTTGGGGAGTCGGCCAGTAAGGATGAGAAGAAGTTAGATTTGGATCAGATTTCATAGATTTCATAGACATTCGGGTTGGAAGGGACCCTGGAGGATCATTGAGTCCAGCCCCCTGCCCCAGGGGCAGGAAGTCAGGAGGGATCATAGGATCCCAGCAAGATAAACATCCAAATGTGTCTTGAAGGCGTTCGAAGTGGGTGCTTGAACCACCTCCAGCGGCAATCTATTTCAAACCTTGGGGGCTTGGACAGTAAAGAAGTTCTTCCTTATGTCCAGCCTGAATCAGTCGTGGTGGAGTTTGTGACCGTTCGACCTTGTCATCCCTTGGGGCGCTCTGGTGAACAGATGTTCCCCCAGATCCTCATGAACACCCCTGATAAACTTATAGGTGGCCACCAGATCACCCCTGAGCCTGTGCTTTTCCAGGCTGAAGAGTCCCATGGCTCTCAGCCTCTCATCATAAGGTCTGTTTTCCTGACTTCTGATCATGTGCGTGGCTCTCCTCTGCACTCTCTCAAGCTTCTCCGCATCCTTTTTGAATTGTGGAGCCCAAAACTGGACACAGTACTCCAACTGCAGTCTCACCAAGGCTGAGTACAATGGGAGAATGATGTCCCAGGATTTGCCTGAGAAGCATCTATGGATGCAAGCCAGTGTTTTGCTTGCTTTACTAGCCGCAGCATCACATTGAAGGCTCATGTTCATCTTGTGGTCAATCATGACCCCCAAGTCCCTTTCATCTGTAGTGCTAACCAGTGTAGCACTGCCAAGCCTATAAGCATGCTGCAGGTTTTTCCTCCCAAGGTGGAGAACTTTGCATGTTTCAGTGTTAAACACCATCAGGTTCTCATCCACCCATTTCCTGAGCCTGTCAAGATCTGCCTGGATCACCCTCCTGTCCTCAGTTGTGGATGCTTTACCCAAGTTTGGTGTCATCAGCGAACCTGGCCAGTCTGCTTCTGACACCAATGTCCACATCATTGATGAAGATGCTAAAAAGTATAGGTCCAAGGACAGAGCCTTGGGGGACCCCACTGGTCACAGCGCACCATGACGATTGACTTGCGTCAACCACCACCCTCTAGGTCCTACTGCAGAGCCAATTCCCCAGCCAGCGGATCGTGGTGAGGTCGAGGCCGCAGTTAGCCAGTTTTGCCAAGAGGTGATCATGGGATACCAAATCGAAGGTTTTTTTAAGGTCAAGATATATGACATCAATCTCTCCCCCCTTGTCCAGGTAGTCACCTGGTCGTAAAAGGAAATGAGATTGGTCAAGCAAGACCTACCCGCAACAAATCTGTGCTGGGTATCCCTCAGGATATTGCCGTCAGCTAGTCTGTTAAGGATGGCCTCTTTGATAATCTTTTCCAAGACCTTCCCCAGGATAGAGGTCAGGCTGATGGGCCTGTAGTTTGCCAGATCTACTTTCCTCCCTTTCTTGAAGATAGGCACCACATTGGCCTTCTTCCAATCTTCAGGCACTTCACCAGAGCACCAGGAGTTCTCAAAGATCCGTGCCAGGGGCTGAGCTATGATGCTTGCCAGCTCCTTGAGTACCCTTGGGTGTAAACCGTCAGGGCCGGCTCACTTGAAGGTATCCAGTCTGTCAAGGTGTTCCTTCACAAGGTCAGCTTCAATGGAGGGTAAGGAATCTCCTTCATCAGGGCATCCCTGACCCACAGTGGGCAGGGGCGTCCCATGGGACTGGTGAAAAACTGATGCAAAGTACCCATTTAGCAAGTTTGCTTTGTCATGGGCATCAGTTGTCACTTGTCCCATCTGGTCCTTGATATTTGTAGCTAGCTGGAGTTCCATCGCAGCTTTGGCTTTCCTGGTTTGCTCTCTGCAGGTCTGGACCAAAGCAGAGTATTCCTCCTTGGTGGTGGTTCCAGTCCTCCATCCTTTGTAGGTCTTCCTTTTAAGACGCAAGAGGTCTGCTAGTTCCCTGGAGAGCCAAGGGGGCTGCTGTGCCCTTTTGCTGCCTTTCCTCCGAGATGGAATAACTTTGCTTGTGTATCCAGGATAGCTCTGTTGAGGAGCAACCACTCATCCTGAACTCTCCTCCCTTTTGGGTTGTGGTCCTTTAAGGCCTCACTGACAAGCCTCCTGAGCTTGTCAAAGTCAGCTCTCCTGAAGTCGAGGACTTCTGTATTGCTGACTGACTTGCCAGCTTTACAGCAGATGGTGAAGGTGATCAGCTCGTGGTCAGTCACCCAGCTTCCCTTCGATCGTTAGGCCACTGATTAGGTCGTGTCCAGTTGCCAGTACCAGGTCGAGCAGCACTTTACCTCTCATCAGCCTGTAGACTTCCTGCATCAGGTAGAGGTCATCCACGCATGAGAGAAGCTTTGCGACCACTCGGATTTGGCCGAGCATTCCTCCCATGAGATGTCTGGGTAGTTAAAGTCTCCCATGACAACCATACAGTGGGAGCATGCGGCCTCAGCCAATTCCCTGGCAAAATCCTGATCAAGGTCTTGACCCTGGGTAGGGGGTCTGTAGTAGACTCCCACCATAGTATCCCCTGTGCCGTATTCCCCATGGACTCTAACCAAGTTGTCCACCATGAATGCCAATGTCAGCTTGCAGAGATGTGTAGCTTTCCTTGACATGGAGAGCTATACCCCCGCCCCTTTTGTCCACTAAATCCCTCCTATACAGGGTATAGCTGTCTATACCTGTGGCCGAGTCATGGGTGGAGTCCCACCAGGTCTCCGTTATCCCTATGACATCATAATTATTTGTGTTTAACAGGAGGACAAGTTCCTCCTGTTTATTCCCCAATCTCCTGGCATTTGTGTATAGGCACGCAAGTGTCCCCTTGGGGGGCTCTAACCTTGCCTACAGTTTATTCCAGGGCTGGGGCAGGAGTGGGTTCCCTTAAGTGCCTTGGCCTGCTGGCTTTGCAAGGGTTGCTTAGTGGGCCAGCAGTGGCAGTAGTCTCCCCATCCCCCGGCTGGTTTAGTTTAAAGCCTGGTGGAGCAGGTCAGCCAGTCTGAAGATCTAGGTTGGCAGATCTCCTCTGGCGGGCTTTAAACTAGGCTCGTCGGGGGGAGGGGAAGATGAGGGCGGGGAAAGCTGTGGACCACCAGACCATGTGGCACCCACAAGGACAGCCCAGCCTGAAGAAAGAGAGCATTGGGAACCTGAAAGCCATGGGGAGGCGAGCACTATGGCACAGGTAAGAAACGAGAAGGTAAGAATCAAAGGGCCCCTTGGGACTCGGAGCGGGGGGGGCAGCAAAGGCACCAGTCGCAGGGCTCAAGTGCCTATATACTAATGCTAGGAGCATGGGAAACAAGCAGGATGAACTAGCGCTCCTGCTTGCACTAAACACCTATGACTTAGTGGGGCTAACGGAAACCTGGTGGGATTTATCCCATGACTGGGCGGTACATATTGAGGGCTATAGATTGTACAGAAAGGACAGGGTGGGGAAGAAAGGGGGAGGGGTTGTGCTCTATGTCAGTGAGCAATATACATCAACCCTCATCAAGACAGAATCCAAGGATGAGGAAGTAGAAGGATTGTGGGTTAGGCTACATGGGGGGCAAGGAGAAAGGGATTTGGTGGTAGGGGTCTGCTACAGACCCCCACATCAAGGGGAAGAAAGAGATTCAGGGCTCCTGAGGCAGCTCTCGGAGACCATAAAAGCTAAAGAGGCGGTAGTCATGGGGGACCTAAACTACCCGGACATCTGCTGGGAGTCACAGACAGCAAAGTCCCACCGCTCACGCAGGTTTCTAACCTGTGTACAGGACCTCCACCTGACTCAGGAGGTACACGGTCCCACTAAGGGGAATGCCATACTGGATCTGGTATTGGCAACAGGAGATGACATAGTAGCGGACCTCCAGATCGGTAGCCATCTGGGGGACAGTGATCACCTAATAATAGAATTCACCATAAGACGGTGAGTGGGTAAGGTAACTAGTAGGGTGAAAGTGCTAGACTTTAGGAAAGCTGATTTCAATGAACTCAGGCGATTAGTCAAGGACGCACTGCAGAGTAGGAGATTTGAAGAGATGGAAGCCCAAGAAGGGTGGCTGTGCCTTAAGGAAACGATCCTTCGGGCACAAAGCAAGATGATCCCCGAGCGAGGCAATAGAGGGAAAGGGGCCAGGAGGCTTCCATGGCTGACCAGAGAAATCCAGAGCAGCCTAAGGGACAAAAGGGGAGCACATAAAAAGTGGAAACAGGGAGAGATCACCAAAGACAAATATACGTCCTCTGCTCGTGCTTGTAGGGAGGCAGTTAGACAGGCCAAAGCTACCATGGAGCTGAGGATGGCAACCCAAGTAAAAGACAACAAGAAATTGTTTTTTAGATATATAGGGAGTAAAAGGAAGGCCCAGGGAGGAATAGGACCCCTGCTAAATGGGCAGAATCAATTGGTGACAGACAGGGAGGGGGGACAAGGCTGAACTCCTCAATGAGTTCTTTGCCTCAGTGTTCCTAAGTGAGGGGCATGACAAGTCTCTCACTGGGGTTGTAGAGAGGCAGCAGCAAGGCGCCAGACTTCCATGCGTAGACCCTGAAATGGTGCAGGGTCATTTGGAAGAACTGGATGCCTTTAAGTCGGCAGGCCCGGATGAGCTCCATCCGAGGGTGCTGAAGGCACTGGCCAACATCATTGCAGAGCCACTGGCAGGAATATTTGAAAGCTCATGGCGCACAGGCCAAGTCCCGGAGGACTGGAAAAGGGCCAACATGGTCCCCATTTTCAAAAAGGGGAGGAAGGAGGACCCGGGCAACTATAGACCTGTCAGTCTCACCTCCATCCTTGGCAAAGTCTTTGAAAAAATTATCAAAGCTCACATTTGTGAGAGCCCGGCAGGACAAATTACACTGAGGGGAAATCAGCATGGGTTCATGGCAGGCAGATTGTGCCTGACCAATCTAGTTTCTTTTTATGACCAGGTTACGAAACGCCTGGACACAGGAGGAGGGGTGGATGTCATATACTTAGACTTCAGGAAGGCCTTCGATATGGTATCCCACCCCATACTGGTGAACAAGTTAAGAAGCTGTGACTTGGATGACTACACAGTCCGGTGGGTGGCGAATTGGCTGGAGGGTCGCACCCAGAGAGTTGTGGTGGATGGGTCGGTTTCGACGTGGAAGGGTGTGGGCAGTGGGGTCCCGCAGGGCTCGGTCCTTGGACCGATACTCTTTAATGTCTTCATCAGTGACTTGGACGAGGGAGTGAAATGTACTCTGTCCAAGTTTGCAGACGACACAAAGCTATGGGGAGAGGTGGACATGCCGGAGGGCAGGGAACAGCTGCAAGCAGATTTGGACAGGTTGGACAAGTGGGCAGAAAACAACAGAATGCAGTTCAACAAGGAGAAATGCAAAGTGCTGCACCTAGGGAGGAAAAATGTCCAGCACACCTACAGCCTAGGGAATGACCTGCTGGGTGGCACGGAAGTGGAAAGGGATCTTGGAGTCCTAGTGGACTCTAAGATGAACATGAGTCGGCAGTGTGACGAAGCCATCAGAAAAGCCAATGGCACTTTATCGTGCATCAGCAGATGCATGACGAATAGGTCCAAGGAGGTGATACTTCCCCTCTATCGGGCGCTGGTCAGACCGCAGTTGGAGTACTGCGTGCAATTCTGGGCACCGCAATTCAAGAGGGATGCGGATAACCTGGAGAGAGTCCAGAGAAAGGCCACTCGTATGGTCAAGGGCCTGCAGACCAAGCCCTATGAGGAGAGACTAGAGAAACTGGATCTTTTAAGCCTCCACAAGAGAAGGTTGAGAGGCGACCTTGTGGCTGCGTATAAATTCATCACGGGGGCACAGAAGGGAATTGGTGAGGATTTATTCACCAAGGCGCCCCCGGGGGTTACAAGAAATAATGGCCACAAGCTAGCAGAGAGCAGATTTAGATTGGACATTAGGAAGAACTTCTTCACAGTTCGAGTGGCCAAGGTCTGGAACGGGCTCCCAAGGGAGGTGGTGCTCTCCCCTACCCTGGGGGTCTTCAAGAGGAGGTTAGATGAGCATCTAGCTGGGGTCATCTAGACCCAGCACTCTTTCCTGCTTATGCAGGGGGTCGGACTCGATGATCTATTGAGGTCCCTTCCGACCCTAACATCTATGAATCTATGAGAAGAGCCTCCTCCCCAGTGGAGAGAGGTGGAGGCCATCCCTTCCCAGCAACTCACTGCCTCTCTCTCCAAAGAGTGGACTGTGGTCATGGAAGCCAAAGCCTTCCTGATGACACCAGCGCTGCAGTCTTTGGTTGACTACCTCAATCCTCCTCTCCCTCCTCAGCCCATAGCCCGAGACTGGGAGGATCAAAGAAAACACAACCTGCACCCCCAGACCTTTTAGCCCCGCTCCCAAATCCCTGTAGCGCTTCATGACCCAGCTGGGAGTGCTCCGAGCCATGTCATTGGTGCCCACATGGATAAGTAGCATGGGATAGTGGTCTGTGGGCTGGAGGAGGTTAGGGATCTTCTCTGCAATGTCTCAGATGTAGGCTTCCGGGAAGCAGCAGAAGTCCTGGGCTAAGGGGTTGGGGCAGCAGATTGCCCCCTCAGTCCCCCTCAGGATGGAGTCTCCCACAACCAACACTTTGCGTTTTGTCTTGGGGAGAGTGGGGGCGGTAGCTATAGTAGAGCCTGTGTTGCCTGTGGAAGCTGGTGACTTAGCAGGCTTTGCTGGGGTTGCAAGAGGTTCGTACCTGTTGCAAAGCTCCAGCAGGGCAGGGGTCTTGGTGCAGCAGGCCTTGGGGGTATTTGGAAAATTGGATAACTGGAAAGAACACCTTCTGGGAAGAACAGACCCAAGAACCACTCTATCAGAACATTCTGTGGGAGTGGCTGGCAAACAGAGAAGACGAGGTGCTAGACCCCAACCTGATGGCACAGAATCCACGATTCAAGGTGAGGGATGGTGTTCTATACCACATGGAAAGGGGAAGGGATGGGGACGAACAGACCCAGGTACTGGTGCCCCAATCTTATTGAAGGACCCTTCTCCGACTGGCCCATACCCTCCCTATAGGGGGCATATGGGGAGAGATAAGACAGAGGCTAGGCTAACCAGATGGGTGTTCTGGCCTGGGATTTATAAAATGGTCAAGCAGTACAGCCAAGAGTGAACAGCTTGCCAAAAGACCGGTAGAGTGAACTGGTGGAGTGAAACCACCCCAAGCTCCACTAATGCCTCTCCGGTTGGCTGGGTAACCTTTTGATTGGATAGCCTTGAATATAGTGGGTCCCTTTCTTTGGAGCCGGGTGGGATACCAGTTCATCCTTGTTATCATAGATTACACAACCCAATTTCCAGAGGCAGTCCCACTATGATCAGTGACAGCGCAAAGCACTTATGAATCCTGGGTAGCAATTCCCCAAGAAATCCTAACAGCCCAGGGAAAAAAATTGATGTCTGCAGTCCTACAAGGGGTCTGTAGGACACTGCAGATCAAACAACTCAGAACATCGGTATACCATCCACAAACAGATGGCCTTGTGGAGCACTTTAACTGTATCCTCAAAGCCATGTTTCAAGCTGCGATACAAGGAGACCCCAGTAAGTGGGAGGAAATGTTGCCACTTTTGTTGTTTTCAGTAAGAGAGGCCCCACAGGCACCCACACAATATTCACCCTTTGAGTTGGTCTATGGGCACCAGCCCAGAGGACTAACTGATCTCATGTATGAAGGATGGATTGAATCAGAACCAGGAAGATACATGACCCCAAAGGTGGCAACCGATTTTAGGGAGAGACTGGAGAAGGCTAGGAGCATCGCCCAGGATAACCTGGGACAGAACCAGGTAAGGCAGAAATACTTATATGACTATCACACCCAAGAAAGAGAACTTCAAGAAGGGGACCAGGTGCTGGTGATGTTACCAGACAATACCCCCGAATTGCTGGCACACTGGTAAGGGCCCTTTTGTGTGGTTAGAAAGGTGAGCCCAGTAAATTATGAGGTGCTGAGAACGGAACCAAAATGAGGGAAACAAATTTATCATATCAACCTTTTGAAAAAGTGCCACCCACAGGAGGGGTGGTTGATGCAGAAAGACAGGGACATAGATGACCTGGGAGGTCCCCAGAGGTTGAAAGGTACCCAGTGGTGGAGGGTACTCTAGAAAGAAACCAACAGGAGGGATTGGAAGAAATAATAAATGAATTCTGAGATGTCTTCAAGGAGACCTCAGGGGAGGCACAAGGCATCGAACACAGGATCAAGACTCCAGCAGGCTGTGTTGTTCGAAATCAGCGGAGAAGGATACCCAGACATCAGTGGGATGCAGTTAAGAAGGAGATCGAACAGATGCACCCCCACACAGTCACAGACTCCATCTGTGCTTGTGCTAGCTGTTGCAACCAAGATAAGCATAGTTGTCCTTTTGTTACCTTAACACTTTCCATATAGTTTAGGGGCTCCTTCCTCTAGGGTAATAGGAAGTTCAAGCTCCTACCTCCTCCAAATCCAAAGATTTTGGCCATGGCAATGAGGTGTTCCCCCCTATTAGTCCTTGGCCTCTAGGACCATCACTTCCCCTTTCACAGTGGATGAGAATTAAGGAAACTCTGGCCTACCTTCTCCCTTTGGGTCTCAGTTCCTGGTAGGTAGCACAGGACCATCCCCCATTCTTACCACTTCCCTGGGCTGTTTTCCTATCATGCCTACTTACCAGTCTTTCTCCCCATATTGCTTCTCTATAGCGTCAGCAATACAGCTTCTCCATGTGCTGCCTTCTTCTGGGGGAGGTAATTAGATCTTTCATTAATCCTTTCCAGGCTGTTGGCATGCTGTTTGCATATACCTAGTCACAAATCAATAAGTTGACCTGCAAAGAAAGGTGTGCAGCTATTCAGTGTTACTACGGGAGACGGAAAAGAGCCCCTGAGTCTAGAATTTACAGCTTGTTTGCAAAGGTCATTACAGAAGCATCAGTCACAATAGCCCAAGATTACTGGATGCACTGCCTGCACTCTTTTGCCCCACTTTTCCTTCTGATGCTGCCTTGGAACTGAGGGCCCAGTTGCTCTACTTAGTCTCAGCATCAAAAAAAATATCATTCTGGCCAGGTGCCCAGGAACCAAGACACCATTTAAGAAAAAAGTATTAATTAAAGAAATAAAAGACCAACATGTTCATCAGAAAATCTCTTTCATTTCTTTACATAAAGAGTAAACCATATACCCTCAGTTTAAGATGACTTAATTTAGATGCAGGAAAGAAAAGGAAATTAATTGAAGTGTAGTGTCTACAAGAGAGCATAGTGTGTGCATGCATGAGACCAATAGAGGTAGAGGTATAGATAGATGCCTCTGGAAGTTCTAGCAACACTAACAAGGTGGCTGCTCTCTCTGCATATAGGTGCAGCTGTTTTAATAAATGGGAAAAAAAAACATTCTGATCTATAGGGATCCTGGTTTTCTCTGATAAAAAAATCCCCAATTTTGGGTTTAAAAAAGTAACCCCAAATCCACATTTTTCTGTGATTACAATGAAACACCACTACACACACACACACACCAGGATCCCTGCTTATCAATGCATATTGTGTAATTAAAAAAGATAATCCCACCCTTCTTGGGGTTAAAGAATTTAAAAATGTATGCCTGCATAGCAAGCCTTCTCACTTTCCTAATCCTCATGTGCTTTCCCTCCAGGAACTAGAGCCATGATCCAGGATTTAACATAGCTCAGGGACACTGTTAAATCTCCATTTACACTAACAGACCAAACTTGGCTTTAACTACTGGTATGTCTAGTGATAACTGTGTTGTAACCAGGTTCCCCATCTTGGTTATGTTTATACTGTAGATGGCCCGCCTCTCCAACTAAAGTCCTTTTGTTTCCCAGGTGAGGCTCCCTGCCAGCGTATTACTGGCTCAGCAAAATGGTTTTTTGAGTCGCAGATTCTAGGTCACACTGTCCTAATGGAAGGTGTGTCACTGTTGCTGGCTGCTGTTATGGCCAGTTATGCTGCCAGTAATTACTGAAAGTGCATGGATTTTCAGTAGTGTGCTTGATATTTACTTTTCAAAGAAATGTTACCATCACTGGATCCAAAAAAATAACTGTATACACCTGACAGATTACTTTCTTACAGGGCAAATGCTGCCCTGCTCTCCCCAAGGGGTTTTTCCAAGGGGCTTTTCTCATTGAGTCTCAGCTGTTCATGAGAGCAGTGGAAATTTCCCTCTATTCAGTGATGTAAAGTAGAGCAGGTTTCATAGATTTCATAGATGTTAGGGCTGGAAGGGACCTGAAAGATCATCAAGTCCAGCCCCCCGCCCCAGGGGCAGGAAGTCAGCTAGGGTCAAAGGACCCCAGCAAGATAAACATCCAAGCATTTCTTGAATAAGTCCAGAGTAGGTGCTTGCACCACATCTGGAGGGAGCCTATGCCAGGTGTTGGGGGCTCAAACAGTAAAGAAATTTTTTCTTATGTCCAGTCTAAAATGGTCTTGTAGGAGTTAATGACTGTTGGTCCTTGTTTTTCCTTGGGGCGCTCTGGTGAACAGACGTTCTCCTAGATCCTGATGTACACCCCTTGTGTACTTATAGGCAGCCACCAGGTCCCCCCTGAGCCTGTGCTTTTCCAGACTGAAGAGTCCCATGACTCTCAGCCTCTCTTCATAAGGCCTGTTTTCCTGACCTCTGATCATGCGCGTGGCTCTCCTCTGCACTCTCTCAAGCTTCTCGACATCTTTCTTGAATTGTGGAGCCCAGAACTGGATGCAGTATCCAGCTGTGGCCTCACCGAGGCCTAGTACAGCAGGAGGATGACATCCTGAGATTTATTTGAGAAGCATCTATAGATGTAAGCCAGGGTTTTGTTTGCTTTACAAGCTGCTACATCGCAATAGTGGCTCATGTTCATCTTGTGGTCAGTCATGACCCCCAAGTCTCTTTCAGCAGTTTACAATGCTTCTGTACAAATCTACAAACAAATCCAGTCCATTACTTTAGTAGCAGCTGAGGGTAGTTTTAGATTTGCTGCTCTATGTAATGTTGGGTCCTCTAGCCTGCTTCCACCTTGATTTTATTATGTTTAAGGGTTTCCATAGTTTTAGAGTTGGAGTAATATTTGGCTTTAAGTAAAGGAATTATTATTTTAGCATCATGCTTGTGACCTGCTCGCTGCATAGGGTATTTTAATACAAAATAGCCTATTTTAATGCACATCAAAGCATCACAAAAACCCATGCCCTTTAGCTAATATGTATTAAAATAGGTAAATGTGCATTTTTCTAGTATCTCACAATGGAGGTACTAGGTTTAATGCACATTACCTAAAGCGCATTAATGAACGTATAGACATGCCCACTATATGAGCACCGCTGCATGTGTTTAAAACTTGCAATAGCCTTGGAGGTAGAGGTACTACTATCCATATTTTGGAGCAAGAGAAATACAGACATTAAAGCAGGTCTATGCCACCTCCAGGTCAGGAGCGCAAGCTTGAAGCACATTATATACACCCACTCCTACTCTATATACACCAAGTACTGGCAATGAGGCAATGTAGAGTAGCCTTGAGCATGTGCCAATCAGCGCACCTGAGACAGAAAGGTAGGAGGTGGCACTGGGGCACATGCTCCAAGTTGCTCTAAGGAGACTACACTGCCTCATTTCTGGGATTTGACACAATGCAGAGTGGGTGGAGAATGCTTCACAGTGGTGCCCTCAAGGATCAGCCTGGAGGTGATGTAGAAGATCCTTTAATGACCAGCTCAAGGCCATACAGAAATTCTGCAGCAGAGCAAAGGCTTGAACTCAGGTCCCAGTCTTGTGCCCTAACCACTAGACTATCTTTCCTCTGTTGCTAGTGTAGCAGCCTTTAAAAACTGGACCCACCTGAACAGAAGGGGAAGAGCTGCCTGGCGGAGACAGAGTTTGTCCCCGAGGGGACACTGTAGGCTCTGAGGGCAAGTGAAGCTGTTTGGGAGCAGCCCTGTTGGAAGCGGGAAGGGTGAGGTAACCCCAGCACAGTTTGAAAGAGAGCGGTTAGCAAAAGTCCGGGAAGGGCCCTGAGCTGGGATTGGCTGAGAGGCTTGGATAAAAGGGGGAGCAGTTTTTCCCGCGGGGGGGGGGAACAAGAGAGAGAGAGAGGGGGATGAGGGACAGGCTGGAGACGGGATTGAGTGTCTCAGCGCAGTGGTCCCTTGCAAAGCCCCTGAGAGAGGCCTGCAGGAGCAGAGTGGAGAAGCTGCAGCGGCAGGAGCAGGCAGGGTGTGGAGAGCCCTTGTCTGAAAAGACCTGACTGCAGCCGGTGTGGCTGGGTGAGCACAGCAGAGCCGGGGGAACGGGGGACTGCCGGAGGCTGCCCTAGTTTCCCTGAGGGGTGAGGGGCCCCAGGGGCAGGCAAAGCCCAGGGAGGGGCTGCATTTGCTGGGGCTGTGAGCCTGTGTGGGGCAGGAGGGTTGCTACAGCCTGCAGCCCAGACACTGCTCACAGCAGAACCATGGAAGGGGGACAAAGGCAGGGGGAGGCTGTCTTGCAGGAACTGCAGAGGAGCCGCTGCTTGCTGCCCAGAGACCCCAGGAGCACGGAGACGGACACCAGTGCCAGTGAGTGTCCACAGACCACATGCAGGGACACAGACAGTCCTGCTCCCTGAGATACCCCACCAGGGGCAGTGCACACGGGATCCCCAGTACACCGTGTGCAAGTGAGAGACCATGTAAATAAGTTCTTGAGGGTTTATTAGACAGTATACCCATTTGTTTATTTAATGATTATTTATTATGATGTAAATAATTAAATCTTGTAAATAGTTTGAGAACTGTCTGCAAGGGTGCTTGATTGTAAGGGGAGGCTCTCCGCTTGGGGGCACTGCAGCAGCTTCCCAGGGGGGCTGGGCAGGGCTACTGGCTACAGGGTTACATTGTGGGGGCTCGTCCAGGATGTCTGGTCGTGTACCCATTTTAACAGGTGCCATTTTAACAGGTAGCTGAGCGTCTCCTCCACCTTGCTGCAGGCTTGTGTTTTTGTTTTGATTTGCTTGTCCCAAATAATTTTTCACTCTATTGTGGGAGTGTTGGTGTGAGGGTTCTCAATTGTTATGGCCATGGCCAAGCTTCTGCAGTGGTGCATGGAGCTGCAGGTCAGCCCAGGGAGGGTGATTGTGATTAGCAACATCCCCAAGGGCCTTTTGGCCAAGGCCATTCAGGATCTGCTCAGGGGGTCCTCTCAATGCCTTAGACTATGTCAGGTGCGTGGAGTGCGCCCTGATGGGAGAGGGGACCATCAGATGGCAGTATGCGAACTGACAACCGCAGTGGATACCCTGCGTGTTCCCCTGATGCTAGAGGTCACAGATGAGGAAGTCTGGGCTGTAACTCTAGTAGATGGGGGGCCGGTTCCTCACCCAGACTCTGGAGGGGAATCCGAAGAACCCCCCTCCAGAGGAGCTGAAGACCCTGTGCCAGCTGCCCCAGGTGAGAGTGGGGTGGGCTCCAGAGCACCAGATCCAGAGTGGGCAAAGGCATTGGGAAAAGCCCTAAAGGAGGCATTCCAGCCATCACTTGAGTCAGTTGCCTACAAGGGGCTCTGCATATTTTCAGGGAAGGACCCACTTCCCCCAGGGGAAGAGACTTTTGAGGCTTGGCATTCCCATGTGACAGAGATTTTGGCCTCATGGGCAGTCTCAGAAAAGGAGAAGTGGAGGCGGCTGCTGGAGAGTCTCTGAGATCCAGCTTTTGAAGTGGTTCAAATGATTAAGCAGGAAAACTCCAACATTTCTGTTCTCCAGTGTCTCGAACTTCTGTCTAGTGTCTTTGGAAAATCAGTGCAAGCTGAGGCTTTGTTCCTGGAATTTAATAAGACATACCAACAAAAGAGGGAAACAGCCTCAGCTTACATCCTGCGATGAGAGAGAGTGTTACAGCAGCTAGTGGCCCAAGGAGGACTCACTTGGGAGATGGCTGGCAAAGCTCGCTTGCAGCAACTCTGGGTAGGAATACTTTATGATGAGCAACTGGTAAGGGAGCTCAACCTCACTGGGAGGAGAGAGAATCCCCCTACATTTGGGCAGTTACTTCAGGAAATCAGGGAGGCTGAAAGCCTACAAGCTGTAAAGGCCTCTATCAAAGTGGTAACACCAGCACCAGCCCGGGGATTGGCCGTGGCTCCGTGCCCACCACGAGCATTGGTTGTCGAGATGCCGACGGCGACTGACTTTGACAACGATGCCCCACAGCCACTGACTGTGCTGCACCAGCAAGCCCGGGTGACACAGGGAAATCGGCCGAGGGCCTCCCAAGGCTCACTGGCGATCAGGTCACAATGGCCTCGCTGGCCCGAAGGGAGAGGAAAATTTTGTTACTGGTGCGGGGAAGACGGACACTTCAAGCGCCAGTGTACAAGTCAGGGAAACCCGTCCCTGGTATGGCAGCGACTGCAGGCAACAAGGAAGGAGCTGACCTGAGTCTCAGCTCCCTCAGGCTCTGACAGTCCAGGAACCCCAGCTCAGTTTCCACCAGGACTAGCGAGACCTAGGGCAGAGGTCCCTGTGGTGATAGAGGGACAGAGGTGTATTGCTGTGTTAGACAGTGGGTCACAAGTAACTATCATATTCCAGTCCTTCTATGACAAGTTTTTGAAGCATTTACTCCTGCAACCACTAACAGGGCTGGGGCTATGTGGCTTAAGCCAAGAGGTCTACCCGTACAGTGGGTATGTTATTGCCCAGCTAGAGTTCCCTAAGGAAGTGGCCGGGGTATGCAAGTCTGTGGCTGTTGCTGCCCTTGTGTGCCCAGATCCTAAGTGGATGCGGGGGGCCAATATAATTGTTGGAACTAATTCCAGTCTGTTCCAGATGCTAGCGCGATATTGTCGGCAAAAGGCCGGGAAGCAGTACTTAAAAGCTTTGTCCATGCATGCCCTTTGCGCTGGAGCATATCAGCGGATTGAGACCTCAGCTGGTCCTGAAACTGATGTCAGGCTGGGAGCTTTGCGTTATGCAAGCGAGACTCCCGAGAAGGTGCTTGCATGAGGCAGCCAGTTTTTACTCACTGCCCCTAAGGGCATTGCCCGGACCCATCACAAGAAGCTGGCTGTGGTAGAGCCACCTAAGAACTCTGGACCCTTAAGGCAGATGCTGGTTCCCAGTGGGGTAGTTGATATTGGAGGGCAAGCTCCATCTTCAGTGACTGTATTAGTAGTGAACCTCATAGGAAAAGACATCACAGTGAAGCCGGGACAATGTGTAGCTGAACTGGTTGAAGCAGAGGTAGCTGTGTCGCCTACACAGTCTTCACAAACCCAAATTGTGGACCCTGCAAAGTTCAATTTTGGGAGCTCTCCAGTGCCAGCCACTTGGAAGACCCAACTGCAGGAAAAGCTAAGTGCTCGAGGAAACGTATTCTCTGTGCATGAGTGGGATGTTGGGCTGGCTAAAGGAGTGGAGCATTCTATTTGGCTTCAAGACACCCGACTGTTTCAGGAGCGTTCCCGACGAATCGCCCTTTCAGAGATGGAGGATGTGAGGCGGCACCTCCAGCAACTTTTGGACCATGGTATCATATCCGAGACACATAGCCCATACGCCTCCCCAATTGTGGTAGTGCAAAAAAAATCTGGCAAAATTCGGATGTGCATTGATTATCGAACCTTCAACAGCTTCACTACGGTGGACCAATACACCGTTCCCCGAGTGCAAGATGCCCTTGATTGTTTGTTGGGAAGCCAGTGGTTCTCGGTGCTTGATCTGCGGAGCGGTTATTACCAAATTCCACTGGCACAAGAGGATAAAGAAAAAACAGCTTTCATCTGCCCACTGGGGTTCTACCAATTCGAGCGGATGCCCCAGGGGATCTCCGGTGCCTCTGCTACATTTCAACAGGTAATGGAAAAGGTAGTGAGAGATATGAACATGACCCAAGTGCTGGTATACCTGGATGACCTCATAGTATTTGGGAAGACGCTAGAGGAGCATGAAGAGCGACTGTTGAAAGTCCTGGATCGATTGCAAGCTGCTGGGCTTAAGCTTGCCCTGGACAAGTGCCAGTTTTGCCAGACGTCAGTCAAATACGTTGGACATATAGTGTCCTAGGAGGGAGTCAGCACCGACCCCGATAAGATCAATGCCGTGGCAACGTGGCCAAGGAACTTTCAGGAACTTAAGCGATTCTTGGGGTTTGCTGGGTACTATAGACGATTTGTCCAGAACTATGCCCAATTGGCAAAACCCCTAAACGACCTCACTCGGGGATATCAGGTGAAAAGGAGCCAGATCTGAAGTAAAGGAGCTCTGTCTAAGGCAAGAGCAGGCAGGCCCTTGGGTTTGCAGGACCCATTAGAGTCATTTGGGCCGCGATGGGATGAAAATTGTGAGCGGGCATTCAGAGCCCTCATCCAGAGTTTGACATGTGCCCCAGTATTAGTTTATGCAGACCCGCAACGGCCATTTGTATTGCATACGGATGCCAGCCTTGAGGGGTTGGGGGCCGTGCTATACCAAGAGCACCAAGGAAAATTAAAACCCGTTTCTTTTGCCAGCCGAGGTTTAGTCGACAGTGAAACTCGGTACCCGACGCATAAGCTAGAGTTCCTTGCACTCAAGTGGGCGGTGACTGACAAATTCAAGGACTACCTGTATGGGACCCAGTTTGAAGTTTGGACTGATAACAATCCACGAACCTATGTGCTAACAAGTGCCAAGCTGGATGCAACAGGGTAGCAGCATTGGCCGATTACCGTTTCAGCTTACACTATAGAGCAGGGAGGAAACACATAGATGCTGATGCTTTATCGCGACAACCGTATAAGCAGGAGAGAGAAATAGCAACGATGGATGAAGTGCAGAGCACCTGTGGTTTGGAGGAAAGAAGAACATCTGAGGCAGAGAGACCACCTGACTGTGCAGCAGAAGTGCTGGGCCTGCCACCAGACAGTGTCCCATGGGCCAAGGTGGGTTATGTGACTCTAGATCAATGGCCGCTGCCATGACTCAATGCCACGGGATGGCGGCAAGCTTAAGAAGCTGACCCTGACATAAAAGAAATTTTAGAAAAAAAGAAAAAAGGGGACTTGTCAAAAGAGTTCAAGCCTAAAACACTTGGTGGCCAACACCTCCTTCGTGAATGGCCTCGACTGAGGGTCTTGGAGGGAGTGCTGTATCGAATGGTAACCACCCCAGATGGGGGCACTTACAAGCAACTAGTGCTGCCCCAAGAATACCGGACACTGGCACTAAGAGCGTTGCATGACGACCTTGGGCACCTTGGGATCGAGTGAACGCTGTCATTGGTTCGGGACCAATTTTATTGGCCTGGGATAGCCAGAGATGTCCAAAAGAAATGTGAAACTTGTGCACGCTGCGTGCAGAGGAAGACTGCCGACTAGGACGGCATACCTGCACACCATCAGCAGTTCAAAGCCCTTGGAGCTGGTGTGTATTGACTTCCTAACTATTGAAACCGATTGCAAAAACATCAGCAATGTACTAGTAGTCACAGATCACTTTACCAGGTATGCCCAGGCCTACCCCACCAGGGACCAAAGGGCCACCACTGTGGCAAAGGTTCTGTGGGAAAAATACTTTGTGGTGTATGGCCTTCTGGAGTGGATCCATTCTGATCAAGGTCGAGACTTCGAAAGTCACCTGTTAAGAGAAATTTTCCAGATGGCTGGCATCCGGAAATCATGGATCACTCCCTATCACCCTCAAGGGGACCCTCAGCCGGAGAGGTTTAACCGGACTCTACTTAATATGTTGGGTACACTGAGGAACGAACAGAAGGATCGTTGGAGTCAACACCTAGCTTTTTTGGTGCACGCGTACAACGCTACCAGAAATGATGCCACCGGAGCCAGTCCCTACTCACTCATGTTTGGAAGTGAACCTCGACTACCAACAGATCTCTGCTTTGGGGTTGCCAAGGACCAGGGTGAGTCCGAATCATATGGGCAGTATGCTCAAAAGCTGAGAGAGAGACTGCGGCGAGCGTACCGGCTGGCAATGGAGGGTGCCCATCGAAACACAGCCCGGCACAAGCAGAGGTATGACCTTCGAGTGCATCCGCAAGGCCTGCAGGTTGGAGATAGGGTGCTGCTGAGGAACCTTGGGGTGGTAGGAAAACACGAAATTGCTGATAGGTGGTGGCCCTCTCCTTATATTATTGAAAGACAACTTGGGAATTTACCAGTCTACAAAATACGCCCTGAAAGTGGAAGCGGCCCAGAAAACACTGTGCATAGGAGCTTGCTCCTTCCAGTAGGGGAGTTGGTGGGACCCCCATTGACAAAAGAAGGGGGTCATGAGTCCCCACAGAAAAGTACCACATGGCGGTGGATCCGTTGCGCAAAACAGGAAGGGCATGAGCTCACTGGACACTGGCACGAGCCCAATAGTGAGTCTGAAGAGGACTATTCTGAAGGGTTAGACCTAGGTACTGGGGTTGCCTGGCGTCACTTGGAGCCTGAGGACCCCGTGGACCCCAGTGTGGGGCCCATCCCAGGGGTTCCCCTCAACCCGGGCGGAGTAGCAACCCGGCTCAGAATACAACAGGACTCTCATCAAATCCTGCTGCAGGTAGCACCGGTGAGGAACAGGAGGGCAATATTAACTGGGACCAGGAGTTGGAGTCCCCACATGGTCAGGGTTGGAGTCCTGATGGCAGTCAGATTTATTAGACAGTATATCCATGTGTTTATGTAATGATTATTTATTAGGATGTAAATAATTAAATCTTGTAAATAGTTTGAGAACTGTCTGCAAGGGTGCTCAATTGTACGGGGAGGCTCCCGCTCGGAGCACTGCAGCAGCTTCCCAGGGGGGCTGGGCAGGGCTACTGGCTACCGGGTACCCCACGATCCCATTATTCAGGTGAGGGCGCATGCAGTGTCGCGCCCAGGGTTACACTAGGATCACCTGGGTGTCAGGGATCATGTCTTTCTTTTTTAGCCAAGTGCCAGGCACAGTGCCACTGTTCAGTAAATAACAAAATGCCGTAACAAATGTAACCCGAGTCATTTTCTGCTTTCAGAATTAATCAGATTGTTTACCTAGGATTATATTTCATAAAGTAAGGCCATGGTAATCAGTTACATTAATAGAGTTGTTTACAAGCTGCTGGCCTGTCACAGATCTAAGCTTTTGTACCTATATGTTGATTTATATCTTGCCAATGTTATTTCTTTAAGGCTTGCCAAACCTTATCCTGACCTTCAAGGGGCCTGGATCCTGCCTCCACTGCAGTCAATGAAAGTTTTGCCATTGCCTCCAGAGAGAATAGTATGAGAGCCAAAGCCTCTCTCTTTCCTCCTTGACAAAGAGGAACAATGACATCTTGGGTCCCCAAGAACAGCTAGAGCAGAGGAGGCCAGCCTGCAATGTGCATGCCACACCTGGCACAAGTAGAGTTACCATATTTTCAGTTTCCAAAAAGAGGACACCGATGTGTGTGTGGGGGGAGGAGCAGTGATATGCCTATGCCCTGCCCCTCACTCTGCAGTCACAGCACCCCAACCCTGCTGCTGCCCCTCACTCCTGACCCACAGCCCCCAGCCCATGCAGCTCCCTGCTGCCCCTGAAGAACTACCCCACCTCCTTCCCCGCCTCCCCACCTGCAGCCCCAGCACCAGCAGGCAAGCACATGTACGCAGGCGCGCACACACACACACACACACACACACACACACACACACACACACACACACACACACTTGCCTGCAACTGCTGGGGCCCACATGCAGAGCATATGATAGCCCTGCCTCCAATCACCCTGCCCCTCCTCCCCCGAGCCCCAAGCAGCTCCTTGCTGGGGCAAGCCAGGAAGTACCAGGAAAGCAGAGGCAGAGCAAAATACTAGACGTTTGCGGATATTTTAAAACATCGCCCAGACAGAGATGCGAGGACCCAAAAAGAGGACATGTCCAGGAGAACCAGGACATATGGTAACCCTAGGAAAAGGCCAAGGAGATGCATGCAGCAGATCAGGGACCACAGCAGCAGATAGGGCAGGGAGCAAAAATAAGAGCAAGATATCAGGGAGCACAGGGCAGGAAACAGAAAGAGCAGCAGATTGGGTAGGAGAAGAGGATCAGAATGGCACTTGGGGAGGGTGTGGGAGAAATTTGTGGCATGCCTACCAAAAAACTTGGCCCCCCATTGAACTAGAGAAGATCAGAGAGCAAAATTCATGAGCTTCAAAATTCATGAGATTGCAGCAGCTCTGCCCATTAACCACAGTAGGCAATAACCCCTTCTTCTAGTTCATCCCTGTATTATGTCCATGATTCATCTCCCAGACTTCAGAGCTCGTTCTGTCCATGAGTAACTTGTTTGCCGAGTTCTGTTGCACACACCAGTGAAATGTTATTAGATCACTGGTGATTAAATAGCTCTATTACTCTGGAGTGGCGGCTTTTTCAGAAACTGGGTTAGATATGGGGACCAAGCTGTTGCCATTTGATTCTAGATGAGAGGAGGGTACAGGCCATACAAAAGTTGTTGGGCTGAGGGATTTTTTGGTATAAGCAAGAGTAGAAATAACTGGACAGCTTTGTCAGACATCCAAGCTGTCCAATAGAGATCTGTGAAAATGGAAGCTCTCTCAATATAATGGCATTTGCAGAACAGAACTAGACCTGCCAAAGAAGTGGCTGGAGAACAAAGGTCCCCGTCTACCAAGGGACTGAACACTTGTGTAGCTTTAAAGCTTTGACTTCAGAAGGAAAACTTACGTGCTTAAAGTGATTTGCGCAGTTCAATATTTTGATGAATTCATATCTGAGATGTCTGGTATATCCAACATACAATATATGTACAAATACAGAAAGGAATATTTTCTGATTATTTGCTTAAGTTGGAATTTTTCTTTAATAAGCAAGTAGAGTTTTCAGTGTGGTTTCTAGTAGGACAACATCAATACAACTAGTGGGATTGGTTGTAAAACCTTGGTGACAATTTTAGCAAAGGCGGCAAGCACTGGATCAGTCTGAAAATTTAGCCACTCCGCCCTCTCACCATTAAAGAGGGTCCTTTGAGGTCAATTTAGTGAACCAGTGGAAGGAAGCATTTCCTCTGTTTCTGGTCTGCATGTAAATATAGATGTTCCGTTTCCAATGAGGTCACTGTGATATCTTTCATACACACTAAACTTAAAGTAAACCAAAGACAGGACAAGCCTGAAGGAATTCCTGGTGATTGTGCAACTTAAATTATTTAATTGTGGAAAAATTATTTTAATTAACTAAGTATTTTAATTGTGGAAAATTAATTCAAAGATTAACTAAATGCTCAGTGAGTCCTTTTCCTCTTGGTGATTATAAATTTCACAAACATCAAGACTTTTTCACAATTTATTTGCTGATATGCTTATGTGATACTCCATGGAAGTCTGTTATATTAGTAAGTGAATGTTGATTTCTTAATTTCAGTATTGACAATTTAGTTTTAAAATGCTGTCCGTCTTAAAGTCCCAGCTGGAATCAAGTAATTACATGAAAAGTTTGTAGCCATAGTTATAGGTAAAAAAGCCTCAAACTGTGACCCAGATCAATAGTAAAGATGCAGAATCCTGAAGACGAATAAAAAGATCACTAAATATATTATTGGGTATTTTTAAAGAAACTCCTACATTCACAATTCTTGGGCAACTTAAGAAACATAACCAATCTGAAAAATCAAGTGTTTTAAAATAAAGTTCCCGTACCTCATTCTTAAAGCCCAGAAGAATTTTTAAAGCTTAATTACTCTGAAGTAATTATGTCATCTTTATTTGGACAATGAAAACAAACTAGCTAATCTGTCTTTTGATTCTAGTGCAACACAGGAGTAGTGGCTCCAATCACATGACATGGGAAGGATCAGCATCCTGCGATATGTAAGGTAGCTGTAACAACCATATATTCATTGAGTCATAGAAGTAGGGTCAGAAGGGACTTTGTAGATCATCAAGTCTGACCCCCTGCCCTGGACAGGAGAGAAAACCAGGCTCAAATGACCCCAGCCAGGTAGACATCAAGCCTCTTCTTAAAGACCCCCAGGGTAGGAGCCAGCACCACTTCCCTTGGAAGTTGGTTCCAGATCCTAGCTGCCCTAACTGTGAGGTAGTGCCTTCGGCTGTCCAGTCTAAATCTACTCTCTAACAATTTGTGGCCGTTATTCCTTGTTACCCTGGGGGGCGCTAGGTGGAATAGGGTCTCTCCCAAACCCTGCTGGTCCCCCCTGGTGAATTTATAGACAGCCATTAGGTTCCCCCTCAGCCTTCTCTTGCGAAGGCTGAACAGGTTAACATCCCATAGCCTCTCTTCGTAGGGTCTGCTCTGCTATCCCCGGATCATGTGAGTGGCCCTCCTCTGGACCCTCTTGATGCTGGCCACATCCCCCCTGAAGTGCGGCACCCAGAACTGAACACAGTACTCCAGCTGTGGCCTGACCAGTGTCGCATAAAGGGGGAGGATCACCTCCTTGGCCCTGCTTGAGATGCATCTGTGGATGCACGACAAGGTACAGTTGGCCCTACAGACCATGACCTCGCATTGTTGGCCCACGTTCATTCTGGAGTCAATAATGACTCCAAGATCTCTTTCTGCCACCGTGCTCTAAGAGGGGAGTTTCCCAGCTTGGCAGTGGGAACCAGCAGCACACTTATAAAGTGCAGCACCCTGCACTTGTCAGTATTGAAACGCATCCTATTTTCGTTAGCCCACCCCTGTAACCTGTCCAGGTCCTGCTATAATCTGTCCTTCCCAACTAGTATGCCCACCTCACCCCAAATCTTGGTATCATCAGCAAATTTAAACAGGCTGCTTTTTACCCCATCGTCCAAGTCACTAATAAACAAATTGAACAGTGTGGGCCCAAGGACCGAGCCCTGGGGGACTCACTGCCCACATCCCTCCAGGTCGAAAAAGACCCGTCCACCACTACCCTCTGAGTACGAGCCTTCAGCCAATCTGCAATCCATCTGACTATGTAGGCATCAATGCCGCAGTCACCTAGTTTTTTGATGAGAATGGGGTGGGAGACAGTGTCAAAGGCCTTGCTGAAGTCCAGAAAGCCTACATCCACCACGACACCTGCGTCCAATGATTTTGTGACCTGATCATAGAAGGCAATCAGGTTGGTCTGGCAGGACCTGCCCCTAATGAAACCATGCTGGTTGCCCTTAAGCATCATCCCTGCTGCTGGGCCATCACAGATGTGCTCCTTGGTGATCTTCTCAAAGAGTTTCCCCAGGATTGAAGTAAGACTAATGGGCCTATAGTTGCCTGGATCCTCCCTCTTCCCTTTTTTGAAGATGGGGACCATGTTGGCTTTGTTCCAGTCATCTGGCACCTGGCCAGAGCACCACGAGTGCTTGTAAAGCCGTGCCAGGGGCCCTGCAATAACCCCTGCCAATTCCCTCAACACCCTGGGGTGGAGAGCATCATATTAAAAATCTGCAAAACAAAATTTAGCACCACCCAAACAATAACCAAAAATAAAAATATCTAGGATGGAGATTAGGATCAATGACACAAACCCTCCAAACAGGTGAGAGAATTAACTATTTTACCTCTTACATCATAGTCAATTATTTTCTAAAACCTTTAACATTTCTATACAATAGCTATATTTCCTCCCTGTCTAATTGAGTCATACAAGGCTCCCCAAGGTGATATCAAACTACATAATCAACAGTGAGCTTCCAAATACTTGGTAAAATTTAAAAAAGCAATAAATGAATATAAAATTGAAGGAAATAGGACCTGCGTTGTTTATTATTTTACTAATTCTGACATCTTGCTCCTTTCTTGTCTTCAATCTTGTCGCTTCCCCTTTAGACTAAATAGAGTGGACTGTTACTGGGATATATACATTACAAAGTAAAATTACCTACAAAAATGTTGTTCATTCCAAGAATTTTTTTAAGCTGTAGCTCTGATTTTCCATTAGCATAAGCTGAAAATATTTCCCATGATTGGGATTTGTATTCTCATCCTGCTATCTGAGGCAGAAGAAATCAGAGAGCACAAGGGCAGAAGACAATCTTTATTTATATGAACACAGAAATAGTTTCTTATTAATAGTTATTCAGTGAGTAAGATAAGGGCTCTCAATCAGTAGGGATAGGGACAGCCTCTCCAATGCAGGCAGAAAACTTACAATGCAATTCTCTGGAAAGTGTCTCTATACAAACAGCACCTGCCTAGTCAGCAGGTATGCTGCATCTATGTCTCTTGCCACTGATGAAAAAAATGAGTTTTTTTCCCACTTTGTAAATAGTAACTGCTGTTGCCCCTTCAGAACCAATATAGCTACTGGGGAGAGAGGGGGATTCTCCTTCTCCTTGCACATTAATTGTACAGAATTACTTACCAAGGGCCAACAAATTAGACTTCTGCTAATTCTTTAGCTCAGGGGTGCCAAAGATATGGGCCACAGGTCAGATTCAGCCTGTGGAGTACTGTCACCTGGCCCCAGTGCTGCCCTTGGGTACCATACATGGTGCACGCAGCCTGTCCTTGCAGGCAGGGCGTGGGATGAGTGCCACACTCAACGCAAGTTCTAACCAATCTGGAACGGATGCTGGACATGTGGCTGATATCAGGCATTGTGTGTGGGACCCATTTTGCATGCATTAAGGGTCTTAGATCCACTACATATGGTATCTATTTCAGCCACTGCAGGAGGTGGACTTCACATGGCACTTGCTTCAGTGAGTCTGTCATGCAGAAAGGAGGCGGGGAGAAAGAGAGGGTCCATGGGTCAGATCTGGCCCGTGGACTGGCTCTGTGCCACTTGTATGGACTGCAGGGCCAGAGGAATTTGACACCCGCTTTAACTAATAATACTGAACAAGTATGATTGCACATAGAATTTGGGCTGCACAAACCTTTACTATTGGAAATGACATACAACAAGAAAAGGATACAATTTGATTTGAGTTAGAGATCACATGTAATTTAGAGATCACTGAGTATCAATAAATACCGCATTTTGCAAAAATGCATTTTACACACTTGCTTTGCTGTGCTCAGTTTTTAAAAGGGAAACAGAAGTCTAGAAACAGGCAACAAATGCATAGCCTAGAAAATCTTCCCTAAGTGGACAGATCAATTATCTTGTTTAGACTAGAGAGTAATAATGGTGGGAGCAAGATTAAACTGTGCCATAAGAATATAACATAGCAAATGACATTTACTGGGTCAGATCCAAGACCCATCTTGCCCAATATCCCGTGTCACACACTGGCACAGAGTGGATTTTGAAACAGAAAGTGAATAGGGTATTACCAAGTTTTTTCCCTGTTCCTCTCCCACTTGTTGCTTCCATTAAGTCAAGGTAACTCTGATTTACAGGGTGTACCTCTACGTCCCATATTCAGTAGCTATTGATGCACTTTTCCTGTCAAATAATGAATAGGCCATGCAAAGTAAAGCAGGGCCTCCTGCAGGTCCGTGTTTAGCAAGTATTACAGGTCACTCTCTGTGCTGATCTGCTGAGGAATTATTAGACCTACACACAAAGGAATCTTGTGTCTTTAGTTATTTGTGTCTTTAGTTCAACTGTAGCAGTTCATGTTTTCAGCACTTGTGGTCCCTAATTGAATCTTTGGTGTGTTGGCCAAGAAGGTTTACCATTTCTTAAACTACTAAGTGGCTTAAGTAGTAGTACTGAGGCATTCCACTTGTTAAGGGAAGGGTGAAGTGTTGCTGAAGCTAGCAAGCATTAGAGACTTGTACACGGTAAACTTTTTATGAAACACAGAAGACTCCAAGTCAAAACAGGCATGTACAAGGCCACTCAGAGAAAAGCTCAAGACACAGCCTGAATGTGCATCAGCCCCAGATCTGAGAAAAATTTAGACACAGCTTTTGGGTCAAGTGCTGGCTGAAAGGGGCTCTAAGCTGTATGCAAAGAAACTCTTGTTAATTCTTGTTATTTTGATTTCCCCTTTGTTCAGAGAAACAGAACTCTGTATGTTCTTTGTAAATAAACAGCATTGCATTCAATATCCCCGACTCCATTATCAATTCCTTCTCTTCACATGAAAGGGGTAACACATGAAGGGGTAACACATGAAATTGAAAGATACCAAATTTAGTAATTGCTAAATAATTATTAAAAGGAATTTTATAAAGTAACATCCAATTGCCCTATGGAATTCGTTGGACATGATATCATGAAAACCAACAGTTTAGTAGAATTCAGAAAGCATTAGAATTTATTTAGCTAAAGAAAACATCCAGTTCCATTAGACAAGATACAAATAAACTTTAAATATCATGGGTGCTGACTTGTGCTTTAGAGTAAAAAGCCAACCAATAATTGATGAAGGACGGGAGGAAACTTTCATTTAGGCAGGTAATCCCATTGTTGTCAACAACAGGGATCTTATACCTTCCTCTGATGACTCAGGTACTGAACAGAGACAACAGACTGGAGTGGATGGATCAATCAGTTGCGACAATTCGTATCTTCCAAATCTTATCATTATTCTTATTTATTGTTTGCTCATTTCCAAACTCTGTATTACATTCAAGTTGTCAGTGGTTCTCAATCTTTTTTAAAATCAGGGCAACCCTTGCTGGTGATCCAGAGCCTGGGAGAATCAGGCTGCAGCAGCTTTACCATATTAGCTGCTCATTTGGGTTCAAGATACCGTTTTTCTAGGATCTACTTGGAGGATTCTGCTGAAGTATCCACATTGACTGGGTTCAAATTATTTAGGTTGTACATCAGGAATTGTCTGGACTTTTGTCCTTGACCTTAGTATAACTGAAATATTTGGAAAAGCACCTAAAGCAGTGATTCTGACTCAGGGTGCCATGAGATCCTTTTAAGGGTGCCACAGGGTAGTATACAATAGTACTACTAGTAGGTATATAAATGCCTACACATGAATCACAAGATAAACCATGAGATTTCAGATAGGGATACATAATACCAAAAAACATTCTGACCTGCTATAGGGTTTCCTAGGTCTTTGCACTAGAAGAATTGCTCTAATATTTTTTCATAATAAAAAACAAGAGAAAACTAAGAGCTGGCATTTTGAAAATTTTGAGGGTGCCCTGTGGCACCCTTAAAAGGATCTCATGGCACCCTGAGTCAGAATCACTGCTTTAGGTGCTTTTACAAATATTTCAATTATACTAAGGTCAAGGACAAAAGTCTAGACAATTCCCGATGTTTGAACCCAGTCAATGTGGATACTTCAGCAGAATCCTCCAAGTAGATCCTAGAAAAACAGTATTTTGAACCCAAATGAGCAGCTAATATGGTAAAGCTGCTGCAGCCTGATTCTCCCAGGCTCTGGATCACCAGGAAGAGTGACAAGTAAGCATCTATGGGTCTTTACATAATTTTCACCATCCAAATTGAGATGAGTAATTTAAATTTCCACATGACAACTCCTTCATTTCTCCAAGCATTTATTATTTAATATTACAGCAATGTAGATCTGTAACAGACAGCCAAAGGCTTCTGATACTTTAAGGGTGAAGGAGCAGCAGAGAGCCTCAGGCATGGAACGCTGTTCATTATGAGCTACCAGGGAACAGGTACTTAGGGATTTACCTGATATAAGCACTTAATGCAGAATGAGCTGTGCCGCCATCATAGCATGGGCTAAAGCCCTGCATGGGAGATAAGAGAGGAGCACAAAGAGACCAGCAGCAAGAAGTCATCCTGGGGTTGAGCCAGCAAACTGAATGAGAAACCACCTGTGACAGCTCAGGGCAGCACCTGACTGGAAGGGGACAGTGCCAGGGAGACAAACACAACTCCTGAGCCAGTAGGGGCAGGGGCAAGAGCTCCAGAGCAGGGGGAATGCAGCATTCCTAGCTGACATTGGGGCTATCTTGGAGCAAACAAGTGCTGCTGCCTTACAGGGGAACCTTCCCTGGGGTAAGGGGAAGTCTGGTTGTGGAGGCAGGTAGTCACTATTTACATTTGGACCAAGAGGAAATTAGTTTGCGTTGCAGCCAGAAGGCTTACTCCTTGGTTACAGTTTTAACCAGTGGTTTGGTGATTCCACCAGGGGGTGTCATAGTCACCCCAGAGCCCAAACCCAGTTACAAGATCTTAATAGATCCTACAACAACAGAGATCCTATTCAGGATCAAGACCGTGTTGTACTGAGTGCTACTCAGAGAATAACAGGATACTTACTTCCTGTTCCTTACAATGGAAGGCCTTGACCTGGCAATTGATATTGTGTAGATTGATTGATGCAAATAACCTCACTGAGGCTCCACATAGGCCCAGGAATCTGCCAGTGCATTATCAATTCCAGGATCCAAGCCAAAATTAAGACAAGAACCTTTTATAGCATGTTTAAATATCAGCATTCCACTGGGAAATTAATAAGGTACCTAACAGGGATGAGCCAGAGCCATAACATTTAGCTGCAGATCTTTCCCAGAGCTTTAGCTCTGGATGCTTAGATTTAAAGCTTTGGCCTGGGACCTATGAGACATTTTTGCTACACATATCACAAAAAATTGTGACTTACATTTTCAAGAGTGACTAGTGATTTTGATTACTCTGAGTTTTGGTTGCCAATCTGTCAGCCCTGTTTTTCAGTATGTGGGGTACAGTGTCTTAGATTGGGCTTTCACAAGCACTAAACACATTTACAATTAAGTGTCGGAGACTCAACCTGATTATTTTGTGTGAAGAGAGTTCCTCTCACACAACCTATTAATAAAACTGGATGCCATTATTTCAAATCTGAGGTTTAGTGCCCTTTAGAAAATGCAAAGGACTGTGAAATAAGACACAGGTGAGGTCACGTGCTAATTTTTATCTCTGGGATAAGAACGTGGAATTTCTAGCAGACAATGCAAGCTTTGTACCAGCCTGTTGAATACAGGTAGTGATGACTTAACATATCCTAAATCTATGACAAATGGAATGAACTGCCTGATTGCTGAAATGACCTTGGAAAAAAAATGATTTGGGTTTCTAGTGGCAGCTCCGCATCTAACCATTCTTATACAGTTGTGCCCTGCAAGGCTTTTTTAAAACACGCTTTGCTGCAGGAGAGGATGGAGCAAGATGGTGAAGATGGAATAGTTTTCCAGCTGCCTAAGAAATGTGACTACTGCAACTTCCCAATATTTCATCTCTCATTTCTTTTCAAGCCCTATCTATGTGGACAAAGAGGAGAAATTACCTCTTTCCTATGAACCCTGAATATTAAAACCTAATGTCCACTTCCAAGTGACTAAACAACCAATCACCATTTAACTATAGATTTTTTAATGTTGATAAGGTGACAGCTGGGAGCCAATGTCTGGGCATGAATTTCACTCTGTATTTATTGCATTAAAATTTAGTGGGAAGGGAACTTTTTGTAAGCCTAAATCTTTTTATCACTGGTGTGGATATGAAGAAATTGGATAGGAGGCATTTCCCGCCAAAGATGCACAGGCTAAAAGAACAGACCAGATGCAGTCTGTGGCATTTAAACCAGTGCTAATGGTCTGATCAGGAGTGCCATCTCTCTGGAGCACAAGATATTTCTTAGACTCTGAAGGTCATGCTATTTAATGGAAGATAGATTTAATGGAACTGATACATTTAGCCAATCCCCAGTTTAACTTGGATATGGTCCAGGATTTGGCATGTATTACAAAGAACTGGTAAGAAGATACAGCTGGACATTGTAAATTCAAGAGCTTCCAGATGTACATACTGGGCAGCAAAAGCCACTGGATGAGTGGAGAGTCAGCATGCCAGTTGCCATCTGATCCTACATTTTGTTCATCCACTCCAAAATTAATTTGCCTGAGTGCATATGCCTTATGTGCAAGTCTGGGCCAGAGTCAAAACAGGAATTGTGATAGTACAAAAGCCACTCAGCTGTACATCACATTTTCTCTTAAGGGAACAGTGATGCAAAATAGGGGGTGGAAGAACCCTGGCTTATTTTGTTCTGCGTGATGCCAACTTTTAAGTGCTGAACCTTCACAATACATACTGTTGTATGGCCACGACGGCAAATACAGAATTAGCCTATGTGGTTTCTGGCTTAATTCTTATACATGGCTACACTCTGGATCTTATTTAACAATGCAATCAGTGGCTACATATGGGTTACACACTTACTGTAGTCTGACCAGAAATGAATTTTGCTCTTTTTTGGCTTCTTCCATTCTCTTTGGAGATTAAGGAACTACTTGGAGCTCAAATCTCTCTGAGGAAAAATACTATTGACTGCAAGAGGGACAAATAGAGAGAAAATGGGTAGAGATTAACCAGCAAGAAACCCATCATCAAGAGGGAGGGGAACATGCAAACAGAATTCTCTTCATTGCAATAAATTGGTAAAATATGTTTTTTAAAACTTGTATTACTTTCGTTTTCCTTCACAAGGCACTATTTTTAAAACTGTTAAATAGATTTTTTAAAGTTATTGTGAAACATATCAATTTCAATGCAGAGAGCCAAACCAGAACTGCCTGAGGATACCTTCAAGTATCATATCATCATAAAAATTAAGGATGGAACTCATCTCAATCCATCCTGTTGCCAATGAAGAATAGCTCCCTATAGTATATTTACAAGTTCTTAATGCCTTGGCCTTGTGCCTCGCATTCATTGGATGCATATTTTTCAGCCAATAAAAGATCCCCTGCCATAGCTTAATGCTATTATAATTAATTTATAACACATCACTAATTATTTCCTCTCTTAAAATGCTAATCTTTGAATAGCAGTGAATAATTCTTAGAAATCACTGTAGTTAAGAGTTGGAAAAAACCCCTATCATTTCCTGTAGCTCCTTGTCAATCAAGGGCTGATGTGAAACTATTTATTATGGAGTATTTTGCTGACTTTGATGACACCTGTCTCAAATACTGGGGCATTGAACAATTCCTTCCAGCCCAAAGGAACTTGATTTAAGTCTGAATGAGACAAGACACTATCGTTAATATAGTTTACCATTTCCATTACTCCTAGTTGTGCACTCTCAAACCACTGCATACTGTTCCTCATCCTATATTCTGTTCATAGAGGATTAAAACTGCCTCTATTTGATCCTCTTAAATATGGTAAGGGGAAGTTTTGCAGAGGAAGGAAATTCCTACCTGAAGTAAACAGGGTCAGTTTCACTCTAAACCTTTTAATGTCTCTGACCTTCTCTGTCTCTCTCACACACACACAGACACGCACACACTGCCTTGGCATAAAAGTGTTTTTATGATTTATGTTCAAAGGTCACCTATTTCAACCCTTTTCAAATTAATTCATAATGTTAGCTTCTTTTCATGTCATCTGTATGTGCAAAATCCTGAACATGCAAGAAGACAGACTATTTGAAGTTATGTAAATTTTTATTTTAACATAGCACCCCATTTTACATCATGTACATTTTCCAAAATTGGATATGCATAGTAGAGAATATTCTATCTTGCAGTCTACCACACTCACATTTTTTGCAGCTGTGAAAATAAGTCTGCTTGAATATGGAGAAATACTACACTGTAATAAGTTAAAATACAAATATAGAGTAACCTCAGTACTTTTTTAAATTTCAGATTAACAAGGTCCCAACACCATATTGTATATCAAATGGTAAATAGCAGAATAAGATGCATTATATATTTTATAGTATATTATTGTGAAGATAATTAAAGAACAACATCAAAATATATAATTTCTTCTCAAATTCATTATATCATTTGGAGTATTCATGTTCTGAAAAAATAAGTTCTCACTTTAGTTGATAAAACATGTGGATCCATTATCCCTCTTTCCCATCCTGACTTTTATAACAGTAGATACTTCTTGCAACCTAAGGTGTGCCTATGCTAAAGGCTAAATAACAGGCCAAGCTAGAGAAGTGATGACATTCCCCCTTCACCTCAGAAGTAGGGTAGATTAGCTACCAAGACTAGAATGAGTCCAGTACCTAAGCCAGATAAGCCTGCTTATTCTGAGCTAAGCTGGGGCGTATCTACATTGTACTGCATCAGGAGTTAAACTCAGTTTCTACAATAGGAAAGGCTTATTTCCAAATTACATCCATTTTAAAGCTTCTTGTGCAGAGTTCCAAATCCTACACACCACACAGGGGGAGTTTTGTAATGCAAGCCATTATCTTCCAGTAATGTTTAGGTAGCATGCTTTTAATGTTAAGAAGATGGGTATACCAGTTCCTCTCACTGAAGTGGTAGGAGATTAAAACCAGCATTAAAACCAGCATGTACAAATATGTTTGGATATAGCATTTCAAAGTAAATCTGAAATTTCAGGGGCTACTGTTGGTCATGCTGAATTTGCTAAAGACTGAAATTCTATGTTACAACAGCAATAGTGGATCCCTCTCAAAGGAGATATTAACAGTCTCCATTGTGCCCTAATGGTACTACTAATTTAATAAACCGAGGACATTAATCTTTAAGGTCAAATGTCATAGGCAGATTGTCCTAGGATGTCCTTCCCCTGAATGGAAACCTGTTTTCTCCACCTGCTATTATGCTTAACATTAGGCACTGGAATAAAAAGTGGCCTAATCTTCAAAAGGGATAAATGCTACCAGTAGTTGCAAATGTTTTGATGCCAGCTCAGTAAATTGCTGTTTGTTAAAACCAAACTTTTCACAGCAATGTATTGGTTTTGACTATGCTTTATGAGGTTCAGGATGGAATATCTTGTCTAAATGAGCACCAGAGCACAAAACAAATTCTCTTTCCCTTCCCTCAAACAGCCATTTATCCAGTAGTAAAGACATTCTCTGAGATGTGGGAGAGTTAAGTTCCATGGCCTCTTCCCACATGATTCTCTCTGGCCCAGTGACTATTTATACACATCTGCTCCAGTAAGTGAAATCTAGAGATGGACACTAGAGACTGGTGATAAGACTATGCGCCTAGGATATGGGAGAGTCAGGTTTAAATCTCTGTTCTGAATCAGTCTCTCTCGACTTCTTCCAGTGCATTTTTTTCACTTTGTTTAAATATTATTGGATAAGAGAAAGACAGCATTTGAGAGAGAACAGCTCTGTAGTCTGGCAGTTAGGGCACTCATCTGGGACAACTGGATTCTAGCAGCTGCTCCAGATCAGAACAGGGATTTGAAATTGGCTTTTCCCCATCCTAACTCGTTGACATGGGACTGTTGGCTATTCTGGGGTTAGTGTCTCCCATTTTAGCCAAAATTCCCTCCTGGACTTGAGCAATCTTCCCAAGATAAGTTTAATCAAAATAGATCTTCCCAGAAAAAGTTTCCATCTCAAGAAATCAGCATTTTCTGACAGGAAAAACAAAAAGTTTTATCAAAAAGCTTCCAAGCAGCTCTACTTAGGAGTGCAAGTCTTACTGAATGAAATGTAGACAGTTTTGAATTTTTTTTCCAGGATTCTCATAGACGATTAATGGAGATTAAGATTAATTTTTTATTTTAACTTCCTTTTCTCACTGCCCAGAACAACTTCCTAACTCAAACTGTGAAGCATTAACACAAAGCAACACAAAAATCACAAAAGGTGGTTATTTGTTGTAAATGCAAACAAAAGTCAGTGAGCTGGGGAGTGATGTATTACAAAAACACACTTTCTCAGTTAACCTTATTCTTCAAATGCTTGCCCCTCCCTACCTTTGGAATAAAGTTTTATCAACTCTTGATCTATATAAATTTCAGCCAAAGCACTCCACTTAGTCACCATGCCAACTTTAAACATTTACATTGATGTCATTCTTATTTTACATCTTGATAAAGCTTTTGGTTGTTCTCGTATCCCACTGTAGCTTTTTCACATTTATCCATTTCACACTATATCCTGACAGAAGACTGGCTAGTTATTTCTAACCTGCCCCCCCTGGGGCCAACCCATAGCTAGATGGATAAAGTATTACAAATAATGAAAGAAAATCAATGCACAGATTTCCCAAACTCAATGCATATACTATACTTCATTTATGTCATCGAACAGAAGGATGTGAAATGCACTAAATACAAGATTGAGTGGGGAAGGAGAGAGAAACATTCATGCAATAGTCTCTTGTAAGAAAGCATACATCAAGCCTATGAAACGAGTCAGGATGATTTTCTAACTTCAAAAATTATATGTAATAAGAGAACTGGTCCAAGAAATAAAGAATAGTTAGAAAGGTCCTGTTGCCAGAAAGGCTTACAGAGAATTTAGTCCATTAAAAACTGAAGTATATGGAAAGACTTCCATAGACTTCAAATATCTGAGTCCAATCCAGGACCAAAGCACTGGGACCTTTAGCTCTCTATCTGGGGATGGAAATGGGCTAAGAAGCTTTTATCACTGCAGGAGCATCTCCTATAGCCCCTTGTAAGATTCATTTATTTGTTTAAAATCATTAAAAAACTTACTTACAGCATATAGATAATTTTATTTACCCTGGAAACACGTCTAGTTTGGGTTCTTAACAAAATGCAACGTAGGCCAATGCAAACAAACATGAGAAAATCTCTAATATATAGTTTGTTTTAACTTCCATTGATAAAGTTACGATGTTGATTTAGAAACTTCCCCTCCTCTCCCAACACATACACCCCACACCCACACACCCCTGCTCATTTTGAACCTTTCCTGCTGTCTAGAGCTCAGAAATGAAGGGTTTTTTACATTTCCAAAATCAGCAAGTCTCAACAGTTTTTACTTCTTGAAAGTGCCCTTTACATGCTTTTTATCTTATAAAATACAAACGCTATAACATTAATAAACATGAAAAATGAATCTTAAATGGCAGTACAAAAGATAATTATCTGATGTGATTGTGGTTATGGACTCCATATGTATAATCTTTTTCATTCTCTCTTGTGTTTTACCAGCACAGACAATCTGCCAGGGTATAAACCTCTTTGAATCAGAAACATCCAAGAAACCATTTCAGAAAATGAACTTTGAATATAAACAAGAGTTCTGAAAGCATGTAACCATGAATCATTTTTTCCCCAGGAATGCATATAAATCAGGAATTCTTTAAATAAATACAATACTGATCATTTCAGAGTTTAGACAATTTGGTGGTAATGTGCATTCTGTAACATCTGGAAGGAACCCATGGGGGAAAAAGGACCAGTGGGGAAAAAACTTCCACTTTTTAGACATTCCCTACTGTATGACATTCATTTCATGTACCGCCTTCATTTGTGAAGAAAAACGTGCATAGTGGTAGGCAAAAGAAACCCAATGTTTTATTTTGCCCTCAGCCATTGCCTAACTGAAAACTTTACATAAATAATAAAGTCAGAAGATTCTTGGCATGAAGACTCAGTTATCACCACTGAATAAAGTGCTGAAGGTCATAAAACAGTTACAGGACGAAGCTGCTCCAGCTGAGTTTCCAATGCTATTCGTTCCTTGTGAACTTCCTGCAGCATGGGAAAAAAGAGAAATGTTGTAATTTTTGCAACACCCGCATATACAATCCTGAAATATTAAAAAGTAGTTTGGTAAGCTGTTCACATTTAGTAGAGATATCAAGTTTATACCGCTTACATACTGCTTCATGTGGTTTCAAAGCAGTGCATGAACAACAGATAATGAGGCCCCACAACAGCCAAATGATGGAAATAGTATTATTCCATTTTTTAGAGAGGCAAGCTGGAACAGAGGTCAAGTGACTTGTTCAAGGTGACCAGGAATAGGGAGGATGGGCCAGTGGCCAGGGATTTAATAATGCTGAAAGAAATCTGGGTTTTGCTCTGCTGTTCCTGAGAAATCTTATTTCAAAATTTGATTTCACTCCAATTTAGAACAAATCCAAGTTTCTCAAAATTTCCTGCAAAAAGGAAATGACAGAAAAAATATTTAATTACAGAAATCACCACTATAGGGTGTTTACAAAACAACAAGTGTCTGAGGGCCAGGACAAGAGAAAGCTGCAGCAAAACGGATGGGCATATGAATTTCTGCCGGCAGCTGCTTGGGCTTATAGTTTCCCCAGCATAAAAATTGCTTCGGGGCTGAGGATTGCATGGTCTCTAGACTCCCAAGGCCCAGCTGGCTCCCACACCCTCATTTGGAAATTGGGCGACATGGGAAGCAATCTTGCTCAAGTGAAGTATGGACCCTTGCCTGACTAACAGGGCTGCCCCAAATACACTACCAAGAATGCCTGTGCTCTGCAGCGTTCCAATAGCAAACCAGGAGGCCTCCACTGGAAATCTGCCTGTGATTTGATGAAAGCTCATTGAGCATTTCAGATTCCATGAACAGTCAAAATCCTACTCTCCGAAAGTGTCCAACCAATTCTAGGACCTGGGAGACATGGGTTCAAGTCCATTCTCCATCACAGATGTCTTGTGTAACCCTGGGCAAGTTGCTTATTTCCTCTTTGCCTCAGTTCCCCACCTGTTAAGTGGGCATAGCCCTATTTGTATAAATAAGACCATTACACATTGTGAAGTGTGCAGATACCATGGCAACAGAAGTCCTGAAATACACAGACAACCTAACTGAGCCAGTGTGCTGCTACTAAAATTTATCTGTATAGCACATCCCTGTACTTATTCTACCTGGTCGAACTGTTTCTTTAAATCCTGCTATGAAGGATTCTCATGCCCTACTGGCTCTGTGGGACAAATGAGGGGTGAAGGGCTGGTCCATGGGCCAGACTGAACCCTGTGTACCAGGACTGGGCCCCAGGGCCTTGTGCTGACTCCACCTGCTAGGATCAGGCCCAGGCGGCTCATGCTGTATCCACCCACTGGGATTGGGTCCTGGGGGCTGCACACTAGGGCTGCGCGAAACAGTACCGTTTCATTTCGACTCCTGTTTCGCTGTTTCGACAGGACAGCGTTTCATTTCGAATTTCGTTTCGAACCACTGTTCCGTTTTGTTGAAACTGTTTTGACACTGGTTCGACATTTCGCCCGTAGACTATAATGGGGAAGAACAAAACTGCTTATAACTTTGTCATTTTTTGGAAGATTTGGATGAAAATAGCAGGGATGGTAGCTCCTTCTGAGAGCATGAAGTCCGCTAAGTTTCAAAGAGATAGGTGTAAGGGTTTCTAGGAAACTGCACCTCAATCTGCTGACAAGCAAAACTTGCAGGGTGAAAACTAGGCCTGCGCAAAGCGGTTAGTATTCTCTTCGGGTTCAGATTCAGCCGATTTGGGGGACAGTGATTTGATTGGGAGATTCAAATCATTGTCCCGATTTGATTCGGCTGCTGCTGAATCTCCAAATCAACCAAGCCAGGCCCATCCCCTGCCCCTCTCCCACCCCGGCAATGGCTGCCCCAGCTCCCAGCACCTGGAAAAAGAAAGCTCCAGCTCAGTGGGTGCTACCCGGGTTAAACCCCCTTCCCCCCCCACTGCATAGGGGGCTCTGCATGAGCCCCCCAATCCCCCCCTCACTCCCCCAGCCCCCCCACGGGAGCCCCGCCTAGGGCCAGCTCCAGCCCTTTAAGAAAAAAACCCCGAAAACCCCCCAGACTCACCGCTTCTGCCAGCGGGGAGATTGCCCCCCACCTGGCTGGCCCTGGTGAGCACCGGGGCTTTTTTTTTTTTTTAAATATTGCGCTGGGGCAGGCAGGGCAGCCATAGGGAGGCTGGGGGAGCGGGTGGGGGTCAGATGGGGCTGGGAGCGGCAGGGCTGGCAGGGTCCCCTCCCCTGCCCCTAGTACTTACCAGCTCCCTGCTGCAGTCACCAGGGACTGCCCAAATTATTAAAGCTCTCTGAATCTTTTGAGAAGATTTGGAGAGCTTTGAATCGATTAGGACCTTTAAATTGGTCCCCTGATTCGATTCGGATTCAGAGATTAGGCCACTGAATTGGGCTAAATCTCCTCCAAATCGAATCACCAATCAAGGCTTCACACAACCCTAGTGAAAACCGCAGGTATGGTAGCCCCTGCTGAGGCCATGAAGCCTGCCAGCTTTCAAGGAGATAGCTGCAGGGGTTTCTAGGAAACTGCACCTCAAGCTGCTGACAAGCAAAACTTGTGACATGTGTGACTGAGTGTGTGTGTTTAGGTGCGCCCTCACTGGCACTGGGGCCTCTACACAACATGGCAGTGTGCTCCAATGAGGTCTCCTCCTCCCCTACAGACTTAGTCCAGTCCACCACTTTAAATAACAACAGGTAACTTAGTAAGCAGCACAGTAGCACCAGCAGCATCTCAGGCAGCCAAACCGTCACAGTCAATATGAGAGCAGTCCTTCCCCCCTCCTCCCCGTCCCTTTCCTTACTTTCTGTTTCCCTGCAGGCAAGCCCTGCTTCAGCTTTGAACCTCGAAACATTTCAAAACTTTGAAAGGTTTTGACTGCACTCATTTTGTTTTGTTGCTGTTTTGAGCTTGAAATGAGTCGAAACAGCATTAAAACAAAACAGCCAGTGAAATTTTGCACAGCTCTACTATGTACCACCTCTACTGTGTACCACCAGGATCAGGCTCTGGGTGCCATCTCTACCTGGCCCCACATACCAGAACCAGGCTCCAGGACCCCAGGCCATCCACCCAGCCCATATGCCAGCATCAGGCCCAGCACCATCCTGCATGTCCAATCCAGCTTCCCATGATCCTGTGGAGAGCCCCACAGGCCAGAATATATGGCATCAGGGGCTGGATGTGTCCCACAGGCTGGGAGTTGAGCACCCCTGTGCTACATAATTCAAAAGTGGTAGATTTGATAAGCTTCTCTATGCAGTCATACTTTAGTCCTGACGCAAAGAAGGTGGTGTGACATGGGATGTTGAATGGGGTGGGCTGAGTTATAAAAAGTGGAAATGCACAGAACAGGACTATCTAAGGATTAAAGTGTATGCACTACTAGCCGGTGATTTGTGTATTGAACAACTGAACTTTGAAGACAACTAAAGAACACATTGCATCAAAAGAAAGAATGGGTTCCTGTCCTGCAGGAGGAGACAGCATTCAATTATCTAGAAGAATGTGAAATACAAGAATTATCCTTGCAGTCAACATAGCCCTTTGCACTTAGGTGACACACGTTCCGAGAAAAATTGCTTACCCCTACATGTACAGTAGGGCTGCCCAACTTGTGGTCCATGGCTGCATCCAACCCCCAAAGAGTTCTTAGACCTCATGACCACAGACTCCCAGTTCAGGCACCGCTCCCCACTACTCTTTCCACTGCTCTCCTGCTGTTGGAGACTCCACTCTCCCCCTTCCTTCTCCAGCTTCCACTGCCTGCTCCTGACACTGATGGCAGGGAGAGTGTGCAGTCCACAGGGCTGAGGGAGCCTGCAGCTGGAGCATTAGGGGCCTCCAGAGACCCCACGTGGCATGGCATGATACAGCAAGGGGCCCAAATGGCATGGCATAGAGACAACTGCATGGTGCAGCAGAGCAAGTAGGGGACCCTTGCAGTAGAGATCTTTGCCAGACGAGGAAGAAGTAGAGATCTTTGCCAGGGTGAATCTCATTGTGATTTTCAGTGTATTCCTCACCTTCAGTTGCTGCTGGAGTTCACTGTTCAACCTGGCTAGCACGGCATTGGCTTCTTTGTTTTTACGAATGGCAGTCTGAATAGCTCTCTTCTGCTTGGAAGACTGTCTGCCAGAGAGATGAATAAAAATTTCAATTAAAAGAACTTCCACAGTGTCTGATCCTAGAAGGACAGACACCTCTTTATTTCCATAGGCTTTAATGCTAAAGCTGCCCAAAAGGAAAAAGTACAAACCTTAAACTGACAAAAGGAAAATATAATATATAAAAAAGAGATGACCGAATCAGGCAGTTTATTCAAAAGTAAAATAGTCTCATTTGTTAATCCAAACAATAAATACATTTTAAGCCATTTCAGTTGTTTTATTTTTACTATTTTTATTGTATTATTTTAAGAACCAGCATTACAAAACTGTATTTATTGCACTACCTTTGGTATAATTGTTTTCAAACATTTAACAGGCAAGACTCATTAATGTGTAATGGAAAATATTAAGAAAATTCTATGTAGAACCAAATTTGTAGGGTTTTTTTAGCATTTTTATTCATTATTATTATTTAGGATGTCTGTATGGAAGTATAGCCTTTGCCTTTACATATGTAACTGCTTCTGCTGCTTTTTCTTTACTTGAAAAATTAATCTTTCATTTTGCATATCACTCATTTCCACCACCCCTAAATTATGTCTCAAAGAGAAACAGGACTTCAGGTGGATGAATTATGGACATTCTTGATCAGCCCAGCTGCTTAAGAAAACAAAGATTAGTTTAAATGTAAATATTGCAAGTAATAATAATAAAGGGAAATATGTAAAACATTGGGTAGATAAGCAGACTTGTTTCTAAATAGATTTTAATTTTAAAGTTCTACATGAGGCATCATCAGCTCTTTAAATGACACTGGAATCTAAGACAGATGCATGATTTAAATAGGCATATAAATGGCACAGTTGAAAAAAGTTCTCTCTCTAAACAGAACTCAGAGCAGTGATCTTTGCAACAAAACCTCCATCACAGAATTAGCTGGTCCTTATTATTTTCCACTAAATTGACACTTTTTGCCAGTTTGTTTTACTGCATTTTTCTTCAAACCACTCTTTATATGCTATGGTTAAAAAAAAATCAAAGATAAAAATGCATGTATATCTGTATTTGCTCATTTAAGTATTTTGGGAAAGCTGCAACATCTACTAAGATAGGGTTAACACGTCCTGAAATTTTCCATTGAACCCCTACAGATTCCAATAATTAGTGTTTCCAAGAATGGGATCAATAATGATACAAACCCAAGTGAGAAGGTGGGAAAAGGCCTGTTCTCTTCCACATTCATTTTCTGAAGTAAAGTAGAAGGCAGGGTAGATTTATACCTTGTAGGCTAACCAAAGTAGATACAGATAATATAGCAAACATACAGCCATGCCTCATTCAAATCCCTCTCTAGGGTCATTTTTAACCAGCCAATCATGCACTTTAATCTTGAGCTGAAACCAGAGCAGTTAAGAGTCATCCCTTATTTTGTTCTAATACATGTACAAACAAAGTATTTACAAGCAGCACAAATCTGTGCAACTTAAGCAGAAAATAAGAAGATACAATATGGCTCCTAGGATGGCCTGAAGAAAGTGCTAGCTATGTACTTCTGGAATGAAGCACATAAAATCCTTTGCTTCTGGCAACTTCAATATCTGTAGTTTGTTGATTCTAGCCCTGTTAGAGCTCATGGCAGCTGTATGATGAATGCAGGCACCTTATGACAGAACTGATAACAAGGTTGCATTCTTTCCTTTTGGATCAAGGGTACTCAAATCCAGCGCACGGAGCCATGTCATCTGACCCACGGAGACCCCCATGAGTCAAAAAATTTAGCAGTAGGGAGTGGTAAAAGCTCCACGCACCTGGATCCGTCCTCACTCAAGCCATTGCCCATGCAACAGTCAGGCTGACCAGTCCCCTGCATGTCCAGATCAAGCTGCGCTGCTCCCCGCTCCCCACATGAACTGGCCAACCTGCAGGTCTGGATTGGGGCTGAGCTGCTTCCCCCTCCTCCCCCACCTCTGGATTGGGGCTGCTCCAGGCCCTCCGATGCATCTGGATCAGGAAGGGGACCAGGAAGCTTCCCTACCTCCCATGTATCCAGATTGGGGCTGATAGACCCAGCCCCTCCTCCCCCCAGCACATCCAGATCAGGGCCACTCTGCCCCATACCCCTCTCCCTGGGTGTGTGCAGATTGGAGCCGCCTCGCTATGCTAGGCGCCACCCTGCCTCATTCCCGCCTGGTACGTCTGGATCGGGATTGGGAATGAGCTGCTTTGTCCCCCTCCTCACGTGTCTGAAATGGGGCACTCTGGCCCACCCCAGCCCTAAGCAAATGGACCAAGATCAGACTGCGCACCTCACCCCCCCGCCCAGCCAGATCCAGGCAACGGAAGGACCAGGCACCACCCATCTGGACCATGGGGTGAAAAGGTTGGGCACCACCATTTTGGATGGATATAGGTGTAGACATAAAACATATATAATAATTAGGGGTCTGTGTGAATCACAGAGAAACTAAACAATTTTTGCAGGATGGTCATGGCATAAATAGCAAATTATGTGGATATTTCCTGGATGTGCTCCAGTGGCCACACCCCTCAGCGCTGATTGGCCCAGAGGCCCCAGCAGGGGGAGGAGGGACAAGGAAACAGCTGCCATCTTGTCTACTACCTTTTGTGCTGCCCCACTAGCTGGCACTTTTCCCCCACAGGCAAGCTGCGAGGCTGGATTGTAGCAGCAGCGAGAACCACTAGCTCCCACTGGGGAGCCAACATTTTATTTATTTTTTTTTTTAATTGCTTTCGCAGACAATCCTAGATTATGAGGTTTCCACAAAATCACAAACTGAGTAGACCCTAAATTATAATCATACTCTAATCAACATCTCCTGGCTGAGAGCAGAGCCTTCTGCTGCTCCTGTTAGGCTTGAAGATCTGTTTCTACAATGCAGCCTTTCTAATATGGTCCCAGAATCCCTTGGTGGAATACTTTTTTTCACTCAGTGGCCACTCTTTGATAGCGTGGAAGACTATGTACAAATTTGCACATAACCAAATATAAGGACATTTTCTACTTCTGCATCATCCTTGTATACCACCATGATGAAGAACATGCAACAGGTGATGCAGCAAAGTGACTTATAGTGCCTGGATTGCAGAGAGGTTCTTAGTTTGACTGGTTGGGTCAGTTAATTTTTGCATTTCTAAATTATGGTTGAGGCTGCAGTGGAGAAAACTATGGGTCATTTTTGTTTTTTTAATTATCTACCAAAACTGCAAATTTGTGATCAGTGAGAGTGCTCAGTATTGTGAATGCCAGGAAAACTATGTGTGCACCAGGTGTTTGGACTTTAAATGTTCCTTAGTGAACAGAACTGTCACCTTATTTCAGTGACGAGGCCAAAGTGATTTAGAAATGTTTCCATCACCCTGTGGTAGTAGGCAAATGGCAGCTCTTCTGATGTGACCCACATGTTTACTGGGTACAGAAGTGGGATCACCAAGTGCTTTCTGAAGAGGCCACCACCAATTAGCCATCAGAAGTTAACAACTGACCTGGCCCCCATTTGAAATGGCAATCTAGAGCTGAGAGGGAGAGGGAGAGAGAGAGAGAGAGAGAGAGAGAGGCAAAAAACACAAACACAGGCCAAGTCATATCTCATGATGCAGCTTGGTATGTTTGGTTTTTAGATGTGCTATTTACTTTTGGACTGGGTGGTGGGACTTGACAGCAGGCAAGGAAGATGTCACACTTATAGTGGGAGAAAGCTCCTGGTTCTCCAACATCTGATTTTCGGGGCGAAATTTCCTGCGGATTGGTTTGGATGGTGGCTGAGTAGGCAGAATCTCCTTTGGGAAAAAAAACAGAAAAATATCAAGTCAGTCCTTCCATAACTAAGAGTGTGCAACTATATGCTAAAATGATGACTCAGGGTAAGAAAAGATCATAGTTATTGAATAATCAGGATACTACATTTGCTGAAGGCTATATTTCCATGTTGTCTGTCTGTGTGTTCTACTTTCATCCTTTAATTGTCTTTCAGCGTTTCTTCATGCCTTAATGTGAATTCTATGAGTCCTCTGTGTGTGTGTGTGTGTGCACGCGCACGTGCGTGTGCAAGTACCATATACAAAGGAGATTTGACTCCAACTGAGACCTTTGAGCATTAAAAACAGAACAGAACAACATTTTTTTAAAATTACACTCTTTGTAAAGGAAATGTTATGTACCTAAACCATAATCATGATCAATAAGAATTCAAAGGATACTACCTCTTGAATTTCTCAGGAATGACATGGTATGGAGCAGTGACCTATGCTGATTCTCTACATAAAGACTCTGAAGTATCTATCTGCTGTTTGCTCTTATTACTACAGTATCTGAATTCTTTAAAAATAATTAATAAATTTGACCTCTCAATACCTGAGAAAAATAACTACTGGTTTCCTCACTTCGTAGGTCAGGAACAGAGGCTGAAAGCATGTCTCAGCCACAAAACCAGCCTTTTTCTATCCTGGGATGAAATTCACATAAAAACCCTCCTCTTTTAGGAGGAAGCTCTGAAACTGGCTTAAAATGACCTGCTTGTAAATCATAATTACAGAATGCATGCATGTGAGGCTAGTAGTTTGTCTTGGTGACTGGCATAAAAAGGACATGGCTTGGGTCATGCATTAAAAAAACCAAACCAAACCAAACCAAACCAAACCAAACCAAGAGGCTTGAGTTCATAATAGAAAATGCCAAAACTGATAATTTAAAAGCCAAAATAACCTTTATTTCACAAGAAAAAACATGTTTTCAGATTTGAAACTTTATAGCAACACACTCGCATGCTCTTATACTCAGTGGTATGGTTCATTTGTGGATCTCAAAGTGTTTTAAAGAGAAATGCCCATTTCAGGAAAGAGCTTATGACACAAAAAGGAGAAAGGATTTGATTAAGGGCATGTATAGACGAAACAGGGGCCCTGCATCTAAGTGGTGGGTTTTAAAAAACACCGCTTCAATTTAGGGCTGATTAAACCCCTGTGTCATACACACACCCCACTGACTTACCTGCCTCTCCGGCAGGGAGGGGAGGATGAGCTGCCAGCGGGCGGAGCGGTCCCTGGGCTGGGGGGTGAGTGGGAGGAGGCTGGTGCTTCCCTCTGCAGCAGCTGCATTCCCCCACAGGCAACACCCGCCCCCAGGCACCCAGCTCGGGCAGTCTCAGGGGGCACAGCAGCTGTGGAGGGAAGCACCAGGCCCCCATTCAGCTCAGGCAGGCAGGCTCCAGGGAGGGGAAAAAAAGATCAGGTTCACTGCTTTTCTTGGGCAGAGCCTGCTTTCCCAGGCTGCTGTCAGGCTGCCTGCAGGGTTTCCTGCAGAGCTGTGGAGCTGGAGCCCAGTGCTTCGCTCTGTGGCTGTAGGGGCAGCAAACTAAAACTAAACAGTTTGCTGCGCCCCAAGTCATTTAAGGCTCATTACGCCGCTGAATTTCCCACAGCAGCTGGAACTAATGTGCAACATGCTGCCGAGGTGTTCAAATGCCAACACTATTAAAGCAGTGCAAAAGCATTTACCTCGTTTTAAAATGTCATGCACACACACTTCTTGTTTTGTCTACACACGGCCTAAGGTTTCAAGGTACATTCCATAGCCAGGAACAGAACCTGGCGATAGGCAGTATCACCATCTACTGTCCTATCCTCCAGGCAAGGCTACCTTCCTTACTGCATTCTGTGAACCTATTAACACAATATTAAGCAGGATAGAATGTTTTTAAATCAACCAGTAAATTGCACAAAAAGTTACATTATATAATTTGAGTCATCAGAAGTGATTATATGAGTGTTTTCCAATACAAATAAGACAAATAACATGGTTAATAGTTTAGAGTGAAGGGCTTTCCAACATTAACAAATCCCAAACAGTTCCATGGCTACTTTAAAAATAATTTCAATGAATTACAGGATCTATCCATTACACTCCCCTGGGACGCCAGAACATTAGCCTTAAACATGTGGAATATGACACCCAAATTCATACTAGGCTATACAATGAATGGATTTGCTGCACAAAAAACGTACCGGTAAGCTTAGACAGATAACATCTAGCCACCAAATCTTCACATAATATTTACTACTCTAAAAAATAGACATTTTCTGACTGTGCTCCGTTCATCTCTTCACAAAGGAGATGAATCCCTTATTGTTTAGTCCTGCTGTCAGTGTTTGTTAATTTAAGTAAATGTGGTACTTAGGTAGTTGCTGGTTAAACAGCAGTAGTGGCCAAGTCAGTCACTCCTATATAGAATAGGTACAGTGTCAGTGTCACTAGGAGCACCAGCATCTACACCAAGTCTCATCAGCATGGCCAGATCTAGAAAGGGCTTACCAGTATGGGCAAAAATTAGTTCAGCCTTTGTACTAAATCACAACTTAGCACCCTTGGTGATGCTGGTATTGTGAGTGCAAAAAGCAGGGAACCAGAATGTGGAATGAAGTAAGATTTCATTTCAAGGAAGTCATTAAATAGTCATTAAATGGGAATTACCAGTCAGTCATTATTGCCAGTATAGACAGATTTTCAACCATTCATCTTCAGGCAAAAGGCTCAAAAGTTCCTTTCCAACATTCAGTCATCCAGTTCCTCTGGGTTTGTTTTGTTTAAAAAATATTTTAGTGGTATCTATGTTTACCATTTCCTTTAATATCAAGACAAGGGCATGTGTGTTTTGTGTGATTACAGATCTGAATTAATATTGTGCTTCCTAGTTTCAGGCTTGGCTGAGTGGGACAGCTCTCTGCCACATGGGGAGGACTCAGGAATTTCTTTATACATGCATCAACTGGTGAAATGCAAAATACACAGTCTCTCTTTACTCTATCCTGGCAAAGGACAGTTAAAATCCAGATGACAAAAGCCCTATTTTTAAGTTAGCTGAACGTGTGTTCTAGTCCTAAAGCCAGATACATATTTGTTATTTATTATTAACATGTCTCCAATGCCACAACAGAGAATACCTCTCATAAAAAAAACCATTAGAGTCTACTGATCCTACACACATACATCACCGAATGTGGCACATCTCATCCAGTGTACCAGATGCCCCCATGGAAAATATCTGGGTGAAACTGGTCAGAAACTACACACAGAATGAACTCTTACAGAAAAAAATACGAAGGATAAAGACACACAAACATGCATTTTTCACAAAACAAACACTCCTCCTCTGACCTCACAATCCTTGTGCTCAAAGGGAATTTATAAAACACCTTCAGAAGGCAGGCCTAGGAAAAGAAATGCATAACCATACTGGAATAAAAAATCTGGTCTTAATATAGACAGTGGCGTTACAGCTAATTGCAACCTGACTAATGCTACCAATAATTTCCTGCACTTCATAGGTTATAACAACCGCTGTCTTGAATGGTCTCACTAGATTGCCTATTCTAATGCACTCCTTTTGTTTTCTATCTCTTCACCCCCAGTTCACGCCCCTTCTCCATCCTACCAAGCACTATTTGTTTGCAGTTGCATCGAGTTTTTTTCTCTGATATTTAGCTTAGCCTTTGCCAGCTGCTCCTTCAGACCTGAAAGGCACCTGATGCCTTGAAGCTTGTCCAACAGCTTTCTCAATTATACAGGGGGCCCAATAAAAGATATCAGAAAAAAATCCTTGCCCTGAAAGCCAGATATATAAAAAACAGAGACCTATTTAGGAGGGTGATCGGGGAGAGCCAGGTTTTCAGAAATAAAGAGAAAGTTGAGTGGTACAAATTGAACCAAAACTGGTTCTGCTGCTTTGTGATTTCTTTTAGGCTGAGACAATACCACCACTATTACCCGAAAAGTGAACTTGGAAACTAGCTGATAAGAAGCTTGTTAGATAACAAAAAATAGAGGCACTGGACAAAAAAAGAGGCACTGGACCATTCCAGGCAGATACTTTGAGACTACCCAGTTAGAAACACTCCTAGGGAAGCTACTGTCAAGAAAATCAACTCTTTAAAGATACAGGTCAGACAGACTCTATAGTTGTAAGTTAGACATCATTCCATAATTAAAATAAAGCGTGTATCTCATCCAGTGGTAACTTTAGCCACATACGTCTCACAGGTCTGCACTTGCCTGCTGGCTCTCTATATTATGTTCTTTTAATAGTATTCCTCTAAGACCTTTCGGGAGAGTGGTGGGTTGGGTTAGGCTAGAGGGACGTGAGCATTGCTAGTGGTTGTAGAAGGACAGGAACTGTTTCCTGAATGGCAGCGGTTGTACCAAGGGCAAAGGTGCATCTGTTAGTTCTACCCATTGCATATGTCCCTTCCTCACTAAAACTGCAATACAACCAAAGGAGGTGTGCAGGAAGAGGTGCATGGGGAGAAGCTGGGAGTGGATAGGGGGTATGGCACCCAGCAATACCTCTCCTTCTCTTCTGGCCCTGCAGTCTCAGTCCTCTCCCAGTGCCTGGCTGTAGTTGGGGGCTGGATGTGGGGAAACCAACTGACACTGAATCCAGACTAGACAGAGGTGATGGTGATAGGCAGACCACTGGACTTGAGGGGATTGGGTCACCTATCACTGATGGGGTTCAGTCTCCCCTTCTGACCCAGGTTCGCAGCCTTGGGATGCTCCTTTGTTGCACCTGCTTCTTCAGGTGGTAGCAGTGGCTAGGAGTGCCTTCCATCAACTCCATCCGATGAGAAGGCTGCAACCCTCTTTTTCAAAATCTAATCTGGCCACCATCATCTATGCCTTCATAACCTCAAGACTACACAACTGCAATGTGCTCTACATAGTTTTCAAGGGCAGTGCTGTCTGGAAACTACAGCTGGTGCAGAATGTGATGGTTCATCTTCTGACGGGGGTGGGATGCCAGGGCACATAGCTCCAGTCCTCCAGCTTCTCCACTGGCTCCCAATAACTTTTTGGGCACAATTCAAGGTGCTGATTTTGACCTCTTAAGCCCTAAATGGTCTCAGCCCTGCATACCTAAGGAAGCACCCTCTCTCTTAGGCCTTATCATGAGTCCTAAGGCTACCTGAGAGTAAAATTGAAATAAATAAGCCAGCCAGCCAATACAGGCCAGGGAAATCATGAAGTCCATGGGGCAAAATCCTGGCTCCACTGAAATCAATAATAAAACACCCACTGACATCAGTGGAATCAGGATTTCATCACTGTGGAAGGCTCTGATTTTAGCCACGTGGGACAGCATCACTGCAGTTACAGTGGTTAATTTATATGTAATCACATTAAAACCTGTCATTCATATATAATAAACATGTCCCTAGAAATTGTGCACATTTAATACTAATATTTGCTTGTTAACAAACAGTTATTGAATTTATCATGGGCCAGAACTGAATCCTTAACATTAGATTTATCAAAATATTCACCGTTTCAAAGGGTTAGAGTGGAGGGAAGACCTGATACCACTAATCCCTTTTCCAGACTTCTTTAAGGGTCCCAAGTCCCTGCTAATTCTAAACAAATAGGAAGCATGTGTATTGGTGTCTATATACTGAGAGCTTTCTTAATGATTTATCTAGCTGAGCCTGAATGTCACTTATGAGCCCAGTTCCTTTTAGCATCCTAAACCTCCAGAAAAGGTAAATATGTAAAAATGTAACACTAATCCACAGTGTAATTGCTTTAAAACCTAAAACAACTCTGATTTGTTGATGAAGTCAAGAGGATAAAGCAGATCACTCAACAATGATGGTAGACATACTTGTCTTACCTTTTTTGTTGGGCTGCTTTCTTCGATCTGTGGCGGGACTCTATTCATCTGAGGGTGTAATTCAATCTCAGATACTTGTTCTGTCTGTAACAACAAATCAGTCATTGCTGCACCCAGAAAATGACTAGCAGTCATGTACAATAAGGACAATGAAAGCAAACATTAAGCACAAAAGGAAAGTTACTTTAGCAATTCAACTCTGAAGGAAATAAAACTACAGAGTGATATCTGAATGCATGACATACATGTTTTTAGTAGATGTTTAATTAAACCATTTTCCCTTTACAGTAAAAAGAAGACAAGAGAATATTTTTTGTAACTGCTTCCTTTTTTGAATACAAATGACTTGCTACTCAGAAACCTTAGTATTTAGAGGTAAGGTAAGACCCAGGAAACACCACATAGGTCAGAGTTGCAAACTGTCACTTGATTTTGAAGATTCCAATTAAAGAAAAAAAAATGAACACATGTTAAATAATAATCTGAGATCAGCCAATATTAACCAGGGGACTTGAGGGAAGCCAAATAATCTTCCTTCCTGTTCTAAGCCAGTCCCAAATAGGAAACAAATGGAATAATCAACATATGACTGTACATCTTCAGGAGAAAAATCTTTAAACAGTCCAGCTAGAAGGATAATGAAAACAGTGGGCTAATTCAAGTGCACCTTTGCTACGTTTTGTAGGCAGTGTTGGAAGCTATGTCTGTTTGAGCAGAGAAAGTCATGTAGACCCCCAAAATAATACACCTGGCTCCTATGGAGAGACTACTAAATTCCCTGCTGTCCCAAGGTGGAGTAATGACTCCCAGTACCTTGTAGATTGCCTCCCAATTTCTGCCAGCTGAGTTATGGGGCAGCAACGTGGCTGGCCTCATCTTGCCTTCCTGATTGAAGAGAAGCAGTTAGCTCTGTTAATCTGAAGTCAGGCAGAAGTCCATTCATAGCATCTGATAAAGTAGGCTGCTGCCTATAAAAGCTTATGGCTTGCTGAACCACTTAGTCTCCAAGTTGCCACCCTACCCTGCCTTCTGTCTAACTAAAGAGTTACTGCTCCATAATATGCTCCTTTATCAAAAAATGGTTCATTTCCATAAGGTTTACATATAAAGAGAAATCAATTGATTCATAGGAATCAATTGCAAAATCCTAATTAACTTCAACCAGGCCAAGATTTTAACCAGTCTCATAATAATAATTTATGAAGCCCTGAAAAAAACCTATTCTGCTATTACTGGCAGATTTTTGCTGAAAGACTTCTGCAACCAACAACTGTCTCCATGTCTTCAAAATGTGTAACAGCTGAACACACTTTAACACCTGATTTAGCACAAACCATAAATAAAACATTTACAGAAATATATAAATATATCTAAAAAGAAAGGCTATTGTACTGCTTCTATTCCCTTCACAATCAAAACAATAGGAGCTGCACAGAAGCTGAAGGGAAAAGCAGCTCTGTCAGTTTTGCTAGTGCTCTAAAATTGTAAAATATTGAACTTACACAGATAGCAGAGTGATCTGTGAATTTCTTTTAAAACACATGAAATTCTTCCTGAGAAAGGAAAAAATATCCTGGCTGATAGGATTTCTCTCCCCTCCTCTTTTCCTCTTTAAAGTTTGCTACATTTGCAAGGTAATCTGATGCTAAAAAGTATCCTAGTGTAATTTGTCAGTGAGTAAATCATTTGGATAACATCTTAATGCCAAAAGGCTTTCATATGTTTCAGAAGTGAATGAACAGGGTTAAATTACCTTAATTTAGCTTCACTTGCTGAAAGGTAGGAGTGGACAGACAAATCAGTTATAACAAACAGTTCAGCTGAGGTGCACTCACAAACAGTAAATCTCCCCACTGTACACTTTCAAGCAATATAATTGTTTATCTGTTCTTGGTGTTGGTTTAATCTTGCTCCCACTGAAGTCAATGGTAAAACTTGTGCTTGAATCAAATCACAATCTACATTCCCTACCTTCCGAAACAAAAAAAAGCTAAATAGGTGGCCCCTGCACTGATTCATGTGGCTCTGTAGTGCCATTTCTTCCTGAGAAACTAAGGGACTGAACAAGTCAAAATAACTAACCTAGACTCCCAGTCCATACATGCCACCCACAAAAAAGCAAGCAACAGAAAGAAAAAAGGCAAGGGACCTGGTGAAAAGATTTAGAATAGTCATAGAAAAACTGGTAGAAAGAAGACCTCACCACAGAAGAATACGATGTACAATTACAGTAAAATCTCAGTTATCCAGCATGAGTGGGGAATGGGAGGTGCTGGTTATCTAAAAATTCTGGTTATCTGAGAGTTATACTCAAGGAAGACAGTGCCATACTTGTAGTGTAATTTTTCAAAGAATTAGTGTACAATACATTACAGTATAACATACTGTATAAAGAATAAAATAGATAAGACAGATAAGAATGCCATAATAGTCAGCCACTCCAAATGCCAGGGCAGTCCAACCACAGGCTGCTGCAGCAGGGGGGAGGGGTGTGCACACTCAGATACCCTGTGTGGGTACCCTCAGAGCAGCGCAGCAGGCAGGAAAGTGGTGCGGCACGATGTGCGGCATGATATGCATACTCAGATACCCTCAGAGCGATGCAGCAGGCAGCAAAGTGGTGCAATGCAGCATGGCACCGTGTGCGTCCCGCCACTGAAATTCTGGTTAAGTATTCTGGTTAGTTAAATGCTGGATAACAGAGATTTTATTGTACATTTTTAAAAGAGAAGTACAAGTTTTGGAACCCACCAGACACAAATGCTACCCAAGGTGCTGATCCCAGTGCTGAAGGATAACATTTCAGAACTCCCTGCAGTCTGATATCTCAGTACTGAATGACACAGCATTTTTTAAATTTTTATTGGCTACCTGAGCAGCTTGGAGGTAGGGTAGTCATTAAAATAACAACCTTCATTGCAAGTGGTAGTGCTGGGCTACACTGCAATCTTTACTGTGTCAAGAATCATTGGTCCTAGTGTTACTGCCTTGCCTGGTAAGCTGCAATCATGAGGCTCGTGCTCCTCCACAGAAGGCAGATCCCTAAATCCAATTGGGCACTGCTGGCCAGAGAGGTCAGATAGAAAACTGAATACATAACTCCATTTTCACAAAGAGAAAGGAATCACTGCTGGTACAGCAGCTCATGTATAATGAATTAAACCAAGTGATTGCTGTGTCCCTCAAGTGCCACCTAGTGGCACGTAGAACAGACCACTGCGGAGCACTGTTTCCAAGAACACGGTGCATTTCATACACATGTGCAGATGGAACTGGTGGGTCTGAATTCATTCACAAGACAGGCAGACAACAGGCTAGACCATACAGAAAATATCTGAACTTGCTGGAACTTTCTACTTCTTCTTAAAGAGAGTTGACTGTTATTTCCTAGTTTTCTTAGGTCTGGTCTACACATACAAGATTTGCAGATACAGCAACATCAGTTAGGAGTTGGGGAAGGTGGGGGGAACATGACAAATATACCTATGCCCACCGAAGTCCTAGTGTGGACATAGTTATTATATCTGCAAAAACCTCTTTTTTGCCATTATAACTTATTTTGTTCTTTTACTTCAACAGAACCACCCTTGTGCTGTGTAACTTGCATGGCTATAAGGAATGTTTGCCTTTACAGCTCCCTGGCAAACTCCTTCTAGTATAGGCAAGGCCTTAAAAACCTTACACATTCCCCATACAGATTTAAAAAAAAAGATAGTCAGAGACTGTAATATTTTCCCATAAACCACATCTGTTCCAAGGAATCCTCCTTTAAGGCAGATCCCGTGGACAGCCATCCATCTGCACTGTCTGGGCAACTCTAAAGACCCACAGAGCACCTCCAGGTGGATCTCAGGCAATTAACGGGATTTCAGGTCCCAACCACTTTGTCCATCTTGTCAGTGAAAGAATGTAAATATCCTGGAAAAGGCAGATGCAGGTGTTCCTCCTCAGAGGAGCAACCTAATATACAGTTATTAAAAATAGTAGGATACTTGTAATGACAGCTGCTTTTTTAATTTTTCTTCTGATGGGGTAGGGACTCTTCTTGGATTACCTTTCCCTCTAACTTCAGCACTTTGTGACCTGCCCTTCTTGCTGTAGGCTTAACATGACTTGCGCCACAGTACGCCATAACTCAGCTGTCATGGCATGTAAGGAAAAGGTGATCATTCAAGAACATTTGAAGAAGGGGCCGGGAGGTCCCTTCAAATAACCCAATAATTCAGTATAATTTTTTATACCTCCTATATTGCACGTCACATTCACATTTACTGGGAAATTTTTTGTTCTTCAGGCAGCAATGTAAACCAACTAATGAAGGTCCCCTGGACTACCAGGGCTGCAAGTGTCACCCATGGAATAAGTGAGTGAACTTGTAGCTCAAATCTAGTATTAGTTGACGTGTTTCCCAGTTGTTAGAATGGGGGACAGCATAAGGGCCTTTGGTTTTTATTTCCATCTCAGACACTCATGACCTCATTATATAACCCTGCGTCAGTCAGTAACAGCCTCCCTGTTGTGACAGTCCTTTAAATTTAAAGGAAGTTCACTACAAAACAGATCCTGACATCATATTTCAAGTAGGTTAAAACAGGTCAGCTGAAGATAAACACATATGCAGGGCCTGCTCTTGCCAACATTTATGCCCAAGAGTAACGTAACATTTTACATTTGAACAATCCCAATGTAGTGCACATGAGTGAAATTAACCGTACTCATTGTATCAACAACCATTTCCAGTGCCACTTCTAACTGACACAAGAGTCATGAAAAAGAGCTTATCTGTAAGGAAAGGTGGGCTGTTTCCTTAACACTCAAATATACTAATTATGATTTTCTATCATCTATGTCAGTAAGTTAAATTTGAGAGAATCTTCTTTCCTTTCTAAGGGTTCATATTTTTGTGTTTCAAAGCAATTTTCAAGAAAGCCAAGTCCAACCCCTCCTGTGTCTCAGTCTGATATAAAACTATGCTGAACTGCCAATTCTTTTTTCAGCTTGTTATAAAAACTGAAAGTGATAAGGCAGAAAGAAAACCTATAGGGATGCAAATGCAACAAGCTGCCAAGACCTTAGCGTGCTGACTGCTTTCCCAGCACTGTGCAATCCCGAAGTTTTGATAAGCTTTTTATTTATTTATTTATTTGAGCTATCTGAGAGCTGGTGATAAGGTTTGGGGAAAAGGCAGCAAATACACACAAACTGCCATGATGCTCAAATCCATTCACAAATAATGAATAGGACCCAGACGGAAACATTAGCAATCTGCTTTAATACCTCACTTTCATAAAACCAGATTAATGTAAGCTAGAAGGGGATATGTGCCCTCTGCTACATATACATGGATATGAATCTCATTTAAAAAAAACTGTAACAAACTATAAAAATTATAAAATGTACTGTAACTAAGATATTTGTCCCTCTAGAAGAATTTCATTGGAAAAGTCTTCATTGCATCCAACAATGGGCTCCAAAATACCTTTTAATTATGCACCAGTCTCCAAAACTTTAAAGCATAATTTTTGTTTATTTGACCATTCTGGATTTAACATATAATTTTCTCTGACGGAGGAGGATTATCCACTTGTATTGTACTAGGAAGACAGATGGCAGAGTCTTTTTTACTATAGCTGATTAATATTTTTATTACAAGCACTGACTTCTTCAGTATTTAATACACTGATTACACAGCATATGCTAACCTGCAGCATCTATGGTAGGCTACAGCAATTCTTTGTCTGACAATTACCTTTTTCTTTTAGCACATATACCAGCTAGAAAAGGTGCCAGCTTAACTTAACTGAAGAAAACACTGGTGATTCTACTCTAGATGCAATGAGCAGGTTTCCATAAACTAAATACATTATTTTCTTTTTAGTTCTAGAACAAAAAGTTACCTCTCTAAAGCTCTAGGTGTCCTGCCAGCACTTAAAATCACTCATAATATAAAATGATGTAAAAAAGCAGCCCAATCAGCCTGTGTTAACAAAAACCAGTTTTAATAAACTAATATAAACATATCAATAAACCCATTCCCATTTCCTATGTATCCTGACTTTCCCTGAATACCTGTGAGACCAGATACGCCATGCCGTGTGTCCTGTAGATCAACAGGCTTCTGCTATCTGAGGACAAGAGAGTAGGGAAAAAGTATTCCACAATAAAGGGGCCCCTCATAGAAATTACCGTGTTGTCAGCTCTCATTTATCTATGGCAGTATTGAAACAAAATATAAAAATTCAAGAAAAGCATGCTCATAGTAACAAAAGACTTGGCCCAAACACCCATACAAGGCAACAGGAGTCTTTTCAAAGTACCTAATCCAAAGTCCATTACACATTCAATAGTAAGACTTCTACTGACTTGAACAGTCTTCTGTTAGTTGATTAAAACTTCAGTTAGGCTCTGATTCAGGACAGCACTGAAGGACATGAATTGAAGTGTTTATCTAAACCGATTAAAAGATAAATGGTGTGAACGACACATAAAGAATTATTCAGTACCAGGTTATAATTTTTTAGATCTAAAATCTAAAAGTTCTTTCAGAAAGCTTTAGAAATAGATCTTAGGGGTTTTTTTAGATGAAATACCTGAAAATCAGTTTCTTCTTCACTAAGCGTTCCTGACAAACACTGAAAAGTTTTACACTGTGTGATACTATGAACGGTTCTGCGAGAAACCTGGGATTCTGCTCTTAGCAGTAAATTGACAAAGAACGTAGATTTTGAAATATTTTAATTAAAAAAAATACAGGCACAAACTTCTTATATATTTAGGTCTGGGTTATCATCTGTCTCAACAATGTTCTTATTGCCCAATAGCTGAGCAATGAACTAAGAAGTGAACTAAATCATCAATGCACACCCCTCTAAAGTAATATAATTTGAAACAGGAGACCTCTAGGGCATCTTTACATGTGGCTTTCAAGAGCCACTTTAATTAAAGCGCTCGCAGTGTCTTGTGTATTCAGCATCTTGCATTACAAAATGGCGAGGGTGCTTTACCTAAAGCTCATTTGACAAGCTTTAGTTAAAGCACCCCCACTGCCATTTTGAAGCACAAGGATGCCAGATACATGTGATGCTGAGGCTGCTGGAGCATGCCAATTAGCAGGCTCCAGCAGATTTAACGAATTGAGTATGCTTCAGTGTATTCTAAGTAGAACGCATTGGAGCAGGCGTTGGGCATGTGTATAGGTGTCCCTAGAGACTGCATTGAGAAGCCACTCAGATTCTGGTTACAGAAAAACAAAAAGCTTCTGTCCTCTAGCAGCCAGGAGGCGGTGCCAGACAATCAGGTGAGTCTGGAAAGATTGCCTGCTTCTTCTAGGGCACAGGTTGGCAAATTTCTGCCACTATAGGCTGTTGCTTGTGACCTAGTCCCCACCATGGGCCACCTCCATCATGCCCCTAGCAATCAGATGCTGCAAAGTGACTAAATAGACAATGGCAGGTGCTGAGATGCTAGGGATGCTTCTTCTGCTGCAGTAGAGAGAATCATTTGAATTTAGCTGGTAATAGGACCCTGGGGCCACCACCTCTGCTACTGTGGCTGCAGCATGCTACTGATTTTCCTAAGCTGCCACAGGATGGATCTGCTCTCTTCACAGGCCAGATCTGGCCCGTGGGGCATAGGTTGCTAGGCCCTGTTCTAGAGTTAAGTTGGCCAGGAGAGGAACTTCCTAGTCTTACCTAAAACTAGAGCCTGAGAGCCTAAGAATCCTGCCAAGAGTTTCAATTTAAAAGAGCAACCAAGTCTGTAAAAGCTTTTTTTTACTCAAATTTCATTTAAGTTACAGAACAAGGTAGGAAGCAAATTCTGACCCAATATACTATCCACTGATACCCACAATGGATATTCTCACGTTGATTTCCAGTGGGTTTTAACCAGGCCCTTGATGGAAGTAACAAGTTGTTGGAAAATAATAATTTTTAGGACTTTAGTGTGTAATTTTCGTCAACTTCAATGACATCTTAGTGACATAAGCAGTCTCACCAAACATTTATAAGGATTGCACAAGCTAACCTCACATATCCATGCACAGAATACTTTATTAATGACTCGGATCTTAATATTTTGAAGTTCAGCAAGTCACTGGTAATACTCTTCTCCTCCTAGGAGTCAGTAACTTTTTAACTTTTCTATTTATATTTAAAATTTTACCTGCATGTGCCATTTTTGTTGGCACATACTAAAACTGTCAGCATAGAGTCAATGAGAAAAATTGGTAACCAAGTTTCAAGAAATAGATTATAGTAGAAATCAGCATTAATCCACAAAAGCCAACCATTCTCATAAATGAAATGAGATTGAAAGTAATCTGTTTCTCAGCCATGATGCACATAGTTTTCTTCTACTTCCATCATCTTCCAAATACCTCCTTATATAGCATAGGCATAGCTTGAGATAGATAGCGATTTTGGGGCTGGAAGACACTAGACAACGTAATTTATATAAGGACTGCTAGTTCAGGGGGTTTATGCTGCAAAAATTTTGCTGACACCGAATAAAACTTTATAGGGTTATATATTGCCTTCAGTATCAATTCATAATTCTCATTAAGATGAATGGTATAATAAATTTCCTATAGTATGCAGCTACCATCATCAGTTTTTGTAGACCCAAAAACCAACTGTAATAACACATTATTTTTGCTTTCCATAAAAATATAGGTTCAGTCTGAGCTTTGGGGGATCACATTCAGCTCCACTTCAGTGAAAATGGAATCTTATTCATGTGTATCCAAAGTCAGTTCCTATATAAAATTTACATTATTACAAGTCAACTATTTAGACTCTGATCGTTTCATCAGGATTCTTACTGCCACTAAATCGCACAGATTTTGCACATGTACACTGATCTTCTAAAGCAGCATGTTTTAGAGAGTCAAGTAAGACTGATTCCATTCCTATTTAGTCCTAATCCTGATCCCTGGACTCTGGACATAATCAGGAGGAGGAAAAATGACAAAATAAGCATATTTATAAAGCTAAGATAATACTACAGGAGAGCTACAAAAAACACCAGTGGTAATGATACCAGATAGTAGCAGTGCAACTATCTAAAAATGGTAATGGAAGGAAAATACTTCAAAATAACTTACTAGACAAATAGATTTTTAGTCTTTGTGAAAATCTACTTCTGTCAAAAGAAGCCTTTCCATCTGTTTTTTGCAGTAACTTAGACAAACCTGGATTGCTTTTTTTAAAACAGAAACACCACATTACTGAACAAAAGGAATACAGCAGACATAATACCAGTATATCTGGGTTTCAGTGAAATGTGAGAAATATTATTTTACAAAATCTTACTAGAAATTTAACTCAAACTGGTTTCCACAGAAGTACAGAAATGCGGACTGTAAACTGGAAAGAAAGAACATAAACACTAGGTAGTTGTCTATCTAGAGAGCCATCTACAATATTTAAGCACTAATTATATAGATAGATAGATATACACACACACACATTAACGTACAGTCCTTGTGGTACTTGTAATATATTTACTGCTGCAAGGCTGTTTCCTCTGCACTGTGTTGAGCGCTCAGCTGTATGGGTCCCCAAAATGGACTACTATTCCAACATTATATTCACTAGGATTATTTTCTAATGCAGTGACATTTTAACCTGGGGTTCATTGCAGTTACCACAAGGACCCAAAGTTAAAATGTCACTGAATTAGAAAATCCTAGTAAATATAATGTTGGAATAGTAGGCCATTTTGGGGACCTATACAGCTGAGCACTCAACACAGTGCAGAGGAAACAGCCTTGCAACAGTCCTTTGGGGCATGGCTGATAAACCAAATCCTAAAATCCTCCATATAAATTGAAACGGCCGACAGGGATGTGTGCACACCCACAGAGTGTCGACTGGAATGAGCAACTGGAGTGAGTTCTGAGGAAGAAGCCCAGCTGCCGCTTCCCTGGGAACTGGCTCATTCTAAGACAACACTGTCTATTCCTTTAGTTCCAAGAGAAGGAAGGGGGAACAGGGCTGGATTACAGGAAGCCCGCGCCCTAGAGACACCATCATACTTCTGGCACATGCTCTGTAGTTCACAGCTCATGGTTCCACCCCCATGGCACTCATTCACACCCCTACCTACAGAGTGTAATGATGGCAAAGATCCCCTTCCCACACAGTAAGAATGGCAAAAGGCCTGTTTCTATATCCTAGACCCCTGCTACACATTCAGGCAAAAGCTGGACAGAAACGAGCTACAGAGTTGTTACATTTTCAATCATTGCATTTACTGCTTGTTGGCTCTTTTTATAGTTGACAGTCATTTTTATCCTATGATAATTTTCCTGCACTTGTGGCTGGTCTAAGTTTATTGTGCAATTAACCAGTTAATTGTGTGATAATTTGCACTTGTGGCTGGTCTTACTTTGCATGTGTGCCCAGTGTAAGTTTATTGCATGATTAACCAGTTAATTGCGTAATATGTAACATGCAGCAGTAGCCCTATAAGCAGCAAGAAGGTTCCCCTGTCTAGCGCCAAAAGTGGCAGCAATGCCCCGGTCTCTGATATTTTATTCCAATTGTCAGGTTGTATCTGCTTTGGTCAGTGCACAGTGCCTGCTGTGCTCTTCTCTTCCTGCTACATGTGGAGTCCTCTTCTGGACCCTGAGAGAAGAGACTCTTAGCATCAATGCCCCATGCTTATGCATGAAGCATTCAGAGGTACAGCTTCATTGGACTGTCTGCAGACTTAGGCAGACATTTTGGCATGAGTTATGCTTGGGGAGCACAATTTCATATTCTTCTTCATGATCTCAAAGGCTACAAACTAACATTTATTTACTTTAATGAATGGCAGAATCAGATACAAAAAAGAAATAAAAAAAAATCACAGAATGCCAAAAGCTGGGGATTAAGGAATATGCCTTACTATCCCCCTGACTGAAAATACAGAAGCTTTATGTAACAGACAACAGCGCATTTTCTCAGTGGTCAAAAGGGAAGCAGGACTGCCATGACATTTTGTCAGTCCCATGTTTTATAATGTATATTATACTTACTCATTAGCCCAATTCTTCACAACCATCATTCTGGTGCACATCATTTAGCTCACAGGTCATGAATCTACCCTCATGGCCCTGCACCCAGCTACATTTATGAATGGATCTAGGATTTCAAAACAGGACGAGCCTGGAGATACAACTGGTGCCCTCCTGTGGGTAGACTGCACCATGTCAGCAGCTACTAGAAACTATGTTGAGTCCCAAAGTAGGTATGACTCCCCAGCCCTTCACCCAGTCCAGGGCTCTCCCATAGGGGTTGCCTCTAAGCATACTAGGGGTGGACCCACCTACTGTCACTGCTGTCCCCAGCTGATCCAGGGGCAGGAAGAGCCCCAGAGCTAGTCATGCCCCACTCCAGTCAAGGGCTGTGGTAAACAGCTGCATAGGGTGCCACTTCGGACAGCAATAGCAACTGGCAGACTCCAGGTGTCCTCCACTAGTTGGGAGCAGGGGCTGGAAGCGGGGGCTGTCCATGAATGCTGCCCATCTCCAACCCAGCCTGGCACTCTGCAGAGCTGCTCCCCACATCTGGAGCCTCCAGGCTAGTGCAAAACCTGGGGAAGGGGACAGGGAGAAGGGACTGGCTGGCACCACTGCTGAGCCCAGCACCCAGTAAATGCTCCTGGCTACAGGTTAGCTACTCTGTTGAAGATAGGTACAGTCACAGCACCCCCAGATCCATCCCTGGCTACACCCTGCCCTGCATAGAGTAACAATGGCAAGGATCCCCTTCTCTTCCCAGGAGGTGACAATGGCTGTGCTTTAAGAAAGTAAATGCAACAAGGAGGGCCAGATGCAAGCTCAGTGTGAAGAGTTTGTGGTATAACTGGAAATATTAGGCAGAAAAGGTTCTTTGAGTAGATGTGGTCTTGTGGGATGCATGGTCATGCTTGAAGATAGGCTGCAGATACAGGCGGACCTAGACAGGCTTGCAAGTTGGGCAAACCAGAACCAGATGAAGTTCAACGTTGAGAAATGTAAAGTGCTCCACCTGGGGACGAACAATCCTCTGCACACCTACAGGCTTGGCAATGCCAACCTGACCAGTACCACAAGTGAAAAGGACCCCGTGAAATAATAGAGCACAGTATGAACATGAGCTGGCACTGTGACACTGTAGCCAGTAGGGCCAACAATACCCTGGGGCATGCATCAATCGATGCATCTACAGCAAAATCAAAGAAGTGATTCTCCCACTCTACTCAGCATTGGTGAGGCCGCAGCTGGAGTACTGCATCCAGTTCTGGGTGCTGCACTTTAACAAAGATGTGGTAAAGCTTGAGAGAGTCCAGAGAAGGGTCACTTGTATGATCAGAGACTTGCATGGCAAGCCTGAAAAAAAGAAGGCTGAGAGGGGACTTGCTAGCACGTTACCACTACATGAGACCATTTCAGGCTCAACATTAGGAAAAATTACTTTACAACTAGGGTGTCCAGACTGTGGAATAAGCTCCCTCAAGAGGTGGTGCAATTGCCTACCCTGGAAATCTTCAAGAGGAGACAGGACAGTCACCTTGCTGGAGTCACCTGACCCCCAGTTGTCTTTCCTGCCTTGTGCAGGGGGCTGAACCCAATAATCTTCTGAGGTCCCTTCCAGACCCTTACAATCTATGAATCTATGTGATATCTTTTATTATACCAGGGTTTTTCAACCTTTTTTAATAAGTGTACCCCCAGGAGGGGGGGGTGGCAAGTGGCCAGATGTGAAGTGAGGGGGGTGGGGGGCAGCAGCCAGATGCAGAGCCAGGGGTGCGGGGGGGGTGAGCGGCTAGACACTGAGCAGGGGCATGGCGAGCGGCGGAGAGGCCCTGCTCCTGCGAGGCAGTGGCACAGGGTGGCAGCACTCTGTCCCCGCACGCCCCCACATAACCCCTGGGACCTTTCAAAGTACCCACAGGGGTATGTGCACCCTGGTTGACAACCCCTGTATTCAGCCAACTGAGTAGTTGGAAAAATTTCTTGGCAAGCTTTTGGGTGCCGTCCTTTCTGCCTATGTCCTTAGACCAACATAGCTACAACCAAAAACCGACCAACCTGGAAATATTTAATATAGTGAATAATGTTACCAATAACTACGGTTTCAAGAACACACCGAGTTTGATTGCCTAGAAGAATCTGGCAGGAAGAGCATGATGTCTAACAAAAAAAAAATTGTAATGAACGTGACGAAGCATGGGACCAAGACTAATGCTCCAGTTGTACTTTGTCATTGATTAAACTTGCATAGAAACTTCCACCCAATTAAAACAACTTCTACCCTATCACATCTTGTGGACCTACAACGGCCTGTAGAGCCTAATAAACACTTTAACTTCACTCTAAATACTCAACCTACCCTGGCTCTGTCTGCAGTTTTCTGTGGGTGACTGGGTCTCACAATAAATTGTTTCCCTCTCCTCCTCCATCAATGGATTTCCAATGCAGTTCCAAAATATAGCACACCATAAACATGCACGAATGGTGCAGAGCAACCTTAAATACTTGGGGTACACTTTAACCCCCAAACTACTTTTGTGATTCACTGTGCTTAGCCACATGCATCTATTGAAATAGCAAAGAAATAAAAAGGATTTATCAGCATTGTAGAAAGTGAATTAAAATTGAAACTTAAAAAGAACAAGATTAGTAGTAAAAACAGGAAAAAGCTGAGTGCATCATGCCAGAACAATTATTTTTCTTCAGTTCTTCTTAATCCTGCCTCTATTTTGAAAACAGATCAGTTACTCTTGAACATATTCATGCTCTTTACATCAAAGGCCCCATTTGGGTAATGTAATCCATATGCTTATTATAGCTGTGCATGCAATACTTAATGGCCAGCTAAACTGAATTATGAACCCCATCAACTATCTCTCTCACTCTCTCTCTCTCTATCTATATATAAAACTTGATCATTTAAAGGCATGTTTTGATGACAAGGGCACATAAGACATATGGCAGATTACAGTTTGTATGGTCTAAAATACTATTTCAATTGTTTTTCAGTTCAAAGTTAAAAAAGTGTTTTTAAAAGAAATAAACATATATTAAAAATACTTCTCCAGAATTATGTACAAAAAATTGATTTATTTTTCAGAAAGACTGTTGTGCTGAAATAGAAGAGAAGGTTGGATCTTTCTGTGGGACTCCCATATTTAAAATGCTAAAACATACCTGTTCCGGTACTCTGAAGTCTACGTAGCTAGATTTGGGTTGGGTGGCTGGTTCAGTATTTGCAACAAGAGGGACCTAATGGACATGAACATATGTATTACACTCCCATCACCTCACTGAGGGACTAAAATCTACCTTAAACAAAGAAAAAAACCCCCAAAATTCTTGCCTGTAGCACTGAGTTTTGTCATCAAAAAATAGGTTTTGTTTTGCTTCTTTGCTTTCCAGAAAACAGTGATGAAGATTTGCATGTGAAAGGATACAGTAGAGCTGGAGTGGCTTATGACAGCAATAAGGCAGACAAAGAAGCAATGATTCAGAGTTGGAGGAGATGCAATAAGGAGACATTGCTCAGAGGAGGTTGAGAAAAAGGAATGATCTGATGACAATGCTAAAGTGCACATGGCTAAGTTTGTAGCTGGGTCAATGGAAGTGTGTAGGTAGAAAGCAGCAGCCTATACCATCCTCACAAACTGAATATTTTTGCCAACTCCAAACCCAGTTGAAAAGAGAACTGCTGTTTATGAAGCACTCTCCCTTTCAAGAACAAGTGCCCGGGTATAGTGTTAGGCAAGATGTGCTTGACTTCTTACATCAAACCTCGAACTCAAGTCCTGATTGCTCATGGATATTAAAGGTGTCTTGGTATTTTCTGTTTGAGAGGTGGGCTGATCACTTGATAACAGTCAGGGCATCAGTTTCAACTCTCAGTATAAAAGACTAATACACAGTACAAATTGCCAGCTATGGCCAGCTGCAGTCAAGAACATAAATACATAAGACATCTATACAGACATTTTTGTGGAAAGAGATTAAAAAAGGTAGAAAAAGATGGACGTTAAGATGCAACAGTTATGACAGGTCTTGTTGAGCCATGTGGCCTTTGTGTATTTATCATTCCTTATGAAGAAAGAAGAACTCATCTATAGTACATTACTTGGGATTATTGTTCGTGATTAGATCCATTTGCTTTACGCAACGAATGTGTGCTGTTCTGATGAAATAAGTATGCCACTAAATCACAGCATGCCACTCAATAATGTAGCTAATGTGGGATTTATTTCCTTTTAGTATGACTATTTCACACTGATAGGTGACATGTTCTATGATATGCAGCTGCTCCTTGCACTGCTACCTTGACAGCATTTATAGCTTGAGAAGCAAGAGAATGGCATTTATAGCTTGAGAAGCAAGTGAATTAAACCGCTGCCTTCCAGCCAAGGAAGACTGTCACCAGGCTTTTCATTTATGATTTTGTCTACATTGTGTATCCTGGCTCCACAAAGAAAAGGAGTTTGAAACAGCCAATAATTTGACATTATCTAGTAATCATTCAAAAACAAAAAAGTGTGGAGAATTTTGCAAATATGCAATGGCTTTGTAATAAGCATAAGCAGGATATGAAAAAGCCCACTATTGTATTATTATCACCATATTTTCTCACGTGCAATGTGCCCCCAAATAATATGTGCACCCTGTTTTTGAAAAGCAGAATGAAGGGAAAAAACCCTTTCTTTGAAAATACAGGTAAGTAGTAGTAACTGAGTAGAACTTTTACAACAAGTGGAAAAACAAAGTGTACACAGCCAGCAGGGAGGGCCTCACATGTAATCCTACAGTGTTACTTTCACTTTCTTGGTCAGAGGCAGAAACTATTACCATATTTCCTCACTTATAATGCACACCCCAATTTCCAGCAGCTTAATTTCGGGGGAGAAGGATGTGCATTGTATGTGACAAAACATGGCATCAGTAGTATCTAAAGAAGAAATAATGCACAATACATATCCACAATTCCAAAATTTTGTACATACCTGTGATACAAAAGGCCGAGGTGGCAGGGCAGGTGGTGGTGGTAACCAGCCTGATCTAACAGCTGAAATAAGAGAGAAACAAATTAAAGTTACTGAAATCTGATCCTAGACTATTTCTCTGATGACTGTCAGTGAAGAGGTTTCATTCTACTTTTTAATAATGACATTCAGCTTGGTTTTTACTGAAGTTACATTCGAGCAGCTTGTTTGCAACTCTTCCTTCTACACCTTCCATTCTTAAAAACAAATGAACAGATTCAATTGTTATAAAAAACGTATGCTACAGTAAAATTTAAAGATAAGAGTCAGCCAGATACAGAAGTCACTATTAAAACAATGTGACTTTAGTTGGGGGTTTAAGTCTACTCCATTCCTAGAACTCTGTTCTTCATCATTAACATTCTTGCCTTTAAAGAAAAGTAATGCTTTAAACATCTAACATAGACATTAGAGTTCACTCAAGATAAAACGCACTATGACAAAGCACAAGCTGGGAAGAAAACATCTGCCATGGAATTAGAAGGACAGATACTTAAATGAACCACACAGAGATCAATTTTAGGTGTTTTCTTTATTGTTTTGGTGTATTTTGAGAAAAAAAAATACAGGCCCTAATAGGCAGTTTTAGTAATACAACATAATATAATAAAATGTAGCCTTTAATTCTGATCCAACAAAATGAGACAGTAATTGACATGTGGGCTATCCATTATACTTCTCAATCTGGCTCCAGTTAAATGCATGAAACACATCAGAGGCTAGAACTGCAGGGAAGATGAGGCTTTCTAAAGGCAGCTATGAAGAGGAGGACTAGATTAACACATAGATATCAAGTGCGATTGATAGATGTTTTTAGTGAGTTACCCTTCCAGAGGTCCCCTGCTACAAAGCCATCCCGGCACTTGCGTTTGAAAAGATGCAAGTCAGCCAATCTCAGATTTGTTTTTATTTGCAAAGAATAAAATCTATCACTAAACCAATGCATTGAAAAAATATGGCCCTTTTACCACAATAGTGATAAACAAGTATTTACATACACACATTGTTTATTTTTATGCATCTTCTAAAAGGTTACATAGATCATTATAAGTCTTGTTACAGCACAGCCAGGGAAATTATTAGCAAGCTCCATCTGAAAATTTCCATATGCTTTCTTTAATACAAACCTATTCATTTACTTTTAAAAAGATATAAAATACTAAGGGGACTAAGAAATGAATGTAAGAATTCACAGGAAAAGTACTGAATACAGCTCTATTGGCTATAAACAGCTCCAAAGAGGTATGTAACACAAAAAATATATAAAATGAAAAGCCTATCCCTTAGATAACGAAGGAAACCGTATGTCACTTCAGACAGTGCCAAGTAGGAATGCAGAAGTACTGAAGGTTAGGTTAACTGCTGAAGCCACTATTATATCTGCAGGTGGTATATACCCAGCACTTAACCGTATTCATTCTAGGCTACATTACTAGTACCTTTTACCCTATGTTTAGTTATTTTGGAGGAAGCCATACATCATACTCATAAGATTTCCATCCCTCATCAGCCATCTCAGCCATTTGATTAGTCTTAAAATGGTAGCCCAGAGGGTGAGAAACTGACCCCCAGTTCCAAACTCCTGATTATTATGCTGATTTTTGAGTGCCAGCAGTCTGCTGCAACTGCAGATTCATAACTGAACTTGAACCAGACAATGCCTCCTCTCTGAAGTACTGTCTAGGTCTGACACAAAAGATTACAATTCCAGATGAATACATAGAAACATACAAAGAAGGCCTGGAAAGGACCCCTAGAGGACATCTAGTCCAACCCCCTGCCTGAGCCAGGATCATTCATTCCTATCCAAACCATCCTACTCAAACCATAATCTAAACTCTATATAAAGCGTAGTGTCAAACTTGACACAACACAGACCTTACATCCTGACCTGTCACAAGTAAAGCAGACAATAATGTCCTGCTTCTATGAAATGTTGTCGATATATACTCAAGAGATCCTGGGTAGAGGGCCATGCCCCCTGCTACAGAGGAATGCAAAAACCCCCACAGCCTGGACCAATCTGACCATGGGTTAAAATTATTTTCTGACCCCAAATATAGCCATCAGTTTGATCCTGAATGGAGGGGCAAGACACTCTAGCCAGGAACCTCTGGCTCTGCTCCCAGTAGGAGCACTGGCACATCCCAGTCAAAGTCCCCAGCCTTGGCTGTAGCCTACACCCAGTTCCTGAGGATGGCTTAAATACACCCTGACATGTAGCAGAAAGGGGCCTGGGGGGGGGGGGGGGGGAGGGGAGGAGCAGGGGCAACTAGCAGAGCCCAGAAGCATGGGAAATACCGATAGCAGAACATAGGCATAGCTATGCCTAGATCATCCCTGAACAGTGGCTGTGCAATCTTTTCTTGAACACCTCCAGTGACGGAGAGTCCACAACTTTTCTAACAGTGAAGAGTTTTTCCAGACATGGAATCTAAACTTATTTTGCTTTAACTTCAAGCCATTGGTCCATGTCTTACTTTCTGCAACAAGAGAGAAAAGGTGCTTTCCCTCTTCTTGATGGCAACTCTTCAAGTATAAAGACTGCTGCCGTGTCCCCCACTTTTTCCACAAGCTGAACATGTCTAGCTCCTTCAGTCTCACCTCATATGACTTACTTTCCAAGCCCTTTATCATCTCTGGACCCTCTCTGATTTTTCCATGTCCTTTTTAAAATGGCTGCACACAGTAGTCTAGATGAGGCCTAACCACGGGCAAGCCACGTCTTGCTCCTAATGCTTCTGTTGACGCAGCCCAAAACCACATTCTGTTGATGCAGCCGCACATTCACTTTTTGTGCGGATGCATCACACTGCAGACTCATATGGAGTCTGTGATCTACCAAGACTCACAAGTCCTTTTCCATAGTGCTGCTATCCAGCCAGGTGTCACCCATTTTATATTTGTGTTTTTGATTATTCCTCCCAAGGCATAGCACTTTGCATTTGTCTGCACTGAACTTCATCCTGTTAGCTCTAGCTGAACTTTCTAATCTTTCAAGATCCTTCTGAATTGCACTTGTATCTTCCAACATGTTCACAATCTTTCCCAGTTTCATGGCATCTGCAAACTCACTCAAAAAACTTTCTATGCCACCATCCAAACTGTTAATAAACAATTTAGGTCACAGTCAAAAGAGAACCAAAGTTTCCTCATTCCTAGTTCAGTGCTCTACTGGATACTGGTCTGCATAGAGTGCTGAGAAGTCAGACTGCTCATATCACAAAAGCAAGAGTAGAGAAGCCTATGCACCCTTTCTCCCAAAATCAGCCCTCCAGATCGGGGTATGCAGCTTAGGTGGGGAGGATGATTTCTCTTTGTTGGAGTAAAAGCATATAAGAATAGAATTATACAGACACAGCTCTCTAATGGCTGTCAAAATGGCTGCGACTGCTGTGGGGCCTAGCAGGCAGGAGGGGCAGAGTCCAGTGTTAACACTTTCACAGCCACTAAGCAATCTGCAGTAGCTACTGGCTGAACACTGTAGCTTGTACCCAAAGCAGCAACCGACCTGGCCAAAGATAAGTGAGCTGCTACATACAGTCCATAGTACTGCATCTACCCAAACCAGACAACACTCAGACAATCCCCTGAGAGTCGGGGGGGGGGGGGGGGGGGTGTAAGTGGCAGGGCTAATGAAATTGAAAGTGTATCCTAAAATGACTTCCAAGTCCTAATCCTGAATCACCACAATCCACTCAAAATGTTCTCCATGATGTTCCTAAAAATTTTCTTTATCCTGAAACTCATTGCATCTTATTTCAGCCTTTGTAATATGCCATATTTGCAAATTTAGTATTAAACAAGTCAGATATTTAAAAGCCATGTAGTTGACCCAGTTTCCTCTTTTTTAATCCTGCAAATTCTAACTTAAGCTTTTCATGAAATATTCATAAAATTCCCCACTGTTTCCAAACATCTTTGGCCTGTTGTTAGAAAGAAATTGTGCTTATGTTAGCACAATTGCCAGACAAGATTTTAGCGACAGCTGACTTTTGAGGAGTAAAAACAACTACAGTATAACAAACACACACTTTTTCTTCTAAAGGGGCCATGAAAAATAGTGCTCATGGCAGGTGATCCATTCTTGAACCTTCTCTGCTGTCAATCCCTTAACAAAAGAACTTGCCATAAAACACAGACTTTTTTTGTTTATCTCAGCAGATGCCTTATAATTGTAGATGACTCTGGAAGGTCTGCGTTTCTTGGAAACTGTTCTACACAAGGCTTGTCAGTGTTTGGCTTTGTCTGTTAAAATGGTATTGTTCTGGGGGCTCTGGAAATAAACAGAAATACAGCAAATGATTCATTACTACAGTGAAAATAAATCTCAAGCTGCTTTCATTGGAAACAGTTCAAGTACATGGAGAAGTAACCCTTCCTCCAGGCTGCTCTGAGGATGCTAGTTCACACACTGGGAGCATAGCTGACCCTACCCATAAGTGTATTGCCCTTCCTCCTCTATGTTCCCTTGGCAGCAGTTGGGCTGAAATGGCCATTGGATCTGCATAATCATGGATCCACTAACTCTATTATCCCAGGCACCTATCTCTGGCCCATGGCCAGGTTTTCCCTCCTCCATACTTTAGAAGTGTCTCTGTGAATTAAGGCAAAGTGAGCCAGCATACAGCAAAGCTATGGAGTATGGAAAAGCAGCAAGGAGATGAACCTGGACTTACATCCAAGGAAAATAACACCTTTTGTGCCATTGACAGAGCTATTGAGTCCACATATATTCTTCATAAATGGAGGAGGACAACCAAAATTGCATACACAGAATAGCTTGGGGATACCAATGAGAGAAGCTCAACTGCCTTGAGTATTCGGGTGTTTGTATCATAGCAAATGAAATGTTCAGAGTGAAAGCATTTTTAAGGCCTGGATTGCTCTCACAAAAAGAGTGATAGTGCTTTCATTACAAACTCATCGCTCTGCACTTAGTATGTTTACACTTCCTGGTGAACTATCAGTATGGCAGTCATCCAAGGCTATTTCTTAGCCTCATTCTGGCAATCAAAAAGGTCGACTAATGCCAACAGGACGCTAAACTAGATAAAGTAAGTTCTCCAGTCTGAAAGCTAGATTAACACTTAATTCTACACCCTGAGAACTGGCCATTATACACATACTGTGTGAGGTCTTATCATTCTGGCCTTCACAAGCATAAGATATATTATACCACTAGCTTGAGGGAATTTAAACATATGCATCTTCAGCACATTCTTAGGTACAGCCAAAAGAAAAAATAAAATTCTTTGCACCAATTTATTCTCACTCAATTTATTTTCTACTTGTTAACAAGTTTTCAGGGCACTCAGAGTGATACTTCTTAACTGTATTTCCAAGTCATCAGTTCTTTGCACAAAACTTGTGGTGTCCTGCTAGTTTTCCCTGGGCACTCTCCTGCATCAGAAGAGCTGCAAGAATCACAGGGCATTCAGTAGTGGCAGCTGGGATCCAGGCTGACCACTACTGATAGTGAAAAATCAGCTCCCTTGCTGGACAGCAGCGGCTAACATCAGTCATAGCCACAGTGGGAACTGCAGTATAGAAAGGGCTCGGGTGCTTTGACATGAATCTGGGAGTTTTTAGGCTTGTGTTTATGCTTCATAAAGAGGCTGTTCTCCCCACTCATGCCACCCATAGAGTAGTATGAATAACCACTTTCATGGTTCAGATGAAAACCTCTTCATTTAACCTGTTTACGCTGTTTCACTTAGCAGGGCATACTTAAGAATTCATTTAACCAGAGACAGAATACAACACTATAGGATGGTGGCCTGGGTAGTCTTCTGAGATAAGAAATATTGGGCCTGGATCAGATCTGATACAAGACCTTCCACATGCCAGGAGAGAGTCCTAATAACAGGCTAGAGTTTAATTCTCTCATTCTCTCTGACTGAGTGAATACTTAAATAAGCCATGGAAATTAGAGCAGTATGAAAAGGAAGAATTGAGAGCTAACTACCCTTGAGTACTTTATAGGCTGGTGGTTAGGGTACTCTTTTGGGAGGTGGGAGGTATCAGAGACAAATGATTGGACACAAAAAAATTACACCCAGCTCTTACTACATATAGCAATGGTACCCAAAACTATCACACCTTGTAAAGTGAACAGACACAGACAAAGAATAGCATTCCACTAACTACTGTACTTTCAAACTAGTAAGCTCGATGGGAATTTGCATGCTAAAACCCAATATACATATTTTTTAAAATTTATAGGTAAAAGTTCTGTTAGCTTGAGACATACTTGTAAAAATGATCACTTATTTCTCCCCTCCCTCTTGCCTCACCTTAACATACATTGATACCTTCCAGGCTCAAAGCATTTTGCAATCCTGCACAAAATCAGCCACAGACTGCTGATAAGACTATTCACTATGAATACGTTCTCCAGAAACAAAGGGGTCATCAAGTTTTCATAGAAGTCTTGAAAAATAATTCAGGTGTACTCTATCCTTGTAAATCTTTAATAATAAATCTTTTAATCATAATCCCTCCATCGCTTCCTTCCTTCCTATATTACTCAAGAATTCCTTTTTATTAGAGGAATTGTATTAGAGGAATACAAGCAATAATAATTCAATGATAAAGTCCATTTTAACTTTATTTCTATGGTGTCAACCAAACAAGCCAGCATTAACACTTATGTTCATTAGAATGCAACAGATACAATATTCCAGAAAGCACAGTGAAAATTTCAACTGCCTAAATAGGAAAAAAGGCTCCCATTTAAAATCATTCATTAGAATTGAAACTAGAGAGAAGCCTATATTACGTAGGCAACAGATCTGCATTACTAGGGGCTGTTTTTTCCAGGGTGTGTGTGTGCAAGTAGGTGTATGTGAACTGTCCAGCCTGAGCACATCAGGGTCTTAAGCAGGACTTTGGGACATTACCTGGAAGTAAGTATACACACACAGTCCTCCTCTGAATGTAGGAGTCAGAGTTCAGGAGAACCCAAGTGACGGTCCCACTATACTGAGAAGATTCTCTGTGCCTGGCAAAATCAAACTCTAGATGGTCAAACAGATCTTTTCCATCCCTACTTTTGAGCTTCTGTGAGTAATGCTCAAAGCTATGGATACGGATTTAATTTATCTTCATTCTGTGCTGGGCAGTCACTATCCATTTCATTCAACATTTAAGAGCAGCCAGGTGAGCTACATCCACTTATTCTTTACTGAATTAAACTGTTGTAATGCACTATTTTGCAGGGTGCCATAAGCAATTGTTATTAATAACTGTATTTCATATGCTTACTAATAAATAAGAGGACTATCATTATCTATGCTAAAACTCTTGAAAACTTTAGCATGATGTTTATTACATTCCCTTGCAGCTCCATTTCTTTTTGGTTTTATGTACCATCCATCACTACTCCATTATGTTAGGAAGGAGTTAATGCTGTCGGACTGAAAAGGGTCTTCTTGCTTATCTAACCTAAATGTAATACATGACTCTGACATTTAACACTTTATTCCTCATCAGAATCCAACCACGTGATATGAACCTGCACTGTTAGTGACATAAAGGCTCTTGATAGAGACATATACAATGCATATACTGATCACATATATTATCATTTGTATTGCATTAGCGTCCAAAAATAAACTAAGCCCTTCCCAAGTATAAAGGAAGACAATACCTGCTATAAAGCATTCACATTTCAATGGGCCTGAATCTGCAAACACCTTAAGCAAGTGTACACAAAGCTACACAGATGACAGGAAAATTATTCACTAACATATTTTATGCATCAGACCCTAAATGACAAATCAAGAACAAGCAAGCATACAGGACAAAAGATCCTTATGCTGAGGCATACCCCTCATTCAACAGTCCTTATTTTTAAATCTCATACATGCATAATTATTTTAGTCTATTTTATAATATTATACTTTCATGTACATATACACAAATAGAAGGTGAACCCCCCACAATCGTCATGAGGCAAAAAGGCCCTCATCTTATAATTGCAAACAACAAAAATCTCACTAAAATACACTATCAATAAACTGCTGCCAAATGCACCTTGTGCTCAGCAATGGAAACCAACCATGAAATTAAGCCAACACTTAGCATGACTATAAAACACATGGCCCACACTGGCTAAACATGCTGATGGGAACCTTTTTTTTATTACAAATATCATTAAAAACACGGTTATCACACTGCACTTACAAAACTTCACATATTGAGCATCCTTGTTTTACCAAAACTTCCTATCACAAAACAACTACATATCAAAACTGTACAACTACATATATTAAACCTTTAAACAACATGCATCAATTTCCCACAAAAAACCCTTGCAGAACTCTATTTCTTTATATATAACCCCATGAAAATCAATTAACCTCCCTCTAAAAAACCCCCCTAAAAAACCTATTACCGCAGTAACCACTTGAAATTCTCCACCTCTTCTATCAGTTCTCTCTGTTGGTGCAGCGAAATTAGTGGTCCAGTCATTTTCCCTCCACTTCTCCACCTCCTCTTCTCCGATCTCTACCTTGCCCAAACTGATGTAGTATTTCAGTTCATGCAGTCCTACCTTCAAGCACTCTCTTTCAGAGAAAGCCAACCCCTTAAAACCCAGAGGTTTCCTACTTTCCAAAAATTGGTTTTAACGCTTGCTAACAGTGCCCTTAATATTGATTCCTCAGGCCCCTTTAGTATGAGCCCATACAATACCATCTTGTGTGTTAAAGACTGGCTTATTTTTGTAACACTCAAAAAATGATGTACCCCTTCCCACACAACCTTTGCATATGTACACTCCCAAAACAGATGTCCCCCCATTTCTTCATCCCTGCACCTCTCCCTTGGACACTTGGCTGTTTTCACCAAGCTCCATCCATTTTATACCTCCCGTACCAGCAAGATATTTCATATGATCAGCCATGCTAGATCAGCATGCTCTCCTCTCTGTTGTGTGGCAGGTACTTCCCTTCACGCTTTTTTCCACTTGTCCTTCTGTAAGGTGCACCACCGATGCCATCCTGTCTCTTTTTCTTACAATTGTTGTCAGCCTCTTGAAATCCTTTAAGACCTCCAGCCCCACATCTCCTATATTGTACATCCCAATAAAACTTTCCATTCTTATGCAATGAACAGAAGTTGCCACACCCATGGCTTCTTCCAAGAGCCTCCATACATTTCCCATCTTCTCAGACCTGCCAAAAATCAGCTAAAGCATGCCGCTGTCCCTTCCCCTTTTGTTGCTGCTTTACACACTGCACTTGTGTAGTTTGTGTTAACTAACAATCCTATGTCCAGCATCCCCCATTTCCCCATCTTTCTTTCCATTCTGGCTAGCCTTTTTCTTTTTGCTTTCCAAAAGAATACATATAATTCCTTTTGTACTTTCATTAACTGCCATCAAGACAGTAGAAACACAGTTCTGGTGTACAAAATCAGCAGCAGCAGCACACCTTAACTGCCATCACTTTTCCAGCAAAGGACAGTGTACTTCCCATCCACAACCATAATACTTATTGTACCTTTGCTGTCACCTTTCCCATGTTTAATTTCCTTTCCCTTCTGCTTCAGTTGTGATCCCTAAAGCTTTAATCTATCCCACCACTACTTGTAGTCCAAACTTCTCTAGGTCCCTTCAGTTTCCCACTCCCATTATAGTGCTTTTCATTTTAATTTAGCCCTAGTCACTTCACCATATTCCACTGTGTGTTTTAATACTCTTTCGATTTAGTACCTCTACTAAATCCATCCCTACCCATGGCCAGAATTTCTTGTAAAGTCCACAGGTAGTATATCTGATCCTGGAGAGTCGTCGTCTTCTTTCTTTTTTTTTTCCTTTTCTTTCTTTTTTTTTTTTTTTTACAAGTTTTTAAGCTCCTCCATTTCCTTTAAACTTATCTTTTCTTCCATCCTTCTGTATCTCCTCTTCCTCTACTTTTTCTTCAATCTCTTCCAAGAAATTCTTCATTTTTCTTTCTGTTTCCTTCTTCTGATATAGTTCATAGAATGTCCTTGTCGCTTCCAGCACCTCCTCCTGCTTTTCCCTGCAGGCCCCACCTTCTATGCGCACTGCTTTTAGTTCTTTTTTCACATTCTTCACTCTGGGCAAAAAGTATCGGGACCACTTCGTGTTCTTCCACCCACAGTGCTTGTGCTAAATATATTTTTTCTTTTCTCTTACTGAAACTACCTTTCCAGATCCTGCTTTGTCTCCTCCAGTTCCTCTCATACTTGCCTCCCTTCTGCAGATTCCTTAAGCAGCCTCTGCATCCTTCTTTGCAGCTCTCTCTATTCTTTAGTTCTTTTCCCCGCATTTCTTCAGCCTGCTTTCTTGAAAAATTATTTTGTCCTCTTTTTCACCATCATCAACCATTCTTTGGTACTCTTAAAATATTTTTTCAGTGTTTTCCACCTCTCATACTGTTTTGTGCATGCTTGACACACCTCCGCAGGTTGGTCTCAGGCAGTTGTCTTCCACATTCCCTTTCCTCTTACAGGGCTCTTACAAAGACTTACTTCCACCTTCAAGATCCACTGTTTGCTAAATACCATGCTTAAGTTTCTTTTTTTTCTTCTTATCTCTATTTCTTTGGATACAAACACAAAGTTAATTCTTGATTGCTTCTTTCTACTGGGGTCCGCTCTAGTGGACGCTTTCTCCCCTGCCCACACATTTATCAGTGACTCTTCTTACATTATTTGTGTTACCAATCTGGAAGAACTGTCTAATGTTCCAGCTCCTCCTTCCCCTGTTTTGTCAACTGCTTCTATTACACAACTGAAAACCCCCACTATTATCCGCGGTCTCCCTCCGACTGCATATACCGCTAGTTTTGTAAGCAGAGCCTTCCTCTTCTAACACTCTGGTGGTGCATATACATTTAAATTCCTAAGTCTGTTCCTCCAACTGACAGCATCATTTGTTGTAGCTTGCCACTGATGATATTTTCCACTCTGGGTTTCTGAAAAGTATTGCTACACCTGCTGCTTTGTTATAATTTGTCCCCAGCTACCAAGATGGCCCCCATTTCCACCTTTTCTCAAAGTATTTATACTCCCTCTCCTCCAATATACCACACTCTTGTAGGCAGGTTATGTCTGCTTTTACTTGTTTTAACACTGGTTCAATCTTTTCCCAACTTTTCTTTGTTAAGACAGGTTTGCTCAGTGCCTCATCTGCATATACATTTCTGGAGCATCCTAGGACTTGAGAGAACACCTGGTTCCAGTCATGAGTTAGCACTAATTTGCACATGGATCCTTTGTGGGGGTATCTGGAGTATACACACAACTGAGCAGTGCTGAGCTGTGGGGTCACCATGGAGGGCAGGGCCACGCTAATCTTATGGACTAGACTGAGAGGAGGCACAACAGAGGGATTCTGGGTAAACTGTAAGCAATGTTGTGGTTCATGGCTTGAAGTGATGTTGACTCTGGTGCAGTCCAGCCCAGTGAACTATATGGTAAATCATGAGCCTGTTGGGTTTGGGCTAAAAAGTTTACATTAGATATAAGTAGGTGTTAAAGTGTTGATCAAAAGTGTGTTTATGGAGTACCTGTGCTAAAATATGCAACAGTTGCAAAAAGGTAATATGCATCGATTCTGGATGAACTACATGTATGGGTACTATATGCAAATTGCTACAGCCATGTTTAATTTCAAGGTTATTGTTTTCAAATTTGCTCCTCACTTTCATGTGCTCAGGGAGAGCAGAGTTTGACAGTAAGGAGCGGAGGATGGGGCTGCCAGGGAAAAAACTTGGGGGAGGGGGAAACAGAGTAAAGGGGCTACTTGAATCTCAGATTTATTTTACCTGCTATAGCAGTGGGAAGGGGACAAATTCAATGCAACCTCCAGTAATTAGATTCTATACCTGGAAAATTATAGCAAATTTATACATTTTACATATATAGAATCTAATTACTGGGGGGTTATCTCATATATCAGGATTGTCTTCTATTCAATTAAATACAGTATTATAATTTCATTGCAAATCATGTCTATTTTCTGAACATCTCTACTTTTTTAGCTTCTATTTTCTAATTTTTAAAATGGCACGCTGATTTGCTTTTTTACCTCCATTATGTGCCACATGGAGATATGCTCCCCTCCGTGACCCCGACAGAACCAAGATGCCAGAGCTTTTCCAGCTGGGGCTGCCCTTACAGCACTGGTTCTCAACCTTTTTCGTACTGGGACCCATTTGCCAAGATCAATAGCTTGCCCGACCCACATCCCCTGACCCTGCTGGTGCCCGACCCACAATCCCCTGCTCCCCCGGGCCATGCTGGGGCCCCTCACTCCTGACTTGCAGTCTCCTGTCCCACCCAAGCCCTGCCAGCGGGGCCCTCTAGCTGCCCCCGATCTGCTTGGGTCAGAGTGCGAGCAGTGAGTGCTGCCCCGGTCCTGCCCCCTGAGCAGTGAGCATGGGCCCCCGTGTGCATGGGCACTGGCCCCGTGCTGATGGCCCAGGCATGCAGCTCCCTGCCACAAAGGACTGCCCGCACTCCCTTCCCTGGCTGAAGGGCCTAGCGCCTTTCCCCCCCACTCTCCTGCCCTGCCGCAGCCCCGCACCCAGCCACCTTTCCCAGCGTTGGCAGGCACACATACACTCACCCTCAGCCCTCCAGACACTCCCCTGGACCTCCAACTCCTGCTCCCCATACACTTACCTGTGTCCAGCAGCTGGGGCTGCTCCCACGACTTGGCCTCACTGTATGCTGCCCACCTGTGTCTGTACACGCAGATGCACATGCGCCCACTGCCTCCAATCGTCCCAAGCAGCCCCTTGCAGAAGGCTGCCTGCCAGCAAAGGGAAACCCGCGTTTTTGCATGTTTTTCTGGGACTTGCTCGTGACCCTTTCAAATATTCTTGAGACCCTCTTTGGGTCGCAACCCACCAGTTAAGAAACACTGTGTCAGAGTGTCACATGAGGATGTTGAAGAAGCATAGAAAGGTAGTAAATATGGTTGTATTAAAATTTCTATAGTCAACACTTCAGGGCATGTTTAGCTTATAGCTGAGCATGAACAATGAGAAATCCACATCTATGGCCTAGCCCTAGCTCCAATCATCATCTCCCAGTCCTGCCCACTACTTATCTCCCTTTTCATGGATTTATACCCCTGCAGAAACCTCCCCATAAGAAGGCAACTAATTCCCTTTTCCACAGAAGAGCTCATCTAAGAAAATTCTTTGCTTAGATTGTAAATAGTTTCAAGAGGGACCATTTTTCCATTGCATGTGCCTCACACCTACCACAGTATTCAAATCCCAGCTTTTTTTCATTTCCACTCCCGCCCCAGCAGAATTGCATAAGTCCCTTCTGGCAAAACAGCCAGCAGTATATCTAGTTGGCCCTTCATTTGGCATATGTAAGCATCCCTGATAGTAGTAACTCAATGCACTTTCAGCATTCAACAGGTGTGTCTGAGGTTCAAGACATGACAAATGTATCTAATTATGCAAACAAGACCAAAGCCTGGAGTTCAAAGTAAAGATAGTGCAAACTTTCTGAGTGGATGCAGGGAGGGAAAGGCAAAGCCATTCCATGTCTGAGCTCCAGAGGCATTTCACCGACCAATTGGATACTCAGTGTCAGTGGACCTCCCACTGCAACTAGGAGTGAAAGGTCACAGCAGTAAACAGATCAGGACTGATTCAGCCTCATGCTAAATGTGCCGATTTAAAATCTGTGCGACATGTTTATAGGAAAGAATAAACAAATGGCATAGAGACAGAGTGAAACAGTACCAGTGGGGTCTAGCAGTGACCTGACTCTGATCTCTCCTGTGCTCCTATTTCAGATGCGCCGCACCATACCGGGTGACAACACTTTCTTGTCCAGCAGCTTTTAAAAGAATGGAAGATGTAAGTAGATAGGACAAAGCCAAGTGCAATTAGGAAAATAAAATCCATTCTAGAAAACATTGTATGTTTCTGATAAAGGAGTAGCAGGTTTCCATCTTACTAAGAAAACATGGTGTTCCATTTACTCACAGGGAGGGAAAGGAACAAGAAAAACGCTGTGTCCATGGCTGGAACTGACAGCTTTGAAGAAGTGAGTCTAAATTACACTGAGAGCTTGCCCATGAATGAAATGGTGCCTGGATTGCACATTCCCTGAAAACAAGAATATCCTCAGTGGGACATGTGTTGCAGAAGTAAGAGGGCAACTGAAACTACCAGTCACAAACTCGTTTGTAAATACTTATGTGGCTGTTTTGATGAATGATAAAAGAAGCTTTTAAATCTGTGATTATATAGTCTTCACTGCTTCCATATAATCAGGAAACTAGACTGATTATGGCAACTACAGTATTTGGCCAAAGCAGTTTTTGTTCCCAAAACAAATAACCTTTATTGCAAAAAAAAAGTTTTGATTAAAAGAATTTTGCAATGCAAAATTGAAAATGAACAGTAAATAAAATACATTGCAGCCTATTTTCTTTTTTGAATTACATTTCAAAGGTAACCATAGTGCTATATCATGTATTGGAATCTTACAACAACTTAAAAAAACAGAAATGTTTGCCCAGGCTGTGACTAAGAAATAGACTCTTGGCCAAAACATGTTGAGTAGAGACTTGCCAGCAGATAGTTGGGATAGGTTTCCTTCCTCCCCAACTCCTCAACAATCATGGAGCCTGAAAAAGTTTACAAGAACACTTTTATCCATGTCAATCTGCACTATTTTTAATATTTTCCTTCCAAATCTAAGTCCACTAAGAGAATCCAAAGTAGTGTGCAACTTCACAAGAGCAAGAAGCCACTCTATCTACTGGGTATCTTTACCAGTGCTGCAGTAGGCTTCTTCCTGTAGGTTATTTCAGGAGTCCAAGCAGAAACATGGCAGACTTCTAAAGATGTGAAGATGAACCTGGTGAATCCCTTTTTAATTCAGACCCACCACTTTTCCCAAGCAGACATTACTTCTGCTTCAGGTTAAAATTATTAGCAGGAACACCAACATTCCTCCTTAAACCACCACAAACTACTCTTCAGAAACCATTTGAAAGCAGGAAAATTCTTTTTCACTACTCCTTACCCCAACTGGCCGTTGGAAAAGTTACGACAAAAAAAAGTTCCCATACAGCTCCAAAGCAAGAATATTTTCTCCATATTGTCTCCCCTCCCCTCTCCTATGAACCTGAAAAACAAGACTTCACATGATAAGGTGACTAAGTCACCCTTGGAACATTTTACACAGATCTTGGAAAATAAAGGACTTAAAAGAAAAAACCCAACCAAAAATGTATATACATGTATTTTTATAGCCTAGCACAAGCAAACTGAAGGATTGGCTTCCTTGTCTTGAGGAAGCAGAGGCTGAGTGCTAAGGAATATATATATATATATATATATATATATACATATACATATATATACATACATACACACACACACACACACACGCACACTGTAAATTTTTTATATACATATATATAAAATATTTTACATATATTTCATTATATATCATATATCACATGATATATAATATATAACATGATAATGTAACTAATATACTATATAATATACTATATAGTATATTATATATCATATATATTAGAATATACATTTATATAAATATGTAATATAAAATATATATATTTAAACCCAAAAGCTTGCTAAGAATTTTTTTTTCCAACTGTTTAAGTTGGTCTAATAAAAGATATCAGATTCACCCAAAGAACCTTGTTTGCCTATATCCTCAGGCCAACACGGCTAGAACCTACAGCCCTGTAAGAAATATATATACACACACTAAAAAATTACCTGAGGAATCTAGCTGTAAGCATTCTCTTTTTTGTCAAATTGTAAGGCAAAGGAGACAACGATCTCATTAAAAAAACTGTAAAGCTTCATACTGGGATTTTTGAGTCGAAGCAAGGTCTTCCATTATGTAAAACAAGGTCTTCCTTTATGTATTAGCTGCACTTCGAGAGAGTGAAGCTATCTTCCGGGTCATGCATGAAGGCACATTTTCAAATGTAGCTATTCCTAATCAGTTGTGGTTCAAATGTTAAGGGCTGATTTTCAAATATGCTGAGCACTAACAAGAACAACATTATGTTTTGGGGGTTGCAGTGTGTCAGGAATGTTTTCTAGTGTTTTGTCGTATATGGCATGTGTGGTCTCACTGCAAAGCCAATGTTATTCTGCATGCATTTATGATACTGCATAGATTATATTATCACTGTATAGATTATGTTATGCTGTATGCTCTATGTATATCATTACAATTTTGTATACGGTTCAGCCAAGGGACTGAGGGAAGCATCATCCCTCCCAGACACAGGCAAAAGGAAACATCATTGAGTTGGGCATCCCAAGGCACTGTCTGTCTGTAATGGAGAAATCAGCTCCCGATAGCAAAGGCATCTGAGAGGAATGGTCAACTAGGCATTTTGGACAACGGGGTGAAAAGCAACCTGTTTAAATTTGCTGATGATACCAAAATTTGGGGTGAGGTGGGCACGCTAGTAGGGAGGGAAAGACTGCAGCAAGACCTGGATAGGTTGCAGGGGTGAGCTAACAAAAACAGGATGCGTTTCAATACTGACAAGTGCAGGGTGCTGCACTTGGGCAGTAGTAACCAGCAGCACACTTATAAGATGGGAAACTCCCTTCTTGAGAGCACAGAGGTAGAAAGGGATCTTGGAGTCATTAATGACTCCAAGATGAACATGGGCTGACAATGCGAGGTCACGGTCGGCAGGGCTAACCGGACCTTATCGTGCATCCACAGGTGCATCTCAAGTAGGTCCAAGGAGGTGATCCTCCCCCTCTACGCAACACTGGTCAGGCCACAGCTGGAGTACTGTGTCCAGTTCTGGGCACCACACTTCAAGAGGGAGTGGACAGCATTGAGAGGGTCCAGAGGTGGGCCACCCGCATGATCTGGGGACAGTAGGGCAGACCCTACAATGAGAGGCTACGGGACCTGAACTTGTTCAGCCTTCACAAGAGAAGGCTGAGGGGGGACCTGGTGAACGTCTATAAACTCACTAGGGGGGACCAGAAGGGTTTGGAAGAGACCTTGTTTCCCCTAGCACCCCCCGGGATAACACGGAATAACGGCCACAAGTTGTTGCAGAGTAGGTTTAGATTAGACATCCGTAGGAACTACTTCACAGTTAGGGTGGCTAGGATATGGAACCAACTTCCAAGGGAAGTGGTGCTGGCTCCTACCTTGGGGGTCTTTAAGAACAGGCTTGATGCCTACCTGGCTGGGGTCATTTGAGCCCAATTTTCCAGGCAGGGGGTCGGACTTGAAGATCTACAAGGTCCCTTCCGACCTTACTTCTATGATTCTGTGAATGACTGCTGCGGAAAGGGTGGTTTCTGGGCAAATGATACTCCAGCCTACTTCTCTCCATGGAGAGGAGGGGACCTTTCATTTCTTCTCAGCCCAAAAGTGGGGCCGGGGAGGGGAAGGGGAAGGGGTCCTAGAGCTGACAGAAATGTCTTCGCTGTGTCTGCAGGTCCGGTAGAAGGACAGAGGAGTGGCAGCACAGTGGCAAGAAGCTCAGGGCACTGGGGGTCCCCTGCGGACAGGTTTGTGACATGCATGGAATTAAACTGTAGGAGATGAGGGGTTGTGTACTGAAAATTAGGATAAGAATTTTCCATTGCAATCAGCACAAGGATGTAAGACCTCTGTTATGCAGGCTAGGCATAGGAAACTGAACCTTTTCAAGAACAATTATGTATTGCCGCCCACCTTGCTGGGGTCATCTTACCCCAGTGGTCTTTCCTGTCCAAGTGCAGGGGGGCTGGACCTGATGGTCTTGTAAGGTCCCTTCCAGCCTCTAATATCTATGAATTGATGAATCTATCAATTGTGATTTCACCACTGCTGTGACAGAGGAGATAAAGGATTTTTTTTCAACCTAGTTACACATTTCTATAAGAAATTATGTTATATGTTATTGTCAGATGCATTTAAACTGCAGCAGATCAAAATAAATAGCACACTCAAATTTTACTTGTCAAAAGTTATGAAGCTGTGGCAATTTTTTATCTAGAAAATAAAAGGCAACAAAGTTTTCTAGGAAAATGCAGGTGCTGTCTACTTCTCAAAGAGTGATTCCTATCCCCCTTATAAACAAAGGCTTTCTTTAACTTTTGTTATACGCACACAGCCACAATGCACAACCCTCATCACTCATACTGGAACTTAGTCATGTGAGTAGCTGCACTAAAAGCAATCGTAAGTAGAAAAAACAGACTTTTCTCTCAGGATTGACGAATCAGCTTCATTTATATATAAACTGCCAAGTCTTAAACAATGGAAGTTTCATCATCTTGGACTTTATGTTGCAATGTCAGATCCTGTAACTAGGCAATCCATATTACCATACAAGATATCATACCAGCTACTAATTTGTATTGCTCATCACTAGCAAAATGGTGCAAAAATATTGATCTAGTTTTACTTCTCAAAAGTAGAAAGGCAAATGTACAGAAAATTGTTCCAAGAATGCAAGAAAACAAAAAGTAAGCAAATAATCTGTGTATAGAAACAGTGTTAAATATTTGCACTTGGTTATGTTTTTCCTACTACCTGAAAATGATAAATAGTCTTCTACTCTTACATCATCTATATTGAAAGGCTTTGATTTATCCAGTAATGGCAAGCTAAATTGGAATGGCAGCTGAAAACGATTCAAACTTTTCTTTTTCTAATGTCAGCAGAAATAAAAGTAACCACCCTTAACCATTTGGGGAAAACACATCACACCACCTTGTATGTCTCATCAATCTAACCGCAAAAAAATCTTTTCCAGCTGGAACTAAGTGATTTATACAACTCAAAAATCACAAATAGTTTTAGGATGACCAAAATCTGTATTGACCTTCCCAAAATTGCTTGCATCCAATTAAACAACCCATTCTTCAAGATGAGAATTCCTTTCACAAACACTGGCAGGAGTTCTCCATCCTTTATCCATTGCCCATGAATCTTTCATGTTATTACTTCTTCTAGAAGAAATCATTATATTAATAAATCTGAATTCTGCCTTTCAACAGAGTCCATTTAATACAAGCTGTTATATGCCAGTTGCAAACCTAGTTTAAGGTGGTTTCATAGCCCGACATTCTCTTTTCCCTCGTGTTCCAGCAGAAACCTGAATCTAAGTTTATTTCTTTAAGATTATACATTCTGCTATAAACATAAAGATTTTCCCACCAAAAAGAATTATGTTCTAATTATGTTGTAATTAGAAGCAAGTGTGTCATATTCCCAATCAGGAACTGCCATTGAAGGTCAGGAATTGCATTGTTGTGCAAGGCAGAAAAAACCCCACCACTTTCAGTTTATTCCTGCTTGGCTTTCTGATTTAACACATTCAACAGGATCCACACACTGTGTAGTCTGGGGTTTTGCACAAACATCATGCCACACCGCATCAGATGAAACCCGCTTTTCAATTCCAATAACCGCATTAGAGAACCCAATTAAAAATTCCTTTGACACTGTTAAAATGTAGCATCTTGGACAGCATAAACACAATCATGTTTTAATCTAGTTCCTGAGTCAGACAGCTGCTCTGGATTTTCCAAAGCTGTAGTCTAATTCAAGGGCCCTGTTAAAACACAATTCACTTCTGTCTACATTGCATGACCAAACAGCGCTGGGCAACTTATCTACTGAAATCAGCTCCTTCCTCCACTCCTTTTGCAATGCAGGAATAACCTTTTATAATGCTCTCATTGCTCTACAGCAGAGGGGGTCAACCTTTCTGACAGGTGTGCCACAAGTTAAGCCCTTTCCCTTCCCTGAGTACTGCTCTGATTGATTGCAGAGGTGTCACTGATAGTTTGTGCTGTTGGACACTGGAATGGAAGCAGGGGGCTCAAGTCTCTAGCCAAGTGGAGTGGAGTGGGGACAAGATGCTACTGTAGGAGAGATGTCACCACCAAGATTCAGTTAAACCCTTCTCTGGCCCTGCAAATGTTTTAATGGTGACTGCAGATCCAAAGCCCTCAATCAGCAGTGGCTGGGTTAAACTGGCTCTGGGCAGTGAAATCTCCTCTCCGGCACACTCCCAACCCCCATGCTATGCAGCTGAAGCCTTGAGTACCCCCCCCACAATTTCCATTCCAGCGCCTCTTTTTACTTAGTACTTGAGGCTTGCATGCCACATTGTGTCACATGTGACATATGTGCCGGGGGTGGCAACCTGTGCTCTACAGCTATTATTACTCTTTTCCCTTGACAAACTCATTTCAAAAGAAATTGCCCTTTCGTTTTATTCAATAAGAACTATTAGTATAAAACACATAGGTGGAAGCTTTTAACATTAAAGAAGTTTCCATACTACCAATTTCACTTGCCCCAATTCAAATATTTGTTTTATTTTTCTATTTCTGAATTGGAAAAACAGTATAGTTTACCTCCCCTCAAAAACAGGCGCACACATAAAACCTTGAATGCAGTCTTATCATTTGTAGCCACTGTATTTACACTGAGACCAGTAATAAACAATCACCGATGACAGACTTGTGTACATAAGCTCTAATTATTGTGCTAGAAAACCACATAACAATCACCTTAATTATAATAAGAGGGAAAATGGTTTGTTCCATGGGTGATGTAATTGGATAAAGTTCAGTTTCTGTCAAAATTGCATATGGATACAACTAATCATGCATTTGTGCTAGCATATCACACGCATAATTGCTTGGAAAACCTCTGAAAAGCAGAAATCCAAGGGTTAAGAAGGGAAACAGAGGTTTTTACCTTGTGTGGTTTGCTGGAAGATTTTGTTCAGATCTAAGGAGGAGGCTCTGGAATGTGACTTCTGTGGCCTTGGTGGGGGAGTAGGGGGCTCTTCTCCCTTTTTCATGGCATCTTCAATAGATGTGCTAGAATACGACCTAAAGGGAAAAAAAAAATAGTAAAGAAAAATAAAGTCTTTAACTTTTAAACAAATATAGTAACTATTGATCAGTGTTGCACTTTACAGTGGGAAACTCCTCCACCACGGGTGGCAAGTATAGTGTTTGATAGCTAAGACTGAGGATATTATTGCTCTAGGTCTAGGGAGTGAAAGGATGACTTTTCAACCCACAGAACTAGTATGCCACATGTGTTCTAGCTTCAGGCTTCTCATCCTTAGCTCAGGGGGTCACATCACCTTAGCCAACAAAATAATTATAGCAACTAAGATGAATGAACATGAATCTTCTCTTTATGCTTTCTGTCCCTCACCTTCTTTATAAACTAACATGGTGGGCTCCAGCTGTCACCAGGAGTACATTAACATGTTGTCTTTCTTTTAAAGCATTTTTACTCATTTTTATTTCTTACAATATGGCTGCATCCCACCAAGCACATTAAGAATACAGAAACGTACTCAAAGCATTGCATTGGCTGTCATATAAATCATAATGCTTCAAATACCAGGTATTGCAAAGGGGAGTCTCTTTCAGCCTTGGGTTATGAAAGATTCTGGCAGCATAATCCAATACATGGTACTGCTGGCAATGTAAAGTCCACATAATGGGTCTTTGACAGTGTAAGGTGCCCACCTGCAAGTCCAGTTCCTGGTTTGGTAGCAGCAGCTGAGCATACCTGGACCAAAAGAAGCCCTATTAGTACACCCACCAAATATCCCTGCTGTGGTAGTGAAAGAGGTGGGGCACAAATGAACCTCTGGTAGAAATTAAGGCTGCCAGTTTCTTGATTCAGGGCAGCATCAGAAAAGCTGCCTGCTCTCCTCCTCTCAGATATATTGCTCTTGGGGCTCACTGGGGAGGAACAATCTTCAGGCCCCTGAGTATGCAAGCCTGACTCAAGTCCACGGTCTTTCTGCCCTACACAGGTGGCTGTAGACATACCCCAAACTGAGGTTTCCAGGTTTGAATTATATTACATCTTTTGGTCAACTATCTTCATTTGTTGGTAACCTGGAGGCCCAAACTGCTAATTCAATAGCAGGCTATCACGGCAAGACTTTTTGAAATTCTTTGAACATGTCTTAAATTCTCTGTTCACATTCACCCCTCACAGTTATCCACTTTCAATTCATGATACTGCCTATGTGTTATGCAGTGCACTTTCCAGACAGCTGTAGCAAGTTTGATTTTGCTGAGCAGAGTCCAATATTTTTCTGCTGTTTTCTTCAGCAAGGCTCTAGGCTTTGCACAAATCAGTACTGACAACATGAGGTGTTACACTTTCTGTGATACATTATTCATGATAAGCAAGACCTAATTAAAAAACATTAAAGTAATACAACCCCCACCCACCTCCAAACCACCCAATGATAGGAAAAGGGACCAGCTTTTGCCAAATCGTTAGAAGACAACTCTTTAACAGACTGGACATTGGCAATGTTAATCTTGTATTTCTGAGGTAGCCAATAAAAATATGAATGGGAGCCAAACTTATTTCAGTCTTTACAAGTAACCTGATACATTTCCTGCTGTTTAATTTCTCACTCTGGTAAGATTTTTTTTTTAATCCACCAGCCCTAATTCATTTAAGACCTGACTCAACCCCCTTTGAAGCCCTGGAAAAGTTCCCACTATGGGCTTTGGATCAAAACTTTATGGTTTTATCTTTCAAACACATATCCTTCACAGACTGAAAGGTGAGATGCACTGAAAAAATATGTATTGTAATAAAGTCATGCTGTAAAGAAGCCATAAAAGTAACAACTAGGAGGCAAAAATGTCCCTCTCTTGGCAGTGTTAAATTAGTGTACAATGGCAGACACCAGGGATTGAACTGAGGCCTTCAAGAGTTAAAAGCCTGAACCACTGTGCTTTGTTCTGAAGATCAAGGCTCCCCAGCTGACAGCTCTAAGAGACTCTCAACCTCTGTCAACCTATGCGGGGAGGAGGAAGAAAGAGACACAACACATACCGAGTGTCCTGTAGATTACACCACGCATGCAGCAGCAGTGCCAAGGGCCTCGTACAGATGTTCAGTTTCTCCTGGGAGAGTCACTGCTCTCCCAGGTTAAAACCATGAGTGTGCAGATGTGCAGGCTTTTTCTCCTAAGGTAAAAATGGCCACTCCAGGAGAAAAATAACCTGGGAACAACCAACGTTAAATCACTCCCAGGACAGTTTCTCCTTGAAGACTGAATGTCTGTACATGCCATAGCTTCTCTTAAAAGAGAATACAGTCCTTCAGCATCCCCCCCGGATAGATATATGTGTTGCTCACTGGACTCTGCTGCTCCAAAACACTCCCCACACTGTGCTGCAGGGAAACAGGATGACCATGGGCAGTCTGGGTCAGCCACTCAGGTTTCCCTGTGCACTGCTGCAATCTGTCTTTGTGAGCTGTACATCTCCAGCCCAGCCCAGCCCAGCCCAGCCCACCACCCTGCTCCTACACACTCCATGATAAAAAATCCCACTGTGCCTATAATGCAGTAATTCTATGATGTGTCTAAGCAGATACTTAGATAACACCAACAAACTGAGTATTTTAAAGGCTGGAGGGCTAAGATAATAACAGATCTCCAACAGCAAGACTGACTGATAAGCTTTCACAGCACAAAACACTAACCTCATAGCCCTTCCTCCTAAGGATGCTTTACCAGTTTTTTTACAGTTATCCAAAGGGAATGTTTTACTTTATTTTCTTCTATTCACTTAACAATTCTAGTAGAATATTTCTACATACTCCTTCCCTACTCAGTATTTTTTTTCAACCCTGACCTTTTGTCCCACATACAGCAGAGCTTAGAGTACCACTGTATTGCTTTGCTGTAGAAGTCCCATTAAATTCCCCTTAGGGAGTTAACTACACAATGTCTGCTACAGAGAAATCTGTTTACAGGATGTAAGAGGAACCCCCGAAACAAATACTGAACAAGCAACCATATAATTTTGTCGTCTGTAGCCTTCACTTGAATTTCAACGTTTTTTGGGTTTTTTTAGTTTCTCCCTTTCTTTGGCTAATCTCTCCTACGGACAGAATTTTTTTAATGTCTGATTAATTATATGATTTTGTAAGAAGGAAAATCATGGGCGTTTATACACGTGTTTTGGGGGGAAGGGGAGTCTCATGTATCAGCATCCCCACACTTCAAAATCACAGCGCGGGTGCTTTAAACTCACTGAATAAACTTTAGTTAAAGCACCCTCACCGCCATTTTGAATTGTGAAAACGCAGATAAACAAGACGCTGGAGGCTCCTGTAATTACACTGTGTCAGAGCAGCCTCAGTGTTTGTGTATAGGTGCCCCATGATTACGTACCTATAACCTTACAAAAAGAAATTAAATACTGACACAGTTAACCTGACTAGCTCAAAGATACGTGAGTATACAAAAATGTTAAATAGCTAAAACAATTTTTAACTCAGTTACACATAACATGGGCCTCCGTTTTTCTTTCCTTTGATATCTGCCTTAGAAGCTTTCATTTTTAGTATTCCATACAAATCTTCCCACAACTTGCCAATGGGCACTGTTTAGAGTGGGCTATTACTTCCATTCACAGGGCAGATCCACCTAGTCATACCTGACAGCATTACCATTATTTACATTGTCTAGATAGTGCAGTGTGGGGATTCATAGGTAGCATACAAGTGTCAGCTAGGTGAAGTCTTGAGATTGATCACAAAACAGGATGGTGACATCTCTATGACACTAATCTGGTCTACTCTTCCAGCACAATTAATAAAATGCACTTGTGTTTAACTAAACTAATGAAGAAGATAAATCAGATGGGAGGGTTTTTGTGTCAGAAATAGAAACAAAAGCAGTACCTGGATCTGGGTCTTGCTTTGAGAGTGTTCGTTTCATGAGCAACTGAAACAAAAGTTTATTTGTTAAAATATATCTGAAAAAAGGAGAAATGTTTTTTATCTACAGCATCAGGGTTAGTTTAGAATTCAGTATTACAGACATGTAGATCTGAGTGTAAGGCACTCACCTTCACACACCAATGCTTTCACTTCCCCCTTCCTAAGGTGGCTGGGTAGGTGGGTGGGTGGTAAGAATGCTTTAAAAGCCCAGATCAAGTCAGACCTTCATCCCATTTATTTAAATATAGGAGTGTAGGAACTGCCAGGTTAGGTCAGACCAGGAGCTCAAATGTACTTCAGTGTTCAGGATACAATAGTACCAATGCTAGGCACTTCAAAGGAAGGAACAAGAAACCATATAGTGGAACTACATTGGATTAATCTCCCCATAGAGAAAGTGTCTTCAGGACATTTAAATACGAGATCACACCCCTTCGAAATATTTTACCCCAGCCAATGTAAGTGTGGACTCATTAGCCATATCTCTTTCTCTCTTTTTTAAAATGCAACTAGAACAAACAAATCCAATTCTTAGCTTCTATCATCTCCTGCAGTAATACATTGCAAAGGTTAATAATTGTTTTAAAAGTATACAATTCATTAGTTTTTAGTTTGTTGTTTTCAGTTTATCTGAATGCTCTCCATTTTTGTTTCTATAAGAAAGGGAAAAATAACAACGCTTGATTTATTTTTGCTGAGCCATTCTTTTATTTCTTCCTATTAGCTTCCTCTTCCAACTCAAATAATGTTGAGGAAATGTAACTTAGTGATTGCTTTCAAATCCAGTTCCCTGAAAGAGGAATTATACCAGTATAAAAAATCTTAAAAGTCTCTTAAAAGTGAGCCCTTACTTTTTATTATTATTTTATTAGCTTAGACTACTAAGGAAAAGCCCACGGGGATGGGAGCAGAAAGATCCTCAGCATGCTTTTTGTTTCCTTGAGATGCTTACCCTTACAATGCTAGCAGTTTTGCCAACAGTTAGTTACCAGATAGTGATATCTGCAATTACCACAGATCTTCTTATATACAGAACAGTATATATCCAGGCTTGTAGTTGGCAAACATTGACTTTGTAATAGCTTGAATTGTACCATTGTATAGATATATCAGGTAGGAGGCTTACAGGCACGCAGAGCACATGAAGCAGCAAATACCCTAAAGCAGATACAGAGCTATTCACATTTTCAGGATAAAAGATGCTGTCTGCTTGGGTCACACACTCTTAGAAGATATGCAAATGCAGCTGGCAGTGATTAACAGTAAGAAAAAGTATTTATAAACAAATCTCTCAGAAGATTACTGTCACCACAAACTGACTTGAAGACCTTCTGGATACCCATGTAGTCAAATCTTACTAACAACTAGTGGAAAAGAGAAGAGGAATTATCATTAAAAATGTACGCTACTGATAATCCCCTTTTGTAGGTGTCAAACACCCACAGAATATAGACTTTATTATCTGCTTCCTTGTGGTCAAATGACCCAATTTTGTCAATACGGAAATTGCTGTTTATGAAATCATATGAACATTTTTGAATATCTTCTAGAAATAGAAACATTTCCTATCTATCATTCTAAGCCCTGTTTAAGAATCTTTTCTTATCCCTTTTTCTGTTAATAAAAGAATTTTGGTTGTGTTTCTTCAGAAAACCTCACAAAACTACATGAAAAAGTGACAAACTCTTCTGATGAAGTTTCCTGAGATGAACAGCAGAATATGCAAGGAAGATAGAATCCATATTTCAAATGATTTATATATTGAATAAAAGAATTACAACAATGTAACATCATGATCTAAGCAACTGAAAGTTAGGAATTCCAAAGGTAGGATTCTATGACACCTCAACTTTGGGATTAACAATTTAATCAGTTACATTTTCTTAAAATAGACAATACATGGTCTATACAAGCATTGGCTGCAGACCTCCAGAAAGTGTGCCAATAGTTTGGTCCACTTCCTCAATGAAATACATACATATACATCTGATATTCACCCATATCTCACACACACACACACACACACACACAAATGTCATTATGAAATTACCAATTAAATTTATTTGAACCCTGTCAGTACATGCATATTTCTGCTGCAACAGATTAATATAAATAAGGTTCTGGAAACTGATAAAAAATAAAACTATTTAAGTAATTATTTTGCTCCTTCCTTCCTTTGAATCATAGAAAATTAAGGTTGGAAGGGACCTCAGCGGGTCATCTAGTCCAACCCCATGCTCAAAGTAGGACCATCCCCACTATATCATTTCAGCCAGGGCTGCGTTGAGCTGGGCTTTAAAAACCTCCAAAGATGGAGATTCCACCACCTCTAAAAGTAACCTGTTCCAGTGCTTTACCACCCTCCTAATGAGAAAGTTCTTCCAACCTAGACCTCCTTTGTTGCAGCTTGAGACCATTGCTCCTTGTTCTGCCATCTGCCACCAGTGAAAACAGTTTAGCTCCATCCTCTTTGGAACCAACCTGCAGGTAGTTGAAGGCTGCTAACAAATCCCCTCTCAGTCTTCTTTTCTCCAGACTAAATAAATCCAGTTCCCTCAGCCTCTCCTTAGAAGTCATGTGCCCTCAAACCATTTTTGTTGCCCTCTGCTAGGCCCTCTCCAATTTGTTCATATCCTTTTTATAGTGGGGGGCCAAAAATTGGACACAATACTTCCAGATGTGGCCTCACCAGTGCAGAATAGGGGGGAATAATTACTTCCTTCGATCTGCTGGCAACACTCCTACCGATGCAGCCCAGTATGCCGTTAGCCTTCTTGGCAACAAGGGTACACTGTTGACTCATATTCTTTTTATTGTCCACTGTAACCCTCAAGTCCTTTTCTGCAGAGCTGCTGCCCAGCCAGTCAGCCCCCAGCCTGTACCAGTGCATGTGACTGTTCCATCCTAAATGCAGGACTTTGTATTTGTCCTTGTCAAACCACATTAGATTTGTTTTGGCAGAGTGCACCGATAGAGATTTTTGGGGCCAATACTGATAGCCAAGTTTCAAGGAGATATATCAGCCGATACTGATCTGATTTCTGATACAGCTGCGTGCAGCTGCTAAGTCTGTTGTGGTGGAAGAGAAGGGGGGAGGGAAGGAGTGTGGGGGGGGAGGGGCAGATCAAGGTCCCTGAGGTGAGGGAGGGAGTAGGGGCTGGGACTGGGACAGGTGCTGTACAGCTGGGCAGGGCTAGTATGGGACGGAGCCGCAGCTTGTCTGGGGGACACAGGGGGGTGGGGGCTCAGCTCTCACTGCTGTGTGCACCCCGCAGGGCATGGGAGGGGAGCTGCAGCCACCCCAAAAATCTCCATAGCCACCCCATAGCCCCCCTCCCAGCACCACCACCACCCACCCTGCACATATCTGGGGGCACACGCCCCACCATGCTCTCCCGGACAAGCAGTGGGAGCAGCGGTGGGAGCCACCCTTTCCCCCTTCCTGCACCCACCCAGACGAGCCACGGCTCCATCCTGCGCGCCCCCTCCCACCCCCCACCTCAGCTGGGCAGCCCCTACCCCACTCCCTCCTCACTGCGGGGGCTTTGAACTGCACCCCCCGCATCCCTTTCCTCTCCCCTTCCCTCTAGCCTTCTACCACACTAAACTTACCAGCAGCACGCAGCTATTCACACTGTTGGCTGTGCTCCTCACTGCCTACGTGCTACACTGCAGCTGTGCACATGCATGGGTCATTTATCGCATCAGGCTGATTTCCGATACAGACAATTTTCTTTATATCGGTGCTGATCCGATATCGGACCGATGTATTGGTGCACCTCTAGTTTTGGGCCAATCTTCTAATTTGTCTAGGTCCCTCTGAATCTTATTCCTCCCCTCCAGCCTATTTACTACTCCTCCCCAGCTTGGTGTCATCTGCAAACTTGCTGAGGGTGCACTCCATGCCACCTTCAAGATTGTTGATGAAGATAATGAACCAAACTGGCCCCAGGACCGACCCCTGGGGCCACTTGATACTGGCTGCCAACTAGACATTGAGCCATTGATTAGTACCTGTTGATCCTGACAATCCAGCCAGCTTTCTATCCACCTTACAGTCCATTCATCCAACCCATACTTCCTCAGCTTGCTTGCAAAAATGCTGTGGGAGACAGTACCTCCTCCACTAAGTGCTTAGAAAAGGATTCTTTGAGGACCTGCTCCATGATTTTTCTGGGGAACTGAGGTGAGGCTGACTGGTTTGTAGTTCCCTCTTTCTTCCCTTTCTTAAAGATGGGCACTATATTTGTCCTTTTCCAATTGTCCGGGACCTCCCCCTATAACCATGATTTTTAAAAGATAACAGCCAATGACTGTAATCACATCAGCCAACTCCCTCAGCATCTGGCCCCATGGACTTGTGCACATTAAGCTTTTCTAAATAGTCCCTAACCTGTTCTTTCACCACTGAGGGCTGCTTACCTTCTCCCCAAACTATGCTGCCAGATGCAGTAATCTGGGAGCTGACCTTGCCTGTAAAGACTGAGGTAAAAAAGGCATTGAGTACTTCAGCCTTTTCCGCATCATCTGTCACTAGGTTGCTTCCCCTATTCAGTAAGGTACCCACATTTTCCCTGACCTTCCTCTTGTTGCTAACATACTCATAGAAACTTTTCTTGTTACCCTTCATGTCCCCTGCTAGCTGCAACTCCAATTGCGCTTTGGCCTTCCTGACGTCATCCCTGCATGTCCCGCTGCACTTGGCAGGAAAGACAACTGGGGTCAGGTGACCTCAGCAAGGTGACTGTCCAGTCTCCTCTTGAAGATTTCCAGGACAAAATTTCCAGGTGGTGACTGCACCACCTCTGGAGGAAGTTTATTCCACAGTCTGGACACCCTAACTGTGAAGAAGTTTTTCCTAGTGTTAAGTCTGAAACAGCACCACTGAGCCTGTAAGTATGTTGGGGATTGTTTGTCCCCAGATGGAGCACTTTACATTTCTCAATGTTGACCTTCATCTGGTTCCAATCTGCGCACCTTGCCAGCCTATCTAGTTCTGCCTGCATCTGCACTCTATTTTCAAGCGTGACCACACTTGGTGTCACCTGTGAACTTGGCCAGTGAGCTCTTCTCCCCCCACATCCAAATCATTGATAAAGATGTTGCAAAGCAATGACCCGTGAGGGACACCACTGGCCACTTCTTGCCAGGATGACACAGATCCATTCATTAGGACTCTCTGGGTCCTACCCCATAACCAGCTTCCTATCCACCTAACTGTCGAGCAGTTAAGCCCGCAATCCTCCAATTTTCCTGGGTTAACATCATGGGATACCAGATCAAAGGCCTTTTGGAAGACATATACAATGTCGACCTTCTCTCTCTTATCCAAATGAGCAGGGGTATGCACTTGCAGTGGCTCAAACATTTGTGCCACAACTTTGTGCTGCAGTACATACCTCTACACATGCCCTTTGTTGTGGGCCGTGCCTACCTCCTGGCTCTTGGATGGGCTCCATGTGCTGCAGGGTAGGAGGGCTGGCTGGAGCATGGGGCGCATCAGTGTGCAGCTAGCTGGCCAGGGAGCAGCACAAAGATGGGGATTGCCTGCTCCCGTCTCCGCGTGCTGTGGAGCCCCAAGCTGAGGTACACTGTGCCTCAGCCAGCTACTCCATAGCTGGCTGGGGAGCAGTGTGCCTTGAGACTGGGGACCAGGCAGCCCTGGGTTGGCTGCTTCCATCTTCCAGGCGCCTCAGTGTGGGGGCTCTGCTGTGAAGCAATCATGCAGAGGCACACGGAGCCCCTGCGCCAAGGCACACTGAATCCCAGCCACCTGCGGAGCAGCTGACTGGGGTGCAGTGTCCCTTGAGATGGAGGAGCAAGAAGCCATGGGCTATATGCCGCAGCCCCAGGGCCCCACATGTCTCAGCAGCACAATGCACCCTAGTGCAGGGACCCTGTAGCATGTGGAGACGGGAGAAGAAGGCAGCCCGGGCCTGCCTGCTCCCCCATCTCCACGTTTGTCCCAGTGCATGCTATTTTAATATGTTTTGCACCACTTTTTGTGCCTTTTTTTTTCCTACCAGGAAATCCCAGTAGCAAATTTTTGGCCCTGCTCTTCAAATATGCACTGCAGGGCACATTTTAACATTCGCTGTGTGCAGTTTGCAGCACCACAAGTTACATGTGCCTACATGTCTAGATATGCTCTCAGTATCCAAAGGAATCCCCACATGAGATGCAAAGGAGCTGACAGGCAGTTGATTGTAAAGAAAACAGAGAGAGAAAAGGGTGTGGCAGAGAAGGTGAAAGTGATTGAGAGTGCATGGCCAGTCTTCTTACTTCTGCCTTTTACCTTGTGAGGCTGGGACTGGAAACGTACATTCTACCGCTAACTTTTTTGGGTGGGATAAATAACTATAACCAACAGAGCAATATAAGCAGCCCCATTCCACATTTCTGCCAAGAATTTAAGGGAATAAAGCAGAATGGCAGTGGACAAAGGACAAGTGTTGGGGCAGGAGGATAGTGACAGTTGTTCTTCCAACTTGTCCATTGTTCAAGTGAAAATCTGCAATCCAAGGACAGGAGCACTGAAGGCTCTATTCTGCCACTAATTCTTCTTCTTATAGGAAAGTGCATGTGTAGGAGACAAAGCAACCACTAAAGGGCAGGAGCCAAAGCTAGAAAATCATGAGACTGCCAAATGTATGGGAGAGAACAAGGAAAAAAACTGGGAAATGGCAGTGTTGATATGCACCATTTTAGAACTTCCTAAGATTTGGGGGGGGGGGGGGGGGGGGGGAAGAGGAGGGTGTTTGCCAGACTGGGGCTAAACAGAAAAAAGAAAAAAATAAATAATAGGTTTACAATGGAAGAACTACAGCCTGGACTAAGGAGTCACTGCTCTACAACCATAATTCCTGCCAGAGGCCAGAGTTTCAAGATGACTCTCTCTCTGCAACATACATTAGCTTCTTCCAGAATTATGGATCCTTAGCTTCCACTTCCTGGTAATTACAGGTAAGACGTAAAATTTATTCTGTGTCTGGGAAGGGCAACCATTAATAACTGTATTACTCTTATCCTTCCACCCAGCAATATAATGTACAGAAGGACAAATGAATAATTTGATCTTTACAATATGTTCTTTGTGCTTAAGAAGCGTATGTGTGTGCATATACATGCGTGCACACAATTCTTCAGAAAAAAAATCTTTAGAAAAAATTTAAAAGAAATAAAAGGAGAAGTAAAGAAACTGAACATTTTTGACAAGTTAAAAAACTAAGTGGAACAAATTTGCAAATATATGTTCCTTAACCTTTGAGGTTAAAATAATTTCATTATTAAACATTACTGCTGGACTGGAGTGAAAAAGCACTTGAAGTCAAATAAAACAAGATTTGGATTATATGCTACAAAAATCAGAATGGTAAATTCTTTAAGGAAAAGATACAAGTATCTTCTCTTCTTACCTGTTTTGACAGCCAAGTGTTGAAATTCCTTTGGTATTGTTTTGGCAGTAGTGCTTATTTTCAAGGCTTAATTAAAAAAATAAAACATTAAGAGTTATTTTAAATTAAATTATGTACCAGAGAATTTAACTGTCTAACTTTTCAAGCTTTGATTAAACATCCTATTAATAATACCACTTGATGGTCACATAACCTTTCAGATACTTAAAATAATTATACATCCATTAGCTGATATATTCTCTTAATAGCTTGGGAAGTGACTATTGCCTTTATTTGAAAGAGAAAAGAAAAAAAAAAGAGCCAAGTGGTTTGGGTCAAGGTTGGCAAGTAAGCACTGTATTTGGGTATCCTAATTGAACCAGCAAGGACATAATTTTCAAAAGGATGAAGTCCTCTCAAATCCAGACAATGGGAGGCTGGTAAAGCTCAGCAGTCAGCAACTTCAATTGTTCAAGCTTATCTATTCCATGATGGAAACCTTAAAGCTGAGCATGCTCAACATTTGGAATTGCTTTAAACAACTTGGGCTTAAGTCACTTGCCTTTTGACACATGGTGAGTCACTGACAGATCAGAATTCCAGTTTCTGATTCCTTGCATGCTTACAGATGTGGGAAAAACCCTAAACAAACAGTGCTTTACTTTCAGCTCAGCATGCCCCTTTACTGAGCACAGCACAATGCCCAGAAGAGGCATCACATCAGTTTGATTCGGCTCAGCCAGCATCTGTACAGCTCATGTGCTTCACCTAGGCTTTTTGGTGCTTTTACCTAATAGCTGATTCAATCAGCTTAAGCCAAAGTTGTTGATTCAATCAGCTATTAGACAAAAGTGCCAAAAAGCCCAGCTGAAACACACAAGCTATACATACACTGGGGATCCGGGTCAAACTGACACAACTCCTTTTTCAGTAAAGCGCTGGGGTTTTTTTTCCACATCTGTCAGCGCCCCATGTTTATTCCTCTAGAACAGGTTTAGACCTCAACATCTGTCTTCCACCAACACATATACATCCTGCATCAAATGCAGGAGGTATATTTTGGTAAAACTCAGTTCACCTCCTTGTGTCCCAAGTAAATAGACATTACCTGGATACAGTCTGATTCCCCAGCTGCATCATTATGGAAATCTAAGGAATTTATGTTTGCATTCTCAAATGCAATGCCCTGCCTCCTGATTCCTTAGAAGTTGTTCTTCAAAACAGCAACTGGAAGAGCTCTTCTGTTCTGTTTTTATTTTGTTATAAAATAAGAACAAGCACAGCATCTATACTTGAAACCATGCTTTGGTAACAGACAGAAGCTTTTCCTTAGCCATATGTACATTAATTTGTAAATATTATATGACAAAACCTCATCTTTTTATGGGGCTACAAAAAATGAGCAGTAGATCTTGCAGTCAGAGATGGATCTATGCTAAAAATATAGACTTTTCTGGGATATATATGAAATCATCATTGGTTATTTTACTACCTTGATAGTACATGTCCTACCACCTTTACTTGAGCTCGTTGGGAATTTTTTGATGAAACATGGTTTCATTTGAAAATGCTGATTCACTGAAGCTGAAACATTTCACAGAAATGTATCGGTTTCTGCAAACATTCTTTAAAGTCACAGATGGGCTCCCTTCCAGCTTATCTGATAGACTATTGAGGAACGTGGATTTCCAAGAATTGTGGCTGCATGTTGACTACTGTTGGACCAGGCAGGCTAAAGCTTCCCAAGGGTCACAGCGCTAGGGCAAATTTTAAAATAATTCTATCAATTTTGGTTTTTGCTTGTCATTGTTATAAATCTTTAAGATGTACAGTAATGCATGAGTGAATCAGCAACAGGACATATCCACAGATTTTGTTAGCAAACATAAAATGTCCATTTACATTTAAAACATAACCAATAAAGGAAAAAGGCAAGATACTTTGATTCCAGTACCTTGCTTGTCATCACTATTCGCAGCTTGTATCAGGGCAGATTTATCAGACACCTCCTCAATTGATGTCTTCTTACCAGAGAAAGAAAGAAAACTGATTTATTCTACAAACCAACACAATAAATACACACACATACTCCCATATTTAAAATGGTTACATGTAAATATATAGTCTCTCCTGCACCAAGTTATGCTTGGTGTAAGAGATGTGGAAAGGGCCATCAGGGATCCAATTAGAGCTCCTTACTCCTGAAGTTAGATAGAGCAGCCTTGGGACTGCTGTAACTCATGACAGGTTGTCAGTGTGTGATGGTGCCTGGGGGCATGTCTGCGCTGCACCAGACCTTCCTAGGGAGCGCTGCTGTGAAAACATACACACACTCCCACTTCATGCATTCCGAATGCCAAAAAAAATAATGCAGTTGCTTTTAAGTGAGCATCCACTGTCATTCTGATGGCAGGAATATGTTTTTTTTTCAGTATTCGCCACACGCAGACTAGGAATGAATGGGTAGGGCATGCTTTCACAGTGGCACTCCCTAGCATAGTTTGGCACAGTGTACACATGTCTCAAGGGACTGTATGCCAGCTGAAAATTCTCAAAAGGACTTTAAAAAAATTCAGGTTTCATAGGGTTTTTTAAGTTTTGAATTTAAAAAAAATCAAAAGGCTTTTTCAGTTTAGGACCTGGAAATCCATTTTATGAAGTGGCAAGCAGGTTTCAGCAGCTGTTTAGCTGGCAATAGCACAGAAAAACCATTGTGCATTCTTTGAAAACATATGGTTAAGCATCTTAATATCCAGCTTAACCATGCCATCTTATGTGTATGACAAAGTACTATAATTACAAGGGTATGGTAGAATAAAAAATGGTCACTAACTGGCTCAATAACAGAGGTCATCACATCAAACAGAATCAATGGCTCTGAGTTGGTTGGATCTTCACAAACAGTTTCAAGCTGAATTAAAGAAAAAAAAACAAAGATGTTGGTGGGAAGACAAAGAAAATTCTTTGTGTATTAACAGGTCAGTAGCTTCAGTTGTCCTTTTCAGGAAGAGCTAATGTGAAATTCAGATTCATACTTTGATAATAATGATGGCTGCTTGCAGATGTTGGAAAAAAAACCCAAAACACACCTACTTTAAACTCAGCATGCTCCCTGGCTGAGCCCAGTGCATGCCCAGAAGAGACAATTGGACCCAGCTCGCCAAACATCTGTATAGATAGGGCACTTTATTGGGGCTTTTTGGAACTTTTATCTAATAACTGATTGACTCAGCTTTAGATAAAAGTGCCAAAAAGCCCTGCTGAGGCACCCAATCTATACAGCCACTGTGGAGCCGGGTCAAAGTAACGTGCTGCTGCTTCCAGTCAAGCTCATTTTTGGGGTATTTTTAACGTCTGCAAGCAGCCTGTTTCAAGAGTCTAGCTATGGAGCCTCAGTAGCTTAGCTGCAATGTTAAGATAGGGTCCTTGTATTTTACGAGAAAGCGGGAAAAACAGCCACTGACTCTGATGGACTTAAGGTCAGGCGCTATTCCCAGGAGGAGTTTAAATTTCACTTCCTTCCATCCCTACCACAAGGAGTTCCATGGACATTATGGAGTATCTTCTGTCTTGTTTTTGAAGGCAATACACATCTCTAAGCTATTACCAGGGGAGGGTAAAGGTTGGGTGGAAAAAAGGAGTAAAAGGAAAACATGGGACCACAAGGAGAGTAGCAAGGCTTTTGGAATGCAAAAACTGGAGAAAAAAATAGGATAAAAAATATATGGGAAGAGAACACTCTTCCACAGTAAAAGATTAAATGAACTGATCCTTTACAAAACATATGGAAACAGTTTGCTGTTATTTGAGGGTTAGTACTGCCCGTTTTCCAGGTGACCCATTTCCTACCATAACTCTTCATAACTTAACTCCAAGAAATTGCCTTTGCATATTTCAGCAATTATAATAAGAGATGCTCTCCTAAAATGAATTTAAACAATGTGAATATATGACATATGGAAAGTGCAGGAGACAGCGAGAACACACAACTGACTGCATTGGCAATACAATATTTCTAATCTTTAGTGATCACATCTAAACTACAATTCTTGAATAGCCAAGCCACAAATTAAATTACAGAAGTGAATGACTGTACTTCCCATAGAACCCTTTCTAAATTATATTTACACCGTACATTAGTTTTGAAAATAAAAACATTAGTTATGATGAAAACTACACTGCAGCCAAAACCATTTCAGGTCAGTTTTGAGAAGGTTTTACCATTCATTAATCCTGGATAATGAAGCACAGATAAGCTCTGAGAGCACTCACTGCTACAGCTTAGCATTAAAACCTTAGGCTGCTTACAGACGTGGAAAAAAAACCCAAAACAGCGCTTTGCATTCATCTTGGCACACCCCCACACTGAGTGCAATGCATATCGAGAAGAGGCATGACGTTAGTTTGACCTGGCTCACCCAACGTCTATATAGATCGTGCACTTCAGTAGGGCTTTTTAGCACTTTTATTTAATACTGATTGAATCAGCTATTAGATAGAAGTGCCAAAAAGCCTCGCTGAAGCACCTGATCTGTGCAGACATTGCGGATCCCAGTCAAACTAATGCACTTCCTCTTCTGGTGAAGCACTGTTTGTTTGGGTTTCTTTTCACGTCTGTCAGTGCTGTTAGGGCCCAGAGAAAAAAAGTGTGGGGAAAAAAGTGTGTGATGCTGTTGACAGTTAAACAATCCAATCAATTACAATAGAGTTTAGGTGGCACTTTCTATCACAGCTAAGAGATATTTATTCTGTGCATTTCCTTCTATTACTCAAACAATTAATCGAGGGAGAAAAATTGTTTTATGGTACTTATCAAAGGAAGGGGTGAACAGTAGGACACCAGACACAGTGTAAAAGGGAGAAATGAAGAATCAGAACGCTGATCTAAAATCAGGACTTCTCTACTAAAATAAATAAATAGGCCATAAGTAAAAAGCATGGGATTATGTTGTGATTGTGGAAAACAGGTGTTTATAGAAAAGAAGAGTGCTTTTTACAGATAGAAGAAGTACAGGTAAGTGTGTCCTAAACCCTATATGTTTATAAATTAAATTTATAATTAATGATGAATATGCAATTTTGGGGGCTCATGAAAATTTTCTGTTGTACACTCAGAGAAGATATTTTATTACTATTCTTACCCCTACTCCAATGGGAATTACTAAAAACATGAAAGCAACTTCTACAGGTCCCAGCATTTACACTCATAAGGAACAAACTTTATCATTAGTGCACAGAAGAAAGAACAATCCTCTCCACAGTTTGAGTTAGTTTGTGAAGCTAAGAGTTTAAAAATAAAAGTAAGAACATCATAGATATGGAAATAGATAGAGAAACTAAGATGTTATGTGAACATGAGATTGTTTTCTTTGTACAAGAATAAAAGTATGTCACCTGAGGGATATGGTTAACATGCAGGGCACTTTAAAACAGATCAGCTATCAATCTAGCACAGGGGTGGGCAAAATGCAGCCTGCGGGCCAGATGCAGCCTGCCAGGACATTCTATCCAGCCCACGGGGCCCCTAAACAATTTAGAAAATTAATATTTATCTGCCCCTGGCTGCCTCTCATACAGCCCTCGATGGCTTGCCCAAACTCAGTAAGCAGCCCTCCACCTGAAATAACTGCCCAGCCCTGATCTAGCATCTGGAGGTCTCCCTTCTAACCACAATCCCTGTCAGACGCTGGATGCTTCTGCGTGGAACTGAGCATACTCCACTTTGAAAAGAAGTTTCTCATAACTCTGGTTGCTGATTAGTTTATGGCCTCAAATACATGGATCCATGAAGTTTATACTAGCTAGTTCAATTGCAGTATTCCCCCTTTATTTTAGTCTAACCTTACTCTTTTGAGGATACTTACTAAGCTATTTACGTCCACAAATCAATGCAGCAGTATGTTCTACTTATCCACTTATGTTTTTATTTCAAGAGTCTCATTCAGAGTCCAATGAACAACAAGAATTGCCTTCAATGGGACTCATCTAGGCCTTAAGCACACCTGTATATTTAACCAAGCAGAAGCTCCCAACTTGTACATGTACAGTATAAACTTACGCTCTTCCTGGAGTTTTTCTTTATTACCTTAAAAAAGCAAAAATATTACTGTTTTGCCCTGTACAACCTCCTCTGTCCGGGCCCCTATTGCTTTGCGTCTCAGAGACCCTGATCACTTTTATAACCTGGTGGGAGTTAACTAGATCTATCTGCTAAAAGGAGTCAGAAGTAGCTACTCTCGGTGTTGATTCAGAGTTCTTATACCTGAACCTAGAGGGGATTAACATAATTCAGCCTGATTTTTCAATACTGGCAACTTGTTTCATGCATGCAGTATATTTTTGGGGGAAAATAATACAAGTTTGACATTCTACATAAGTGATTCTCAACCTTTATGGATTCAAGGCATCTTTCACTGGATTTGAGGTACCTCCCCCATAACTTCTGTGAATTGAGTGGCACCCAATTTCAAAATCAAATTTATGTATTACAATCTATAAATCCTTGCAGAGAAGCTGGGGACATGGGGTGGGAAAGTGGCCAGGAAGGGACAAGGCTGACCCTGTGTTTATCAGCTTATCTTCTGTGCTCATCTCCTCACACCTCGCTTATCTCCTCCCACCTGGTGGGAGATCTGGGAGCACCCTGGTTGAGAATCACTGTTCTACATCTTCATACATACATATAACTAAATAAACTAAATCATGAACACATATTTATCTATATATCTATCAATATATATTAGGGTTGTGTGAAATTTTGCTGGTTTCAACTCATTTTGAGCTTGAAACAGCGAAATCGAAATGAAATGAAGAGCTTCGAAGCAGCCTCGAAGCGAAACGAGGGCAGTCGAAATATTTCGAAAGTTGGGCCTAGTTCCCTTCCCCAGCCCGATCCTTCCCTACCCCCCCCCCAGTACTTTAAAAAAAAGCCCCAGTGCTCAACGGGTGCTGCCAGGCGAGGGGGGGGCAATCCCTGCTGCCCCCCACCGCCCCACACTGCCTGGGGGGCTCTGCATGAGCCCCCTGACCCCCTCCACTCCCCCAGCCCCACCATGGGTGCCCCGCCCAGGCCAGCTCTGGCCCTTAAGGAAATAAAAAAACCAAAAAACTGAGAAAAGCCCCAGGACTCAAGGCTCCTGTAGTGGCCTCGCGGCTTCAGGGGCTCATGCAGAGCCCCCCGCAGGGCATGGGGCAATGGGGGGCAGCAGGAATTGCCCCCCGCCAGCAGGAATGGTGAATCTAGGGGTTTTCTCAGGGTTTTTTTTCTTAAAGAGCTGGAGCTGGCTCAGGCGGGGCACCCGTGGAGGGGCTGGGGGAGAAAAAGGGGGAGTTCGCTGCATGCAGAGCCCCCTATGCAGCGTGGGGCAGTGGGGGGCAGCAGGAATTGCCCCCCCCCACCCAGCAGCACCCAGTGAGTGGAGGTTTTTTTTAACAAGTGCTGGGAGCTGAGACGGGCGGGGCAGCCATTGCCGTGCTGGGAAAGCAGGTGAGGGATGGGCCTGGCTGATTTAGAGAGTTGCCAGCAGCCAAATTCAAATTGGGACAGTGATTCGAATCACCAAATCGAATCACTGTCCCCTGAATCGGCCAAATCTGAATCCAAAGCAAATACTAGCCGCTTTGCACAGACCTACTAACTAGCTCTTTCTATATCTTCAAAACTGCCATGAACGATGTGTGCCCCCAGCAGCTGGAGGGGCACGGCAGCGGCAGAAGTGCAGCGGTGGCAGCGGGAGCACAACAGTGGTAAGCGAGGGAGCTCCTGCAGACACCACCAGAACCACTGACATGGCTGTTTGAGCGCTCATTGCACTCGGGTCAGGTCTGGGAGGACTGGAAAAGGGCCAGTGTGGTCCCTATTTTCAAGAAGGAGAGGAAGGAGGATCTGAGTAATTATAGGCCAGTCAGTCTCACCTCCATCCTTGGAAAGGTCTTTGAAAGATTATGAAGGAGTCTAGTGGGAAACATAATGCAGCAGGGAAACCAGCATGGATTTGTAGCAGGTAGATCATGCCTGACCAATCTGGTATCATTTTATGACAGGGTCACAAAATGCTTAGACACAGGAGTAAAGGTGGATGTCATTTTCTTGCACTTTAGCAAGGCCTTTGATACAGTATCTCATCCTATTCTCATAAATAAATTAAGAGGCTGTGACAGATGTTTACATGGTCCAGTGGGTGGCAAATTGGCTTAGTGGTCACACCCAGAGAGTGGTAGTAGGTATTGACCTGGAAGGATGTGGGTAGTGGGGTCCCACAGGGACCTGTACTCTTCAATATCTTCATCAGTGATGTGGATGTGGGTGTGAAGTGTACTCTGTCCAAGTTTGCAGATGATACTAAATTGTGGGGTGAAGTGCACACTCTGGAGGGTAGGGAACGATTGCAGGCAGACCTGGACAGGTTAGAGAAGTGGGCAGTACACAATAGGATGCAGTACAACAAGGCCAAGTGCAGAGTGCTGCACCTAGGACACAAAAATATCCAGCACACCTACTGGTTGGGAAGTGACCCTCTCAGTAGCACAGAAGTGGAAAGGGATCTTGGAGTCATAGTGGACTCCAAGATGAATGAGTCATCAGTGTGCTATTCAGCAAAACTAACCGCACTTTATCATGCATCAGCAGATACATGACAGATAGCTCCAAGGAGGTGATAATTCCCCTCTATGAGGCATTGGTCAGACCGCAGTTGAAGTACTGTGTCCAGTTTTGGACACCATACTTCGAGAAGGATGTTGATAGACTCGAGAGGGTCTAGAGGAGGGCCACTCGTTAGGGTTAGGGGCTTACAGGACAAGCCCTATGAGGAGAACCTGAGGAATTTCTGCTGTGGTAAAAGTCCTACTACACTGCCAAAATAAAAGTTCCAGTTGTAAAAACAAACGGCATAGTTATTCTGAATTAAGTAGATGCACTGAGAGCAATGTTCAGCAAGTAAGGATTCAAGTATGGCCATGCGAGTATGACAAAGTAAGAAAGGTATGACCAAGATCTGTATAACTATGCCCAAGAGTCCTATGACATAGTTAGGATACTCATATTACTGATTGCAGTGAGATGTGTCAAAATGAAAACAATACTCAGCAATACTACAAACACACCCACCCTGAGCTACTGTCTGCTGGTGCTGTTCTGGGGCTGTATTGGATGAGGGAAGTGGTGTATTCTGATTGTGGAGGTTTCCCATAAAAAGAGGTGAGGGGCTGAAGTGCCTGGAGAACAGTCTTACCCACTGATCTAGCTAAGCTGGTATGCCAACCCATTACTGTCATTTGGATGCCTCTTTAACAGCAGAACATATTTATTTTTAGAGGTTAAACAAATCTGAGTCATACAAAAGTTAAATGTTGCCACTTGAGTCATTGACCTGTCTCTTGTTCTCAGTGGGAGCTGCTGGGTTGGGACAATGTTGAAGAACTAGCTGTTCCATTTAGGTTCCCATATAGAAGGTAAGGGTTTTTTCTGGAAAATCTGTTCGCTTGACTGGAAAAGGGGAGAGTTCCAACTCCATCCTTTTGAGGTCATGCCATAGACCAAAGGTGATCAGAGGAATGAGGACACAACAGGCATGTTCTTACTCAAATGTAGGCCTCAGCTGCTGCAAGATATTGCAAAAAAGAACCCTGGGATATCATCTGTCATTAGAGAAGGAGGGGACAAAAGACAAAGCAGCCAAGGTAAGTATGATTTTTCCTCATTGATGGGGTTTGGAAACAACATGGGTGCAGACAGAAGTGACAATTTTTGCCCGATCTGGCCACAGAAAGCTGTTTATAGCCATGACCAAACAAGTGCGTGGCTGCAAACCACTTCAAAAATGGCCAATCGGGTGAAAATCTGAACCCTCATTGCACAAGGGTTCAGATGAAGAAAACAGAGCCTCTTCCATAATTTGTCTGGGCTGCCTCCCAGTCTGTTGCTATTTTCAGAATGGGAGATGAGAAAGGGAGCGGAGGATGGTAGCAGGTGTATCTGAGTGCCCCCAAGGGCCAGCCAGGGAACCCCTAGAACGAGCTCTCTCTACTCCCTTCCCCCTCTCCCGTTCTGAAGAAAGGCACAGGCTAGGAGGGAAGAGAGGCAGTTGCTAGGGAAAACCGACTGCAGGTTGGCAGTCAGCAGCTAGATTCCCCTGCCCTGTACAACCAACTACTGTTTTGTCCGGGGGATCATTGCAACTCAGAGCGCTTCCTGCAAAACATTCTCAGTTACAGCAGGGAAATGCACTTCTGCAGGGCTTGGAAAATGAAAGCAAGTGTTTGCTATGAAGCAAACTGTGAAAGTAAAAGAGTCTGTGTCAAGGATCCTAGCCAGAAAGGTTCTTGCATCTTTCAGCCATTCTAGACTGCAACATCATTCATATACCCCAAACAACCTAAATACTTCTAGAGCAGGGGTGGGCAAAATGTAGCCTGGGGGCCAGATGTGACCCGCCAGGCCATTCTATCCAGTCCGCAGGGCCCCTAAAAAAATTTAGAAAATTGATATTTATCTGTCCTGGGCTGCCTGTCATGCAGCCCTTGATGGTTTGCCAAAACTCAGTAAGCGGCCCTCTGCCCAAAATTATTGCCCGCCCCTGTTCTAGAGCCTTGCCCTCCACAGAAGCACAGATTTGTCTTCCTATTGTTTTCTCCAGCCTTAGCAAGGTTAGATCCTGCCTGAAAGAACAGGAATATTTGAAAGAATGGGAATATTTAATTGTTCCCCTGCATTTAACCCGCATTTACAATTTTGAGGCTATCATAGAGGGTTTTTTTCAAAAAAGATGTGTTTTCTCTTTCCAGTCACTGAACAAACTGTTAAAAAGAGACAGTAAGACCGACAAAAGGAAAGACATGTAGCCCCTTAAAACTCGTATAGAGATGAGTTCTACATAAGTTGCATCTATGCGAATTCTGCAATGTAACCACAGATTTTAGGTACTTTTCTTACCTCAGTTCGATTAAAGTCCCTGGTCTGTTGGCTGACTGGCAATGACTCGGAATAAGAATCAAATAATGCACAGTCACGTATAGGCTTAAGGGAAGCTGAAGGGAAAGACAAAGAGACACACCAAACCTTTCATTAATAACACACACATTTTCCATGTACTCTGTCATCATTTTGTCTTCCATCTCTTCATATTGCAATTGATCTATATATCAATGTGACAAGTACTGTACAAAAAATGGGTTTCTTTTGTATTTTTGAGAGCATTAAAATTAATGCCATGTGAAGATGTGCATGACTATAGCATATCTAAATAACAACAGTGGGACATTTGGTAATACTTGGCCCCTAGAACAGTTCTGGCTGATATTTTATTTGTTCTTCTCTGCCATATGACCTAATATATTTATAGAAGGCTTTACAGTTCATGTAATGGAGTGCTATAAAGGTAAAATATTAGCAGCAGGCCTTCAGTTCCCCACTTGGTCATCCAAAAGTGAAAAACCTATTAGAACCTACAAAAATGGCCGGCAAAAAGCTTAAATATTAATCAAAAGAAAACATTACTTTCATTCCAACCTTTGTAGTCTTCTACCAGACAAGCATGAAGAACAACCAATCAGTCAACCAATTTAATAACGTAATAACCACACTAGCCTTATTTCTGTTCTGTGTACACAGATCCTTCTGCTAATACTTGCAGGGGTTAGTCTTTCTGAAAGAAACCTGTCTTAGCAGCTGGAAAAACCTATTTTATTATTAAGATCAATATACTGAAAGCAGAATAACCCTTTCACAGGGCCAGCTACTTGTTTTATTTAGGATCTTGCTACCCCAGACAAATAAAGATTTTACAGATCATTTTTTTTTAAGTTTGATTAGTAAATAGGGCTAATAGTATCAGAGATTTTTTGTTTCCAAGAAGCTTTCAAAACAAAAAACTGGGGGTCAGATTTTAGTGGAGTTATGCCATCTTCAAGTTTGTTTTTCTTTTGTCATGCATTTAAAAAACCCATAAAAGCAGCAACATTAATTCACCCTCTAACAACTGAATCAAATGCAAAATATTGTGCTTGAAACTAATGGACAAACAACACAGACAATATTACACTTCAGTCTTATTCTGAGGTTGATATGTCAAATTAATGAAAAGTATTCTCCATCTTCAAGAGGCAAGGATTTTCTGTTATATCATTTATTGGACCAACTGTGTAGTAGGAAGAGGCAGACCCTGGCTGAGCTAAGTAATTTAACTAAATTTAGCAGAGCTCATACTCATCTCTATCATCATTTTGTCTTCCATCCCTTCATGTTTGTACACGTCCCTTGTACATTTCCTGGACCACAACCCTACTTCAGTCTTTAAGACATTCATGAACAGGCAAATAAAACCTTGGTTTCATGTAGCAAACTGTATTACATGGTTTCTCACAAGGAAAAAATGGTTTCTTTTTAAAGAAAAGAAACTTTGTAGTTCAAAGTCAGTATTTAAGGAGTCTATTTCATATAGAATCCCATGCCCCGCTTTCCCCTGCTATCAGCACCTCCTCTCCTTCCCTCCCTCCTCAGCAGCACATCCCCACCTCCCTGTTGATCCAGGAGGAGGCGGCTCCACAGTCACTCCTGCCCTGCTCCAGCTGGGAGCAGCATGCGGATTACTTCTCTCTGCCTTGTCCCCCCAGATGTTGCCTACCATCCTGGAAGCACGTGCAGAGGGGGGAACCTACCTGCCACCACCACTACAAGCCAGAACAGCTCTAGGGCCCTTTCCCCAAAACCTTTCTAAACCACAGCTGGGAGGGAATGGGCAGGGAAGAGGAACCCACCCACTACCACTGCTATTCTCAGCTGGAGTGGGAGAGGAGTGGCTTTGAGCTTCTCTTCCACTCCTGCTCCAGAATGGGAGTGCTGCTGAGGATGGAGGGGAAGAGAACAGGTGCCGAGAACAAGGGCGGGGATGGGATTCTTACTTTTTTGGGGACATAAAGTCCCTGCTGCCACTCTTGTGGCATAGTCTGACTATGCCCAGTGAGAGGTGGGTGGAGCTGGAAGTAGAAGTGCCGCCACAACTGCAGCACTGGTCATATGATCTTGGATCTGCCCATGACCCACCATACCAATTTTTTAATTTATTTTTATACCAATGTTGCTGGTCCAGAAACCTGTACTGTAATTCACAATTGTTTTTAATGCAGAGATCTCTGTTCCAAAAGTACACAGTTATTGTGACTATAAAGTGCACTAAGCATTAGAGAAATGTTAGAAACCTCAACTACTGTACTTTAAGGTCAGAAGTATCACTGCTAGAATGAACGGTTAGCCCTTGTGGTTCATTTATACATATTAGCTTCAAAAGACTTGCATAAAATAAATAAAACAGGAGGCCATTTAACAACATGAAAGAAAACTGCAACTCAACAGGGGGACTCAGAACAAAAACAAGGAACAAACAGAAAAATTTGAAAAAAGAAAATTCTCAGGTGAACCTGCTTACTACATTCCCAGGAACACCATGTCTTCCTATACCTGTTACCAGTTATTTCTATTGCAGTAGCACCCAGGAGAATTAATCATGATCAAGGTGCTAAAGCACTAAGCACCGTACAGATATATACATAAGGACAAGAATCCTGCCCTAGAGGAGATTACACTAATTTAAGATGAGTTTAGAAGGGAGCATAACAAAAAACGGGTCCTGGACAAAGGAGGATAAGGTAGCAGTCATAGGGAGGGATCCTGGTTTTCCCTGATTAAAAAAAATCCCCAATTTTGGGTTAAACCCCCCTCCCCCCCCATCCACATTCTTCCATGATTAAAATGAAACACCACTAACACACACACACACACACACACACAGTGGTGTTTCATTTTGATCATGGAAAAATGTGGATTTTGGGTTACTTTTTTTAACCTGAAAATTGCTGATATTTTTAATTCAGAGAAAACCAGGATTCCTGGTCATAAGGACATAAAATTACAGAGGCTAATAGAATTTACAATTGGAAGGTGGCTGTTTCACAATATGCCCCTATACTTGGACTTGAATTGTAAAAAAAACATATCTTTGACAGAAACAACTGCAATGGACACTGAAATGTCCTAACTACAGCTTGATTTCCTCTTTTTCTCTCTTTTAATGGTTAGTGCCAGCAGGCTGAATAGAGATTTTATTAAGTCTTAAATACTAGCACTTAGAATTGTAATTATTATCTGTGATTAATCTTCCTCATCCTAGAAAGCTGTGCACATTTTTAAAAAATTGAATAGTACGTAATTCAGGGTTCATGTATAATTACAAGATACATCATTGAAAAGAATGAATAAGAGAACATGTCTCTCAATTGCACCTCATTAATAAGGAACATCACACTTTTTGGACTCATTTATCCCTGTCCCACAAAAACTGATAGAATCTCTGCAATCTCACTGCTGTTATCATAATTAATTTAAAGTGGAAATGGTGAATCTTGAAAAGAGAATTACAGAAAATTCCAACTAAAATGTCACGTGCAACATTAAAGATTCACCTGAAGTACCATCTGTGTGCAAAGAGTGCTTGGCCAAAACACACAGGAGGTCATTTATGGTTGCTGTTCTTCAGGTCTGGAACTTAACCCTGCCCCTCTGAGGGCCACCAGGGCCCTAGCCTGGCCATCTTTCAATAGTGTTGTAAGACATTTTTATTCATATGTTATATTTATTCATATACTAATGAATGCAGAGCTCTTGAGACAGTTACAGAAATATAACAGGCTCACCTGTTTGAAGATAATCTGGCAGTAGTGTCTCTGGCAGCTTGTCTGGTAATGGGTAACCATTCTTCCTAGCAACAATGAGGTGAAAGGCAGCACAGAACTCTGCTAGTGTCAGCGCTCCATCACAATCAACGTCACTTAGTTCCCTGAAAACACAATATTCACTTGTTTCCAAATCCATTACAGAAATGAAACGTACACAAGCAGACACACAGCGGATATAGGAAAGTTGCTTTTGACAATGGTTAGCTGCAGAGAATTTTAAGAGAACTTTTAAAATGTCATTGTTAAACCGTTATTCTAATTCTGAATGTAACAATTTCCAGGCATGATGGTATTTTTAAAAAATTGTGATTTTTAAAAATGCCTCTTGGAAAAGCGGAGTATACTGGCATTCTATTGAAAAGATTTATTCTATGAATAATGAAGTACTTTGTACAAAATCATACAATATTTTCTATCCAGCCTTTCAGACCCAGAATTTGTCAAGTATTTTCACTTGAGTAGCCACATTCAATGATGTTTAAAACAGCTTTAGGTGATTTGTGCTAATGCTTAAACAATTTTCCACACTGGTTCAGTAATGGGTCTCAGTAAATACTTAAGCACATAGTATAGACTCCGTAAAAGCTGAAAAGCTGAATTAATTACTCTTGGCCACAATTTGAAGTGCCCATCACCACTGTTGCCTAATTTTACAATATGTGTGGAATAACAGTACTCAATCTCAAAAGACTAAGAATATGGTTTCATGAACTATACCTTCTGGAAAATATAAGAACTCAAGTACTGTTAATATAAGGGCTAAAATGGAGCAATATAAAATTTACCATCATCTGAAGTTTGAGTCTTTCAAACAGTCAATGTTATATGGAAAAAGATTGAAAAGCTTTATGCTTTTAGCATAAGGGGCACAGCCAGATAGATTATATCATGTAATGTTTAAACTAGCTACTAGAAAATAATATCCTCTTCTAAATCCTATGCAGAAAACAAATGAAGTTGGTAATGTGTTTTGTTATCATTGTGAGTTAACCAGTTTTTCTTAAACAACTTTTAAAATTAAATTCCAGACCTCATTTTCCCCACAGGAACATTTCCTTAAGCTTTTTATTTTCATGATTCACGGCTAGATTTGAAAGTGTTCCAGACAGTTTCTTTGACCCCCAACAGATGTTTACATTCTTGCAAGATTTTCTTAGCATCTATCTTCAAGAAAAGTAAATGTAAAAGTAAAATAAAAGGCTCTCTTTATCAGTATTTTTAATAAATGCATAGAATAGTTTGTTCTTCATATCTAGATAAGAGGTTGATACTGAATCACAGCATTATTTTGTTTACAGATATATAACAGAATTCTTGTAAATTTTATTGTGTACAATCTACAATGGTGTCTAAGCAAGCTAATGAAAAGCAAGGGTGCTGTCTCATTAGTAAAGCACTGATGAATTATGCAGCTCTATTTATAAAAAAATAGGTGTTAATTAGGCCTCCGCTGACAAAACTCAGCCAGAAACATAAATCTAACTAAACACAAGAAAAGATATTCCAAGTGTGTTTTCTCTTCTACACCATTTCATGAACTATGTCAGGTTTTTTTTAACTAAGCACATTACTTACAATATTCTTAAGAACAGCTCTCATTTATATTGCTATTTAAATCTCTGTAGTCCTGCTGAGTACAAGAGCATCTCTAAAGATAACAAGCATACCATAAAATCAATGCACCCCCTGCTGTTTGGGCCTGAAAGTGATTCTGCAGATACAAGCAATAATCATAATCATTCTAAGACATGTTTCTAATCAAACAAAAACTCTTAAACTAGGATCTTTTATACACACACACACACACACACACACACACTTATGTTACTGTACTCACCATATGTGAGAAAGCTCTGGAATAGGAAGCTTCGATTTTGTGAAGAAATTCTTAGCCACAGTACCTGTCAAGAACCATTCCTTATCAAGCAATGAAATGAGCATTCAGTATTCATCTACCCATATCCATTTTTTCTTAGGTTTAGTTTTACAGAGAAGTAAGGCTGGAAGGGACCTCAAGAGATCATCTAGCCCAACTGGGGAAGGAACCTGAAATCTTGGTGTTATTTGTACCATGCTCTAACCAACTGAGCTGAACAAACACTATCTGGTGCAAAGCTGCCACAGCAGCTAGTTAGTTCATAAATCAACAGCCACTCAGATCACTGGGTACCAATATAGCTGTTTGGACATTTGTCTCCTGGCAAGTAAGTAATCTGGGAAAGTCAGGCAGAACTACTGACCTCATTCCCCCATTTCTCCTCTCAACAAGGGCAAAATTAATAGATGAAAACATGCTTCTATATAACTAGCGATCCTCACCACCATTATGGATGCAAAAAAAAAAAGGAAAATTGAAATGCATGGTTTTCTTCTCAAAGATAAGCTGGCTCTATGTAAGCACCAAGTACATGGGGAAACAAAGGGCTTTGCATGGGGTGCTAGCAGTGCTTTTCTCCTGGCTTACTTCCATAGTGCCTTTCCCTGCTGCTAAGCCTGGCTGGAGAACCTCTGAATCCCAAATGCAGTGCAAGAGTAAGTGCCTCAGATGAACAAGTCAAACGGCCTTTAGTTAAAATGGGTGGCTCCTCCTTGCCAGCCTAAGTTTTACTACTGATAACAATTCCTTTCACAAAAGGTTGGATCTGCGCATTCAGTGTAACAATGCGATTTCTCTGAGCTCTTACACTACTTTTACCACATATGTACTCTATAGGATTTACATTTAACCATTAGGTATGTCTGTACCACTTCCATAACATGCCTGAGAGCACCACTGAGAAGTACACCCACAGAAACCTACTTATGCTCTGTTTGCACCAGTCAGAAACAAAGCAGGAAAGTTACCCCAGGGGGCCACACACCAATCCCACCCCCCCGCCAAATCTCTGCTGCTCTCAAGCTCTCTTTGTCTGTCCTGCTAGAGAGCAGTGACAGGGGAGCCCTAGGAGCAGCTTCACTACCTGTGTTTTTCACATGTGGAGTGGAAGTGTGGGGAGAAAGGAGTATAGTCCCAACCTTAAGGACCAACTGCTCAACATTGCAGTGCAATGGGCACTGCAGCCTGTCTCTGCAAAACAGTTCAATATGTGCTTTACTTTAACCCCATGCACAGCCCCATTGACCTTAATGGGGAAGTTAAGCACATGCTTCATTTTCTCCTAGAGCAGAACAAAGCGCAACACTTTACAGGATGCAGTTCCAAACACTGCCTTTATATTCAGACAGCTTACTCTAATTATTTTTATCTGAGAGTAAAATTGTGCCCCATGAAGGCATGTATTTTCCTGAAATCCCCACTGAATATTTAGAGTATGTTTCTATTTTGAAAAGAGAGCATGTAAAACTATCTTCTCTGTCAACAGGTGTATTCCTAGAATTTATATCTTCTAACTTTAGGGACGAATGCACATCTTTCTGCACATCTAAGAGAAAGGCAGCTGGACTCTAATTCTCCCAAATGCATCTTCAATTGCTTTTGCATTTTTAAGTTCCAAGTAATTACATTTGTGTCAGCTTATTAAAGACATTTGAGTTGCAGAAGTGTAAGTTAGGGCAGTACTTAGTCCACAGAACATTTATTTCTGGTAATTATATACAAGGAAGAATTAACCTTGCTTGATTCTCAGATTCCAAAATGGGTTTTGCAGAGCTGGCAATTAAAAGAAAAAATAATTTTATCTGTAAGCAAAGAACATCTGTTATTAAAATAACCAAGAGACAATAAACTATACTTTATTTTTACAGAGTGAACCTTGAGGCGAAACATGACTTAAAGAGCAACAACAACAAAAATCTTCACAGAAAAGATGTTATTCACTGTATACTTTAGTTGCTCTATTTATTAAAAAGAAGTAATCAACTGTGACAAAACAAGCTAAGTGGCTGAATTCTATACTGCACTTCTTGTGGGGAGCATTTTGGGATGCTCAGTGGGAGTATGTTTTACTATGAAACGTTCCTGAATAGCTTCATACACAGGACACCTATGTTCCCTTTTCACCCTAGGGGCAGATGGCAGTCTGGGTTAATATTATAGTCTATGGGTAAATACTGTGGTTTTGTCACAGTTTTGTTGCGTCTGTGGCTGTCTGTGCAGGAGAAAAAGTAAGGCTGAGAGAGCTGGGGGCAGAGAAAGGGTAGTCCCAGGGAGGACCGATGGAACTGCAGTGACACAATAAAGACTCTGTTTGGAGTGGAGCTGTGGGCTGTGCTATTTGGGATATCCGCACTTTGAACCTCCCCCACTTTGAAGTGGGAAATACCCAACTTCCAAGGAGCTTAGTGGGGTGGGACTGCTACAGCGGAAGCCAGGGTCATAGAAGAGCCAGGTCCTTGAGCCAGAGGCTTGCCCCTTGAGAGGCCATACCATATGATCCTTCAGGACAGGGAGACCAAATAACACTTCTTGGGGAATCCCAAGGCAGATCTTCCCCTTATACAGGACGTGTTTCACGACATCAATTCTATAGGTTATAAATCTAAGCCAAAGAAAAATTAACGAGTTTTCACTTTTCCTACTGTACCTTTTATGTCTTTCAGACTGATCTTTCTGCTACATGTAGCTATTATGTGGTTAATGTTACCTGAAATGAAGGAGTTCAGGTCAGGCTGCAGGGTTTTGAACTGGTTAAGGTAATAGTCTCGCTGTTCTTCAGTTATCCTCCAGGGGTCATCTGAGTAATTACTGCTGCTGTCCTGTGGTTCCTTTTCTGCTGAAAGAGACTTGAAAAATAGGGCAAAGGATCACTTTTAGAAGTAGGGTAGGAAAAGCAGCATTCTCCAAAATGTTAAGTCAGATTCATTCTGTACTTCCAGGAGGTTCATTTTTAAAAGGCAGGCAGGAAGACAAGTTCAAACCAATTATTTGTTACAGCTGTAGCTTACTACAAGTACCCCTGGATCAGACAACTACAGGAAGCTTTACATGAATGAAGTGAAATTAAAAAAACCCAAAAACGCTACTACTAACGAAGGTAGACATGCCACTCCAGCAGGTCATCTTTCTCAAGATTTCATATTGACATTGATCACAACCAATCGCTTAGCACAAAAGGCTGCTTGCAGACATTAAAATAAAAACCAAAAAGCCAAAATGATCCTTTACTTTAAACTTGGTGCATTCCAGTGCCAAGCCCACTGCATTCCTAGAAGAGGCAGTGCTTTAGTTGGACCTGGCTCACCCAAAGTCTGTATAGATCAGCTGCTTTAGTGAGGCTTCTTTAGTGCATTTATCTAATAGCTAATTCAAATCAGCCATTAGATAAAAGTGCCAAAAAGCCCTGGTGAAGCACCTGTTCTATACAGACACTGTGCAGCCAGGTCAAAGTAACACACTACTTCTTCTGGTAAAGTGTTTTGTTTTGTTTTTTTAATGTCTGCAAGCAGCCAATATGTATAGAAAGAGAGAAGTCTGCAAAGAAATGTGTGGAGTCTCTAGCACTTCTTGCTGTTCAGAGAAAAATCTCTGCTTGGGACAAGTATATTTTAACAGAGTTGTGGAAGTGCTGTTTTCCACTTGTATTTACTTACATGTTGGAAAGTGTAGGAAAACATAGAATTTGTATAATTTTGAGTAAATGCTCTGTATTTGTCAGCAAATATTATTCAAAACTCTACAAACAAATCACACTTTCAAACTAATTAAAAAAAGCAACTTGTGTTTTTCTTCCAATATAGTAAAGTTTGTAAAATTAAATTGATACGTTTTGCACAATACTAGATAGATCAGAGGTGAAAAAATACTGTTAGAAAATGTTGACTACTTTTGTTAAAAAAAAACAAAAACAAAAACAAAAACCCCTGCAACTAAAAGCCACTTGGCTTTATTCTTGTTTTTGCTAAGGCCATCTTGCATAATCATAGCACAAAGCACAAAAGTGTTAGTTGCACCAACGACACCTTTACAGGACCTATAACCAGTCCTTACTGTAAATGAGTCAGGCCCAGCCCACTGGTAGACTTGATCATGGAAAAAATGTCAGCAACAAACATACATCCTTATTAATTAGCAGTAACTTTATATAAAGAATTCTTTTTCATCCTTAAAATTCTCTACCATTGCTACCACTTGCTCAATCTTAACTTGAACAAGCCACTGACAGCCTTTGGTTGCCGGGGTGACACATTTTCAAGAGACACAACTGCACAACCAACAACATAAAACAGAAACTGTGTAAAATTCAGCCTTAAATACTTGCAAAAATCAAAATATTTATTGGTTCCTCCAGTATAAAGTGTTTATTAGAAACATTTTGGTGACTGACATTGTCATCGTTAGCCTCAAAATTTAGTTTACTGTTTGCATGGTTAATATGCTTTGAATATTTTATACTTCTAATCTCAGAGTTCAAGTATTCTGCATAAAGTCAGAGTGGCTTTACAGCATCTCTGTTTACCAATGCTAATTAAGAAACACTAGTGTAGTGCCAGCTCATGAAGGATTTGAACTTGTGTTACTACAACCAGACACCAAGGCTCACCCTTATTGCCATCAGTTCTCCCATTACTATAGCCCTGGAACAAACTCTCCAGAGGAAGATATTATATTTCTGGTTCTCTTCTCAGATGGCTATTCTTGATGGACAAAGAGCTTATGCCGGGTACTGGTCATTGTGAAATAAGAGGATAATTCCTTGCATGGAGAAGTGATAGGTTTTGAGCCTGAACAAAGGCAGTTAAGTTTAGAAAGGAATTTACAGTCCACAAAGGGCTCTTGGTCTGGGCACCAGAAATAAGGCATGATAGGGCTACTGATGGCTTATTTTATTAGGCTTTTTGGAGGAGTCATTTTAACAGGCTCAGCTGTCGGTCTCTTCTAGGGTTCATGCAACTATTGTCATTTTCTTTGTCTGTCAGATCTGCTGTGACTGGACTGATTTATTTATTCTGATAAAGTAGGTATTCTGATAAAGTAGGTATATTTTACCCATGTATAGTGGTCTGTACAATCTTACCACTTCCTAAAACAAAAGCACACTTGGGGAAATGGACCTTTTATAAGCCTCTCTCTTTACAATTCCCATTTTACAAAATTCTAAAAGAAAGATGATAAAGTTGTTACGAAAATTAAAGAACATAATGCTCCACCAAATCAAACTCAGTACCATAATTCCACAGTTGACTGTATTGATGTGACAACCATAGGGGCATAGACAGTACCATGAATAACCACTTAACACACATTTAGTTAATCCACAGGTTCATTCACATCCTCTGTTCTACTTCATTAAATCTTTCTGATTCCACCTCCCTAACAAGTCATCTGACCTCCTACCTTACCCTTTCTGAAATACAATCATTCCATCAAAAAAGCCAATTTTAACTGAAAAAGAGTTCCAGGGAAATATATCTAACCATTTCCAGAAACCCAACTTCCTAAATCTCTTTAAAAAGTTGACACTGAAAGACTTGGAGAATGATACAAAAAATCATCACCAAAGCCAAATGACAGGCTCCAAATGTATTTTCCTTCTCTCCTGCATGTCTTTCATCTGAATTCACATATACACCAGGCAGGAATTTATTATGGAGTGGTGTTTTCCTATTTCCTGAGGCACCTGAGCTTTAGGAAAAGGCTAACTGCCTTAAATTGAAGCAGAACAAAAGCAGGCAAAGAAGAAAGAAAAAGAAAGGTTCTTCACTTTTGGTTGCCGTCAGTCTGACAAGATTAAAGGTCCACCCACTCTATCAGATTGCACTGGGGTGTCTAAATCTTCACAGTACCAACACTATGCCATGCTACTATTCATAATACTTTAGCTGAACAGGTAGGTTTCATTTTCTGATTTTCACATAATCCTAGAAAAAAGTGTCAGGTACTAAAACAATGAGAACTACTGACCTTATTCAAATCAGCCAAGTGAGCAAATACTCTCCTAAATTATTCAAAAAGTTTAAAATAGAATGCAAGTAGCAGAAAAAAAGAAGAAACTGCATATTATAAATCAAACTATTCTGTTCATTCTGAGTGTGTGACTTGCAAAACTTCCATCTATAAAATAGGAACATAGTTGCCAAGTGATAAATAGAAGCAAGTATTTAAAACTATTCTCCAGCTATTATGTGATTCAGAGCAGGACAGCTTTGAATTCTTTTGCTGCAAAAAACACTAATGCATAAATGAAACATTGACAAATAGGATTTACAGTATACCATGTTCACCCCTCTTGGTAGAAAATAGAAATACAAAATAATCGATATGTCAAACGAAAAGAAAAATACTTCTTGAAGAGTTCCAGTCTTTGGAATACTGAGCAGAGGTGTGGATGGAGAAGGAAGGGAATCAACACCAAGTGAACAAAACAGTCTATTTCCATAAGTTCTAATCTATGTATCTCCTTGTTATAGAGGAAGGATGAGAACACCTACAAAAAACAGCCATTTAAAAAAAAGAGGTAATTCACACAATAAACCCAGAGATTTCAAATAAAAATCCATAGTGTCAAAAACATTCTGACATGTTTTGTTCTGCGTTTTTTTGCAACAAAAGAAATGCTCTGTTATTTTTCTGTAGGCAAGAAACAAGTCAAAGGTAAGTGGCATTTTCCAAAGGGTGCTTGAGTCTAACAAAGTTGAGAGCCATTGCACTACAAGGCTGGTCTGATCAATAGGCTGCAAACACCAGAGGGGAATATTAAAAATAAAAATTATTTCACAGATTATTTTTCATTTCTGAAAATAATCCTATAAATTAAGATGTATAAAACCTAGCTTTTACAAAATCTAAATTCTTGTAAATGAATCTCTGGAGTTTTTTCATTTACTATTTAGACCACATCTTGCTTGTCCCTTGCTCCTGGCTCTCACATGCCAGACCTAAAAATCTCCCCATGAAGCTACTCCAAGAGTTCTTGAGAGCAGCTGTGGGACAGTGGGAGAAGGCACTCCTAAAGCTGCTTCACTGATACCTTTTCAAGTTTGGCACATGAGCAGAAGCAAGTGAGTGGATCCTGGTTAGAGCATCCCTCCCAGACAGCACTGGGGATGGCTGTGTGCCTGTATCCTTACAATGGTATGCAGCTTCCCTGAGTACAAGTTATTTTAACAAGAATCGCTGCTGACAGATGTGGACCCCCCCGAAAAGCACTTTACCAGTAGAGAAAGTGTGCCGGTTTGATCTGGCTCACCCGTCTGTATAGATCAGGTGCTTCAGCAGGGCTTTTTGGTGCTTTTATCTAAAGCTGATTCAAGCGCTACTGAAGTGCACGATCTATACAGACTTTGGACAAGTCAGGTCTAAGTGTTGTGATGCCTCTTCTGGGCATGTGCTGCACTTGGTGTGGGGCATGCCAAGCTGAAAGTAAAGCTCTGTTTTGTTCTGTTTTCTTCACATCTGTAAGCAGCCAACTAGACCTTCATGCATGTTACTCTTTTGGGTTCATTATTGTTGTTGTTGTTGTTATTATTATTAAACCCACATGTAAGACATTACCCTACTAAGTTGCCCATGTGCAGATTTGGCTCCATAATTCCCCACTGCTGATTCATCCTGTTGATGAGCAGAATGTCTGGATTCATAGGAAGCTATAAGTTAAAAAAAAAAAAAAGAAAATAAAGAAAAAACAATTAGGTTGCATATGAAAGTAGCAACTTAGCACTACAAGATGGAGGATTGCAATATTGAATAGTCTTGTCTCCTGAACCAAATTCTGCCTGCCTTCTATATTATTTCATAGTTACTCATCAAGCATTAATAGTGGGAGTTGCCATTGCATCCTATCAGATTAACAACACTTGCTTTAAGGGTTGTTGAAACGCATATTTATACAACCACCTGCAGCAGTTCTGAAAGATTAGACTGCAGTAAACTGAATAAATAATGAATGTGCTAAATTTTCAACTGTTATTCAAGGAGTTTATTTTTCACTTTCTTTTTTAAATCTAACAGTTTTAAGAAAACATTATCAAAGACAGAATTAAATGATAACATTTTTCTGCCACGAAATGGACTGAAATCAAAATATGGAAAATTCCTGAATGTCCAAGGTTTTCAGTCACTAATCATTCAATTACCAGAACATTTATACAATAAATAAATAAAAATAACCCACATGCTTTTAAGTACTCTCAAAAAATAAGTTTTGTGCTCCCTGCTCTACCTGCAGCAATTAAAGCTCATGCTAGGAAGCATGCTGGCATCAGTTAGCATCATGTTCATATCCAAACATGGATGCTTTGGAGAGATAAGTTGTTCCAGGCTGAAGTTACTTTGAAACACAATAGTCCCATAAATCGCAAAGAAACTGCATGTTTTCTGTGTGAAAACAGAAAAGGCTATACTGGGTAATGTGTCTAGAATATTTAGAAGATATTGCAAATAATGAGGACAAAAAAAAAGTTAAACTGAGGTGTAAAACCTGCCATCTTCTAGATTTTTCTCATACATGTTAAGCAACCGCAGAGTAAGCTAGAATACCAAATACTGCACAGAATATAAGGACAAATGTCCAGACAGTTGAATTGAAAATTGCTAATTTCCTTGTACTTATGCTGAAGCTATATTTTTTATTTAAGCATATTTTTTTATAAAGCATATTCCAAGGGTGACTTTTGCCCAGTTATTAACCTTGCACATACCATTATTTTAGAACACACTTTTTAACTGAGAAACAAAGAGAGGCCTCAGTGTTTCTCAGAATCTGAACTCAAATTAAGGAATAAGAGGAATGGTTATTTCCATTTACACAGAGCGAGGAGTCTCCCGTTCCATTGCAGCAAACATAATGGCATGTTTAAGAACAAGGATATTTTTAAAGTAGGATAAATAAGTGGACATAAAGGGAGGGAACCCTGAAACTCCTCCACATACCTCTGATTTTGAAACCTAATTTATTCTGCTAGAGTATCCTAACAGCACTTTTTTTCAAGGTGGCCACTATGATTCTCACACAACTTCAAATTCTCCTGATGGAAGCTGTAATTCAAGAAAACTTCAAAACTTGTCCAGGTTTCAAAAAAATAAAGCTTTTTTCTTTTTTGTAAAACAACCCACACGCTTTTGTTCCCTGCTCCACTTGCAGCAATTAAACCTCATCCTAAGAAAAACCAAGTTGCTACGCTCTGTTTTTCTGCTGTACTAGTATCTAAGTTTCAACTTTGCAAATAGGCTTCAGTGTCAGAGAAGAGTCAGGAAGGAAGTTGTGAAATACACTACAGTACTTAGAGTCTGAATTAGAAGGTGAGACCACACGGCTTTGTGGTTCCAAGCAACAGAACTTTCAAAACTTACAAAAACAATTCAAACACAAACCCGGTTGAGGAATCTAATGCAGAAAGGATATTTTACAGTGTTCTATGGGCCAAGCTCCCTAATTTCAGATCATATTAAACATGAAATGGACTAAAAAGATTAACTTTGTGAAGCTGACATCACATTCCCTCTGCTGCCCCAAGGCTTCATGTTCGTTGAGACCCCATGGCCTCCCCTCCCCGCTCAAGCTGCCTCAGTAGCCCCCAATCCACTATATAGTTTAATATGTAACTGTTTAAGGCAGGGGTGGGCAATTATTTTGGCTCACAGGCCACAGCGGGAGTTTTGGTGAGCTGTTGGTGGCCGAGCCAGCACCCCCTGCTCCCCGCACAACAACTCACCAAAACTCCCCAAGTGGCTCTGTTCCATACTTGGGAAGGCAACTGGGATGGGGCCACGGGCAGGTGGGGAGTGGCATCTGGCAGTAGGACAGGTGGGCAGGCCTGGGATCACAGCAGGGCCCATGGCCCACACAACCCCGCAACACATGCCGGTTCTGCAGACAGGGGCATGCGGGAAACAGACTGCATCTCTCCCTCGGGGCCCTGGCCCCACGCTGTCACCACCCCACGATCCTGGGGTCTCCATAAAGACCAGCCAGGACCTGCGCGGGCAGAGC